>NC_084550.2:35890000-36060000 GCF_033978685.3 Nerophis lumbriciformis | reverse complement strand
CAGTGTTTTATTGTTCATAGTTAATATTGTAAATCCCACTTTCTTTATTTTCATGTACATTTTGGGTGTCCCATTCAGTAAAAAACTTTAAAATTCCATTCCGGTTTTTTAGGTGGTCTGTCATAACGTTTTTAGAACTCTATCAGACATTGTGACTTTTGGTATTAGTGTTCCTGGAGAAAAAGGGACCCAAACACACATACTGTAAAGCAGATTTTTACAGCCAAATGTGTACATACATACACATTGGCCCCGAGACACATTTTTTCTCTCAATGTGGCCCCCGAGTCAAAATATTTACCCATCTCTGGCTTATGGTGTGTGTAACACGCAATATGTCTTCCTTTTTAGGAGTTAAGAAGTCCCACATGGCCGACGCGATATTTGTTTTGTTTACTGTGTTTGTGTAGGAGCGTTTCATTTGTTCACCAGTGACGTGCAGTGAGGTTCATGACTGGTGAGGCACTGACTTCATCACAGTCAGATTTACAAACATATGAACCCTAAAGAGTATCTTATTCACCATTTGATTGGCAGCAGTTAACGGGTTATGTTTAAAAGCTCATACCAGCATTCTTCCCTGCTTGGCACTCAGCATCAAGGGTTGGAATTGGGGGTTAAATCACCAAAAATGATTCCCGGGCGCGGCGCCGCTGCTGCCCACTGCTCCCCTCACATCCCAGGGGGTGAACAAGGGGATGGGTCAAATGCAGAGGACAAATTTCCTTACACCTAGTGTGTGTGTGACAATCATTGGTACTTTAACTTAACTTTAACTTTACACATACAAACTGTAGCACACAAAAAAGCACATTTAATAAAAAAAACTTTATTATGGTCTTACCTTTACTTATAAGTGCGGGAACAGTGGTGTTGGAGGAGTTGTGAATGAATGAAATATGAAATCCGTGCTGCAGTCTGCAGGTGTACCTAATGTTGTGTCCCTGCAGTCGTTCACGGCTCCTCCGGCGCGAGCATTGTTGTTTTTGCACTTTTTGGCTTCTTGTTAAGTGACTTTTTTTGGGTGGATTCGGTCTTGCACGTGGAGGGTTTGGATGTGGGCTTTGGTTGGTGTGGCGCTCCCGTCGGGGGGTGCATTCTGCGGCGGAGGTGCATTAACCGGCACCAGGAGGCGGGATTACTGCGAGCCTCACACAGTGCGTCTTCGCAGCAGTTTTATGATTGCTCAGCACAAGAAATACGTTACACACATACAGTTGTTGACAAAATACACTGTACATTATATACCTCAGCTAACTAAATTATGGAAATGTATAATATAATTCATATAGCAATACGGTCTCACTGCACAGCAGGCCAGCAGTTAGCCGAGTCTGCAATCCATGTTGAGGCACAACTGAGTGACGTGCCTCAACTGGCTGCTGATCACCGCACCGTCTCTTCTCAGTATTTGAACGGCAAATGTGAAAATTAAGCGATTATGAATAAAAATAATCTAAAACTGATGAAGTTAAATGGAAAATAACTTTATAGTATAATCACTGAATACATATAACAATTTAATTATTTTTTTCTTTTTACATTTTTTTTCTTTCCATGATGGCAGGTGAGGCGGGCCTCACCTGCCTCCAGTGACCGCACGTCACTGTTGTTCACCCTATATACACATTTAGTTTGAGTTTAGTTTAGTTTATTTCTTTGGTCAGTGGTCAACAAAATAAACAAACAGTTTTCCATTCATAAATTGACAATTTTACAGACCGAAAGGGTTTATTTAGGCTGAAGTTGAGCACTTATTTCACCTAACCCTATAAACAATCTCAAATACAAGATGCAGTAAAACCAGGAGACATCGGGCTCTGATCTTGTGCTTTATAGAAATGTGAAATTTCCTTTACACCACATATTATAAATACACCTTGTACACAACATAAACACTGTTCAAATATATACAAAGTAAAGACATGTGAAATATCCCGGTACACGTGTTGGTTAAACTTGTGTACCAATAATATACAAACACTTATACTTCCATTATTATTTATATCCCACATTTAGTTGTGTAACAAACATTATCATAGTATTAACTACTGGTGTTGATTCAAGAGCGATATATTTTTCTAAGACATTGGTTTTAAAAGTGTTTTTAAATGTGTGACTGGAACTGGAACATTTTAAGGAATCATCCAAGCTGTTCCACAGATGAACCCCCCTGATAGAAACACATCTACTTTTTAAGCTCGTTCTGATGTTTGCTTTCTGGAAGACAGCTATAAGAACCTCTGAGGTCAGAGGGACTCTCCCTGAATTTGAACCTCTACTGTAGACACCGAGGCAGCATGTGGTTATGAGCTTTGTACGTCACAATAGCAGTGTTGAGGTCGACAAGATCGTGCTGTTTTAATGTTTTTAATTTAATAAACAGAGCATTGGTAAGGTCATAATAGTCGGCATCATTTACAATTCTAATGGCTTTCTTTTGAAGTAAGAAGATAGAGTTAAAGTTTGATTTGTAATTGTTACCCCAGATTCCAACACAATAATTGAGATATGGGAGTATGAAAGAGTTATATAACATGTTAAGAGCCTTTTGATTTACAGAGTTTTTAATTTTATATAACATAGCAATCATTGTTGCCATCTTTGTCTTGGGTATATCTACACTATATTGCCAAAACTATTTGGCCACCCATCCAAATGATCAGAATCAGGTGTCCTAATCACTTGGCCCGGCCACAGGTGTATAAAATGAAGCACTTAGGCATGGAGACTGTTTCTACAAACATTTGTGAAAGAATGGCCGCTCTGTGATTTCCAGCGTGGAACTGTCATAGGATGCCACCTGTGCAACAAATCCAGTCGTGAAATTTCCTCGTTTCTAAATATTCCAAAGTCAACTGTCGGCTTTATTATAAGAAAATGGAAGAGTTTGGGAACAACAGCAACTCAGCCACCAAGTGGTAGGCCACGTAAATTATCAGAGAGAGGTCAGCGGATGCTGAAGTGCATAGTGCAAAGATGTCGCCGACTTTCTGCACAGTCAGTTGCTACAGAGCTCCAAACTTCATGTGACCTTCCAATTAGCCCACATACAGTACGCAGAGAGCTTCATGGAATGGGTTTCCATGGCTGAGCAGCTGCATCTAAGCCATACATCACCAAGTCCAATGCAAAGCGTGGGATGCAGTGGTGTAAAGCACATCGCCACTGGACTCTAGAGTAGTTGAGACGCCTTCTCTGGAGTGATGAATCACACTTTTCCATCTGGCAATCTGATGGACGAGTCTGGGTTTGGAGGTTGCCAGGAGAACGCTACATTTCGGACTGCATAGTGCCAAGTGTGAAATTTGGTGGAGGAAGAATCATGGTGTGGGGTTGTTTTTCAGGAGTTGGGCTTGGCCCCTTAGTTCCAGTGAAAGGAACTTTGAATGCTCCAGGATACCAAAACATTTTGGACAATTCCATGCTCCCAACCTTGTGGGAACAGTTTGGAGCGGGCCCCTTTCTCTTCCAACATGACTGTGCACCAGTGCACAAAGCAAGGTCCATAAAGACATGGATGACAGAGTCTGGTGTGGATGAACTTGACTGGCCTGCACAGAGTCCTGACCTGAACCCGATAGAACACCTTTGGGATGAATTAGAACGGAGACTGAGAGCCAGGCCTTCTCCACCAACATCAGTGTGTGACCTCACCAATGCGCTTTTGGAAGAATGGTCGAAAATTCCTATCAACACACTCCGAAACCTTGTGGACAGCCTTCCCAGAAGAGTTGAAGCTGTAATAGCTGCAAAAGGTGGAACCCTATGGGTTAGGAATGGGATGGCACTTCAAGTTCATATGTGAGTCAAGGCAGGTGGCCAAATACTTTTGACAATATAGTGTGTGCAGTTTCCAATTTAATTCGTCATCTTGATAGATTCCCAAAAATGTAGTTGAATACACCCTTTCTATCTCCATATCATCAATTCTTATGTGACACTGTGTGTTATTTTTCCTATTTCCAAAAATTATATATTTTGTTTCATTTAAGTTGATTAATAGTTTATTAGCATCAAACCATTGCTTTAAAATGTGGAGTTCACGCTCTACGATCACTAGGAGCTGGCCAAGGTCTTGCCCAGAACAATACAGGCTTGTATCATCAGCAAAGAGAATACAGTTGAGTTTTTTTAAAGACTTTACAGAAGCTTTTAATATACAATACAAACAATTTTGGTCCCAGTACAGAACCTTGGGGTACTCCATGTGTTATAATCTTTTTTGGCTCAACCTACATTGTTCATATGCACATACTGTTCTCTGCCACCAATATAACTTTTCAACCAATCATGAGCAAGACCTCTGATGCCAGACCTCTGTGTTTTGTTTAAAAGTAATGTGTGATCAATGGTGTCAAAGGCCTTGCTCATTTAAATTGAAAATCACAGCATTTGTGAGTTGCGTCCATTTTAAAAGCTCTTTTACTGGCTTTTAAATGCTTAAATGGCCTTGAGCCTACTTGTCTTCTGGAACTGCTTTCTTCATATGAGCCTTCACGGGGCCTGAGGTCCTCCAGTCCTATCCTTGTGATCATTCCCAGGGAATCGGAGCCTGGGGATATTTTTATTAATGTAAAGCGCTCTATTTTTAATGAAGTTTGATTGATAAGCAAAGGCTTACGGAGTAAAAGATGCAAGCTATGACAGAAGAGTCACAAGCAATAAGCGGACGATGGCTGAAATACAAACCCTGATTCCATATGAGTTGGGAAATTGTGTGTTGAGATGTAAATATAAACGGAATACAATGATTTGCAAATCATGTTCAACCCATATTCAGTTGGATATGCTACAAAGACAACATAGTTGATGTTCAAACTGATAAACATGTTTTGTTTTGCAAATAATCATTAACTTTAGAATTTGATGCCAGCAACACGTGACAAAGAAGTTGGGAAAGGTGGCAATAAATACTGATAAAGTTGAGGAATGCTCATCAAACACTTATTTGGAACATCCCACAGGTGAACAGGCAAATTGGGAACAGGTGGGTGCCATGATTGGGTATAAAAGTAGATTCCATTAAATGCTCAGTCATTCACAAACAAGGATGGGGCGAGGGTCACCACTTTGTCAACAAATGTGTGAGCAAATTGTTGAACAGTTTAAGAAAAGCCTTTCTCAACCAGCTATTGCAAGGAATTTAGGGATTTCACCATCTAAGGTCCGTAATATCATCAAAGGGTTCAGAGAATCTGGAGAAATCACTGCACGTAAGCAGCTAAGCCCGTGACCTTCGATCCCTCAGGCTGTACTGCATCAACAAGCGACATCAGTGTGTAAAGGATATCACCACATGGGCTCAGGAACACTTCAGAAACCCACTGTCAGTACCTACAGTTGGTCGCTACATCTGTAAGTGCAAGTTAAAACTCTCCTATGCAAGGCGAAAACCGTTTGTCAACAACACCCAGAAACGCCGCCGGCTTCGCTGGGCCTGAGCTCATCTAAGATGGACTGATACAAAGTGGAAAAGTGTTCTGTGGTCTGACGAGTCCACATTTCAAATTGTTTTTGGAAACTGTGGACGTCGTGTCCTCCGGACCAAAGAGGAAAAGAACCATCCGGATTGTTATAGGCGCAAAGTTGAAAAGCCAGCATATGTGATGGTATGGGGGTGTATTAGTGCCCAAGACATGGGTAACTTACACATCTGTGAAAGCGCCAATAATGCTGAAAGGTTCATACAGGTTTTGGAGCAACATATGTTGCCTTCCAAGCAACGTTACGATGGACGCCCCTGCTTATTTCAGCAAGACAATGCCAAGCCACGTGTTACATCAACGTGGCTTCATAGTAAAAGAGTGCGGGTACTAGACTGGCCTGCCTATAGTCCAGACCTGTCTCCCATTGAAAATGTGTGGCGCATTATGAAGCCTAAAATACCACAACGAAGACCCCCGGACTGTTGAACAACTTAAGCTGTACATCAAGCAAGAATGGGAAAGAATTCCACCTGAGAAGCTTCAAAATTGTGTCTCCTCAGTTCCCAAACGTTTACTGAGTGTTGTTAAAAGGAAAGGCCATGGAACACAGTGGTGAACATGCCCTTTCCCAACTACTTTGGCACGTGTTGCAGCCATGAAATTCTAAGTTAATTATTATTTGCAAAAAAAAAAAAAGTTGATGAGTTTGAACATCAAATATCTTGTCTTTGTAGTGCATTCAACTGAATATGGGTTGAAAATGATTTGCAAATCATTGTTTTCCGTTTATATTTACATCTAACACAATTTCCCAACTCATATGGAAACGGGGTTTGTAGGTTAGGACTGTTTTTAATCTAAATAATAAATGTCGTCTCCATCCGGAGGAGTGACGACAGCTTTGTGATGGAGGATCAAACCCGAAACTAAACACTGCTGTGATAATCTGTCACTTTCTCTACGTCCTCATTTGATTTGGCTTCCAGTGTCACCTCTCTCAGAAAGCTGTCACTGTGACTCACACTCACTTAGCTCGCCTTGTTTGGGTCTTTTGTTTCGCCGCATTCTGCCTGCTTTCATTTGAGTCCTTTTGCGGCGCGGAGCTTGTCACTGCCCATAAAAGCCACTTGAAAGTGTGTTGACGTGCACGTTGAAAATATTTCAAGGTGAAAAGCTTTGTGAACCAATTCCGCCCGCTGGCATGAAGTGGCACTTCCATCAGTCCATTATCTGCGCCACTTACTGTACGTGCGTACGAGCTGTAGATTCCCAGTAAAAAGTTAATTAAGTGTTTTCAATCAAGCCAATAAATATGTTGTTTGTCGCGAGGGGAAACTGTCGCTGTAAGACCAGAAACATACAAACACAGTGGACTCGACAGCAGTGTTTCTTAACCATAGGGCCCGTTGTTGGGCTTTGAGCGCTCCCTCCAGGGCTACCAACGATATCTGTTTCTCAACTGTGGTCAGGAAGGGCCGCAGAGGTACTCAATTGTAATACACTTTTCCACCACTTGTGGCAGTAATGACAGTCATAAATAAACAAATGGAGTCTGGAGCTAAAGTCATAGAAGTGTTTTAAGTGCAAAAAAATATGACTAAAGTGGTGAAGCTGTATTTGTATTAAGACTTGAATTTATTGACATTTTTCAAAAACATATTTATTATTAATTTACTTTACTTAATTTAGCACGACATAATTGTATTTTTCATCAGTTATTTATGAGTGCCTTTTGATCAAGTATGTATGCTTAGTACCCTATTTTTCGGACTATAAGGCGCACTTAAAATCCTTTAATTTTCTCAAAAATCTTATAACCCGGTGCGCCTAATGTACAGAATAATTCTGGTTGTGCTTACCGACCTCAAAGCAATTTTATTTGGTACCTGGTGTAATGATAAATATGACCAGTAGATGGCAGTCACACATAAGAGATACGTGTAGACTGCAATATGACGCCAGTTAACAACACCAAATTTTTAAATGTTCCATTGAAAATAAAGAACATTACACACGGCACTCAGGAATCTGTCAAAATGTTTTAGTATGACTTTGAAGCCGCACCGCTTGATGGATTGTCGTAGCATTACAGCTACCATAGTCAGAGATACAAGTATTACTGTAGTGTGTGTATAAGGACCGCAAAATGGCACCCATTAGCAGACATATTATCTGCCGATTTGTTTTAAAATGTCATGCAAAAGGACCTTTTCTTACCTTCTGGTACCTGCTGATGTGTATTTGAGATCTGCATAAGTCCTGAAAATTTGCGCAAGTCCGCCACCGTAGTCAATAAACTTCTTCTTTTCCTCTATCTTCTTGTTATGGGACATTCATCTTCCGCTGTTGCCATTTCTAATATAAAGTAGTGTAAAGTTCTTACTTAAATCTGTCAGTAAACTCGCCATGAAAGCGCTAAAACATACCGGTGTAGTGAGTTTACATTATTCACCCAAGGAACTTTAGTTATTAGAGAGTTCCGGTCTGCTAAGTAAAGTCTGAATGTCACTAAAACAGTTAGCGCCATCTTTTGACACTTCTTCCACGCCCGTCCTTGCACGCTACACCGCTACAACAAAGATGACGGGGAGAAGACGCTGCCGAAGGTGAGCCACGTAAATAGGACCGACCACAAAACGGCACATCCTGAAGCGACTGTCAGAAAGCGACTTGAAGATGATCTGTAAAACATAATCTATGCAACATTTTGACCAAAGAACCACCATTACATGTTATGTAGACCACAAGGAAGTGTTTTATATTTAGAAAAAAGTAATAATATGACTTCTTTAATGCGCCCTATAATCCAGTGCGTCTTATATATGAAAATAGACCTGAATAGACCCGCTCATTGGCAGTGTGCCTTATAACCCAGTGCGCCCTATGGTCCGAAAAATACGATAAGTTAATGTCTGTCAAGAATGAGGGACCATGGCATCCTGAGGAAAAACACTTTGATTCCACAAAACATCCCCTTCTTAGTAAGAATGTTCAAAACGATTAGTTATTTTATCGAGTAACCAACGTAGCGCCTCCTACTGTACAGAACGCCCAACATTCCCCTCCACATCCTCATGAGAGCGTCCACATTTCCATGCTTCAATTTGTCGCGAGGTGAACTTAAAAAGCATCCATGTATGTCCGCGTCCGGCGGGGACTGTGGAGGTTTGCGGAGGAGCTGGGATGAGGACACGAGACGAGGCTGTTTTTAATTTCTTCAGGGAATCGGCGTGGAGCCGCGCTCAAGCCCAGGGATTCTCTGAACAAGTTCCTAGCCCATTTTCTAACTCGTCTCTGTGGTACAAACGACGTTGGTCATACCCCGAAGGACGGGGGGGAGTAGAATGGTGAACAGAGAGAGGATGACTTGGAAGAGTTGTAGAAGACAATGTCAACATGCACACGTGATCTCTCTGACACAGCACGGCGGTAATTAGGAACATTCAATGAGGGACGACAGTAAGCACCCACACGTGTACATAATATATACATACACTGTCAATTATTTGATTCCAGAGGTACAGTGGCCATGCTGAAGATGTTGTGAAGGTCGGGTGATTGTCGTTAAAGCTATTTTAACTGAAAGTACTGCATGCTGTACGTACTGAAATACTGAAGTACTGAAACGTCAATACTGAAACAAACTGCAACAAAAAACAGTGCAATAAACAGCAATAACAGTGCAATACATTTTAAAGGTACAATATACACATCACATCTTTTATATAAACCGTTTTTCTAATTGTTTTTATTTCCATAACATGGTCACTACTGCCTAGTTTTCTTGTTATATTCTTATTTTTACTGTTGTATTTGTATTCTTATTGTTAGATTTTCAATTTTATTTCTATTTATACCACCATTATATACTTTATAAATTCTATCTCAATTCTGTACACTGCTGCTGGAATTTAAATGTTCCTGCGGGAACTCTCCTGAAGGAATCAATAAAGTACTATCGATCTATCTATCAGCTACTAGGGTTGTACGGTATACCGGTACTAGTATAGTATCGCGGTACTAATGAATCAAAAACGGTACTATACTCTGTTTGAAAAGTACCGGTTCACAATTTATTATTATTTTTGTTTTTTAACAGTCATGACATTGCTGCGTTTAGGAGGAGGAGCATGTTCGGCACCGCACACACACAGAGTACTTACAACCAGACACAGTGTGTAGACAGAAAAGGGAGAACGGACGCATTTTGGCCTAAAAACTAAAGATAAAGGTGAAATTATAACACTGAAACGCCCTCAGGAAGGGTTGCTTTAAGACATGGCTAGCTAGCTAGCGGCTAACGTCCATCCGCAGTTGGCAGTGTTTTAGCTACTTCTAAATCACTAATCCTCGCCTCCATGGCGACAAATAAAGTAAGTTTCTTACAAGTATCATCCCTGCAGGACGAGGAATATCTAAACATGCTTCACTACAGACCATAGGAGGATACAATAGCTCACCGACGTCACCGCTAACAAAAGCTAGCAAGCCTGAATGTAAACAAATGCCATGGGTGGATCTACACCTGACATCCACTGTATTGATACCAAGTACAGGAGTGAATCTAGTCGATACTACTATGATTACATCGATATTTTTTTTATCATCACAAAAATGTTTTTCCTTTTTTTTTAATTCATATTATGTTTATAAACTCATGAGGACTTTGAATATGACCAATGTATGATCCTGTAACGACTTGGTATCAGATCAATACCTAAATTTGTTGTATCATCCAAAAACTAATGTAAAGTATCCAAAAAACTGAAGAATAAGTGATTATTACATTTTAACAGAAGTGTAGATAAAACATGTTAAAACAGAAAATAAGCAGATATTAACAGTAAATGAACAAGTGTTTTGTGGTAAAAGCCCCGTATGCACGCAAAATAGTCATTTAAATAAGGCAGTCTGAAGCGCTTTTCAATTGCAGACGCAGTGTTAGTAGAATACACGCAACACGGCCCTATTTTTTATTTTTTGCACACCTTGTCTTGCGGGTGGTATTTGGATCTTAGTAAATCAGGCCATAGTGTTAGAAGGATGTAAGGAAGTATTTCCAGGTAGTGGTTGTGTTGTAGTGGCCGGGTGACAACCAAAACAATGACGCTTGGAGGATTCTCTGGGCTACCAGTGAATACTGTGATCTATAACACACTCTAGGCTGCTATAGTGGGTGAAACCAGTGTAAAAGTGACTGCGGCTGTTATTTCATGTTGAGAGGGCTCTAATAATGTAAAAAATATGTATTTTCGGCCCACGGGATGAGTTTGCTAAGTATGAAAATGAGCCAAAATTTTTGAATGAAAGAAACTGCTGTTCTAAATGTGTCCACTAGATGTCCCAATAGCAATTCTTTGTATGTATGTAAAAACAATTAACCACATGTTTGTGCACCAGTCGAGGAAAATGAGCAAACGATATAAATAACATCCTGTAATTTGATTTTTTATTAAAAAAAAAAAGATCTTGATAGATTGAAAATTAACACCAATGAGTTGACTGATGAACATTATCACGTCATTTATTCAGAAAGCATAAATAACGACAAATAAAGGTAGAATACTATTAACCGCAACATGTAGGTGTAACAAAAAAAAAACATAATTTGTACATTCTCAAAATGTGCTTGTTCTATTTTTAAGCAAAGAAAACAATCTGAAGTCGTCTTTATTTTCAAGTTATCGTGCCGTGATTTTACCAGTCCGGCCCGCTTGGGAGTAGATTTTTCTCCATGTGGGCCCCGATCTAAAATGAGTTTGGCACCCCTGTTTTAGAAGGTCAAAAAAAGTTGTTGTATGCTCTAACTATGAAAAGACTCAACGTTTTAACAATAATTCTACTTTGCTGAAAAGACTGCAGGATTGTGTAATACGTGTTATACTACGTATTGTACTACTTGTTGTACTATGTAAGTGTTGTACTAGGTGTTTTATTAAGTTTTGTACAACTTATTTCGATATCTATTGGTATACGTGTTGTAGTGTGTTGTGTTACGTGTTGTACTATTTGTTGTATCTTGTGTTGTACTAAGTGTGTACAAACGTACTACATGATGTATTATGTGTTACACTATGCATTATCCTACGTGTTAAAATACGCTGTGCCCTACGTGTTGTACTACATATTGCATTAACTGTTGTTACATGTTGTACTTTGTATTGTACTACATATTGTACTATGTGTTGTACCAAACATGTGGTACTACTTGTTGTACTATGTGTTTTATGCAGTGACGTGCGGTGAGGTTCACGGCTGGCGAGGCACTGACTTCATCACAGTCAGATTTACAAACATATGAACCCTAAAGAGTATCTTATTCACCATTTGATTGGCAGCAGTTAACGGGTTATGTTTAAAAGCTCATACCAGCATTCTTCCCTGCTTGGCACTCAGCATCAAGGGTTGGAATTGGGGGTTAAATCACCAAAAATGATTCCCAGGCGCGGCGCCGCTGCTGCCCACTGCTCCCCTCACCTCCCAGGGGGTGATCAAGGGGATGGGTCAAATGCAGAGGACAAATTTCATTACACCTAGTGTGTGTGTGAGACAATCATTGGTACTTTAACTTAACTTTAACTTTACACAAACACACTGTAGCACACAAAAAAGCACATATAATAAAAACAACTTTATTATGGTCTTACCTTTACTTATAAATGAAGTCCATGCGCCGCTCCTTCTGAACAAAAGCATTGATAACTTGTTTATAGAAGTCTTCCTTATCTTTCTTCAGTTTTAAAAGTCTCTCTGTCTCGATGGAGATCTTCCTTTAATTATAACCTCCTGCTTCGATTGAAAGTCCAGTTTAGAAAACTGTTTTATTTTAGATATGTAATCCTCCATGCTAAAAGTCCAGGCGAGAGGAAAAAATAAACGATCGCTAACTGTTGCTGCTTGTCACTTATTCTGCAGCCGAGTAGTCGCAAAAATTATCTCTGGGATCACTAGCGCCCTCTACCACCAGGAGGCGGGATTATTGCGAGCCTCAGCCAGTGCGTCCTCGCAGCCGTTTTATGATCGCTCAGCACAAAAAATACGTTACACACATACAGTTGTTGACAAAATACACTGTACATCAGTGATCCTCAACAGGCGGACCGCGGTCCATGTCCGGACCCAGCGACGTGTCCGTCCGGACCCAGCACGAATTATAGTAAAAAAAAAATTTAAAAAAATAAAAATGTTTTTTTTATTACTCGAGGGAGTACTGGAGAGTGCTCCCCCGGGTGATTCCCTTGTTCTACTGGGGGACTTCAACGCTCATGTTGGCAGCGACAGTGAAACCTGGAGAGGTGTGATTGGGAAGAATGGCCGCCCGGATCTGAACCCGAGTGGTGTTCTGTTATTGGACTTTTGTGCTCGTCACAGATTGTCGATAACAAACACCATGTTCAAACATAAGGGTGTCCATATGTGCACTTGGCACCAGGACACCCTAGGCCGCAGTTCCATGATCGACTTTGTAGTTGTGTCATCGGATTTGCGGCCTTATGTTTTGGACACTCGGGTGAAGAGAGGGGCGGAGCTTTCTACCGATCACCACCTGGTGGTGAGTTGGCTGCGATGGTGGGGGAGGATGCCGGACAGACCTGGCAGGCCCAAACGCATTGTGAGGGTTTGCTGGGAACGCCTGGCAGAGTCTCCTGTCAGAGAGAGTTTCAATTCCCACCTCCGGAAGAACTTTGAACATGTCACGAGGGAGGTGCTGGACATTGAGTCCGAGTGGACAATGTTCCGTACCTCTATTGTCGAGGCGGCCGATTGGAGCTGTGGCCGCAAGGTAGTTGGTGCCTGTCGTGGCGGTAATCCTAGAACCCGTTGGTGGACGCCGGCGGTGAGGGATGCCGTCAGGCTGAAGAAGGAGTCCTATCGGGTTCTTTTGGCTCATGGGACTCCTGAGGCAGCAGACAGGTACCGACAGGCCAAGCGGTGTGCGGCTTCAGCGGTCGCGGAGGCAAAAACTCGGACATGGGAGGAGTTCGGGGAGGCCATGGAAAAAGACTTCCGGACGGCTTCGAAGCAATTCTGGACCACCATCCGCCGCCTCAGGAAGGGGAAGCAGTGCAGTGTCAACACCGTGTATGGTGGGGATGGTGCTCTGCTGACCTCGACTGCGGATGTTGTGGATCGGTGGAGGGAATACTTCGAAGACCTCCTCAATCCTACCAGCACGTCTTCCTATAAGGAAGCAGGGCCTGGGGAATCTGTGGTGGGCTCTCCTATTTCTGGGGCTGAGGTTGTCGAGGTAGTTAAAAAGCTCCTCGGTGGCAAGGCCCCGGGGGTGGATGAGATCCGCCCGGAGTTCCTTAAGGCTCTGGATGTTGTGGGGCTGTCTTGGTTGACAAGACTCTGCAACATCGCGTGGACATCGGGGGCGGTACCTCTGGATTGGCAGACCGGGGTGGTGGTTCCTCTCTTTAAGAAGGGGAACCGGAGGGTGTGTTCCAACTATCGTGGGATCACACTCCTCAGCCTTCCCGGTAAGGTCTATTCAGGTGTACTGGAGAGGAGGCTACGCCGGATAGTCAAACCTCGGATTCAGGAGGAACAGTGTGGTTTTCGTCCTGGTCGTGGAACTGTGGACCAGCTCTATACTCTCGGCAGGGTCCTTGAGGGTGCATGGGAGTTTGCCCAACCAGTCTACATGTGCTTTGTGGACTTGGAGAAGGCATTCGACCGTGTACCCCGGGAAGTCCTGTGGGGAGTGCTCAGAGAGTATGGGGTAACGGACTGTCTTATTGTGGCAGTTCGCTCCCTGTATAATCAGTGTCAGAGCTTGGTCCGCATTGCCGGCAGTAAGTCGGACACGTTTCCAGTGAGGGTTGGACTCCGCCAAGGCTGCCCTTTGTCACCGATTCTGTTCATAACCTTTATGGACAGAATTTCTAGGCGCAGGCAGGGGGATGTTGAGGGGATCTGGTTTGGTGGCTGCAGGATTAGGTCACTGCTATTTGCAGATGATGTGGTCCTGATGCCTTCCTCCGGCCAAGATCTTCAGCTCTCACTGGATCGGTTCGCAGCCGAGTGTGAAGCGACTGGGATGGGAATCAGCACCTCCAAGTCCGAGTCCATGGTTCTCTCCCAGAAAAGGGTGGAGTGCCATCTCCGGGTTGGGGAGGAGATCTTGCCCCAAGTGGAGGAGTTCAAGTACCTCGGAGTCTTGTTCACGAGTGGGGGAAGAGTGGATCGTGAGATCGACAGGCGGATCGGTGCGGCGTCTTCAGTAATGCGGACGCTGTATCGATCCGTTGTGGTGAAGAAGGAGCTGAGCCGGAAGGCAAAGCTCTCGATTTACCGGTCGATCTACGTTCCCATCCTCACCTATGGTCATGAGCTTTGGGTCATGACCGAAAGGACAAGATCACGGGTACAAGCGGCCGAAATGAGTTTCCTCCGCCGAGTGGCGGGGCTCTCCCTTAGAGATAGGGTGAGAAGCTCTGTCATTCGGGGGGAGCTCAAAGTAAAGCCGCTGCTCCTCCACATCGAGAGGAGCCAGATGAGGTGGTTCGGGCATCTGGTCAGGATGCCACCCGAACGCCTCCCTAGGAAGGTGTTTCGGGCACGTCCGACCGGTAGGAGGCCACGGGGAAGACCCAGGACACGCTGGGAAGACTATCTCTCCCGGCTGGCCTGGGAACGCCTCGGGATCCCCCGGGAGGAGCTGGACGAAGTGGCTGGGGAGAGGGAAGTCTGGGCTTCCCTGCTTAAGCTGCTGCCCCCGCGACCCGACCTCGGATAAGCGGAAGAAGAATTATAATTATTATAAAAAAATATAATAATTGTAATTATCTGTGAGTTATCGCTAGCGCAAGTCAACGTTCTTTGTTGTTTTTAGTCAAATATCTCCACGTTTCGTTTACACTTCTCGTGTCTCACTCACTCCGTCTCTCTCTCTCTCTCTCTCTCTCTCTCTCTCTCTCTCTCTCTCTCTCTCTCAGAGAGAGAGAGAGAGAGAGACGGAGTGAGAGCGAGAGAACGCCACTCTGATTGGCTAATTCCGGGGTATGGGTTGTCATCTCTTTCACAACGACGCGCTGATAGGCTGTTACCACCTGGGTCATGTGCACAGTGCATGGAACCTTTCGCTGCAGGCACACAGTTGTCTCGTATCGCTACTTCGCTAACTGTTCACTTGTCAGTCACTGAATGTGAATCAAATCACAATGGCATGCTCCAAGTTGGCTCAGGCTGGTAAAAGAAAGGTGGAAAGGGAAAACCGACGTTTCAAGGAAGAATGGACAGAGCAATATGTTTTCATCCTACCTACTGCAAGTACCAGACCAATGTGTCTACTATGCAACACTACTGTTGCTCTGGTGAAAAGTGAAAATCTGAAACGTAACTATCTGAAAGAGCACCGCGAATTTGAAGAGACATTTCCTCATGATTCAGAGCTAAGAAAAAAAGAAATCACGAGGCTGAAAAAGCCATATGAAACATCAAGCAAGATTTTTGTTAAATCTATGACACAACAACAAATAGCAACAGAGCAGTAACGTGCGGTGAGGTTGATGGCTGGTGAGGCACTGACTTCAACACAGTCAGATTTACAAACATATGAACCCTAAAGAGTATCTTATTCACCATTTGATTGGCAGCAGTTAACGGGTTATGTTTAAAAGCTCATACCAGCATTCTTCCCTGCTTGGCACTCAGCATCAAGGGTTGGAATTGGGGGTTAAATCACCAAAAAATTATTCCCGGGCGCAGCGCCGCTGCTGCCCACTGCTGCCCACTGCTCCCCTCACCTCCCAGGGGGTGATCAAGGGATGGGTCAAATGCAGAGGACACATTTTTTCAAAGTTCTTATTTATTTTTGTTTCAAAGAAAATATTTCATGTATTTTATTGGATATTTATTTTATTTTTGTTAATTTTAAGAAAATGTTAAACTACCTACCTCCTGCTATTATATAAGCTTGACCGATAATAAACGGACCCAGCCTGTTTCAAAAAAACATTTGTGGACCTTCAAGATTTGTACTTGAGGACCCCTGCTGTACATTATATACCTCAGCTAACTAAACTATGGAAATGTATAATATAATTCATATAGCAATACGGTCTCACTGCACCGCAGGCCAGCAGTTAGCCGAGTCATTGCGCAATCCATGGTGAGGCTCAACGGCAAATGTGAGAATTCAACGATTTTGAATAAAAATAATCTAAAACTGGTGAAGTTAAATGGAAAATAACTTTATAGTATAATCACTGGATACATATAACAATTGAATTGTTTTCTTTTTACATTTTTTTTCTTTCCATGATGGCACGTGAGGCACTGCCTCACCTGCCTCCCCTGACTGCACGTCACTGGTTTTATGTGTTGTAATCCATGTTGTATGACGTATTTTGATATGAGTTGTACTATGTATTGTACTCAAAGTTGTAGTGTATATTGTACTACGTCAGGGGTCAGCAACCCGCGGCTCTAGAGCCGCATGCGGCTCTTTAGCGCCGCCCTAGTGGCTCTCTGGAGCTTTTTCAAAAATGTATGAAAAATGGAAAAAGATGAAGGGGAAAATTTTTATTTATGTATTTTTTGTTTTAATATGGTTTCTGTAGGAGGACAAACATGACACAAACCTCCCTAATTGTTATAAAGCACACTGTTTATATTAAACATGCTTCACTGATTCCAGTATTTGGCGAGCGCCGTTTTGTCCTACCAATTTTGGCGGTCCTTGAACTCACCGTAGTTTGTTTACATGTATAACTTTCTCCGACTTTCTAGGACGTGTTTTATGCCACTTCTTTTTCTGTCTCATTTGGTCCACCAAACTTTTAACGTTGTGCGTGAATGCACAAAGGTGAGTTTTGTTGATGTTATTGACTTTTGTGGAGTGCTAATCAGGCATATTTGGTCACTGCATGACTGCAAGCTAATCGATGCTAACATGCTATTTAGGCTAGCTATGTACATATTGCATCATTATGCCTCATTTGTAGGTATATTTGAGCTCATTTAGTTTCCTTTAAGTCCCCTTAATTCAATTTATATCTCATGACACACTATCTGTATGTAATATGGCTTTTAATTTTTTGCGGCTCCAGACAGATTTGTTTTTGTATTTTTGGTCCAATAAGGGGAATAAGCGGTAGAAAATGGATGGATGGATGGTCCAATATGGCTCTTTCAACATTTTGGGTTGCTGACCCCTGTACTACGTGCTCATTGTACTGTGTTGTCTTTATTTTTAAGTTATCCTGCCGTGATTTTACCAGTCCGGCCGGCTTGGGAGGTAGATTTTTCTCCATGTGGCCCCCCATCTAAAATTAGTTTGGCATCACTGTTTCAAAGAAGGTCAATGGACTCAATGTTTTAACAATAATTCTGCAGGATTGTTTACTAATCAATAAATAGTTTAACGTTGTGCATATTGTTTTAACCCGCTGACTGTGTTTCGTGTCACTTAAATTGGATCTAGTTGTCACTCCGTCATAAAGTACTCGTTGGTTTATTGTGTCACAATCGATGTTTGTTAAGGTGGACATCGGTGCAGTTCGATTGGGTCGGAGAAGAAGAGCGTGGAAGAGCGCTTCATTGTTCCGTTGGTGTGACAAAATCAATATCACTTAGCTGATGTGAGGACCTCGCTTTCGACGGAGTGTGTTTGTTTACATGCCCCACCCCCACCATTTTGCATTGTCCTATTCAAATGTGACATTCAGAGGACACACATGTATCATCGAGCACTTCAAACTCAGTCGAATGTGAACATCGAGTATAATTGGGAATCAGTGCTACCATTGGCTCTTTTTGATTATTCAAAACCAAAGAGCACTCAGTTAGCAGCGAGTGTGCGACACTTAAACCAAATGGAGCAGCAAATAGTCCAACGCACAGAATTTGTCCTGCCATTTATCCTGTTCAATGTTTTTGTTGTTTCCTCCGTCCGAAGGTGATGTAATCCTCGCCGTTAGTTTGCCTGTGAGTAATGTGCTACCAATTTTCGGTGTTGATAAACATTGATTGTTTTTGATAATAAATTGTTTTTGTTTTTTTTGCAACAGTTAAAAATAAGCTGATTGTGATTAACTACTTTCCAGTTGTAGTATCTTTTGATTTTGATTACCTCATTTCTCAGTCTCATTTGCAGGTATACTATATTGCCAAAAGTATTTGGCCACCTGCCTTGACTCACATATGAACTTGAAGTGCCATCCCATTCCTAACCCATAGGGTTCAATATGATCTTTTGCAGCTAATACAGCTTCAACTCTTCTGGGAAGGCTGTCCACAAGGTTGCGGAGTGTGTTTATAGGAATTTTCCACCATTCTTCCAAAAGCACATTGGTGAGGTCGAGAAGACCTGGCTCTCAGTCTCCGTTCTAATTCATCCAAAAGGTGTTCTATCGGGTTCAGGTCAGGACTCTGTGCAGGCCAGTCAAGTTCATCCATGTCTTTATGGACCTTGCTTTGTGCACTGGTACACAGTCATGTTGGAAGAGGAAGGGGCCCGCTCCAAACTGTTCCCACAAGGTTGGGAGCATGGAATTGTCCAAAATGTTTTGGTATCCTGGAGTATTCAAAGTTCCTTTCACTGAAACTAAGGGGCCAAGCCCAACTTGTGAAAAACAACCCCACACCATAATTCCTCCTCCACCAAATTTTACACTCGGCACAATGCAGTCCGAAATGTACCGTTCTCCTGGCAACCTCCAAACCCAGACTGGTCCATCAGATTGCCAGATGGAAAAGCGTGATTCATCACTCCAGAGAAGGCGTCTCCTCCACACTAAAAGAACACCTCCAGGCAACTACAACCCTAAACTAACACCCTCCCTTCCACATAATACCTCTTCGGATTGTAAATAATCAAATGTAGACACTTTTTCTTATAATTTCTGATCTCTCTCTCTGTGTCCACTACTTGCTGTACATATCCTACCAAGTCAGTCCTACACTGTTTCAATGTCCATTTCTCTGATGATGCAATTGTTGATGACTGAAGTGTTGATACCAACCAAACCCCCCCCCCCCCCCCCCCCCCCCTCCATATCCCACACCCCGGATTGTAAATAATGTAAGTAATTCAATGTATAAACTCTGATGATTATCTTGTGTGATGACTGTATTATGATGATAGTATATATGTGTATCATGAATCAATTTAAGTGGACCCCGACTTAAACAAGTTGAAAAACGTATTGGGGTGTTACCATTTAGTGGTCAATTGTACGGAATATGTACTGTACTGTGCAATCTACTAATAAAAGTCTCAATCAATCAATCAATCAATCAATCAACAACATAGCTGTAAACCTGGCTTCACCTAAGGAAGGCACACGTGACATACACAGAGCCTAACCAGGCAGATTTGAATTGTTGTTTTGGGCAGTAGACGGGATCTTTGATCCAAGACACAACTTACATTTAACTAAAATTGTATTTTCTTTGTGCTCGACAAAAGAAAAGAAGTGAGAATATCTCATACTTGCCAACCCTCCCGAATTTCAGTGCCTCTCCCTGGGACAACCATTCTCCAAATTTCTCTCGATTTCCAGCCGGACTTAAGGCACGCCCCCTCCAGGTCCGTGCGGATCTGAGTGGGGACAGCCTGTCGTCACGTCCGCTTGGCCAACCAAAAAGTAACCACAGAACACTATACCGTATAGTCGTATAGTGTTCTGTGGTTACTTTTTGGTTGGCCAACGGTTTACGTTGTATTGCGCACCCCCCTCCCCTCCCCTTCCCACACACACACACACAGAGAGCGCAGAGGAAGAATCAGAAGCACGTCTCTGCTTCGCTGCATTAAAACACACTCAGATCTTCTGTTTCTAGCCGATACTACATAAAAAGTAACGTAAAATAACGCAGTAACGCATCATGTAGTAACGGTAACTGAGTTACTGAATATAAAAAATAACGCGTTAGAATACTAGTTACCGCCGAAACTAACGGCGTTACAGTAACGCGTTACTTTGTAACGCGTTAGTCCCAACACTGATTATAATACATGTTGTACTACATGTTGTACTATGTATTATATAGCATTTTGTACAGCATGTTGTACTATGTATTATGATGCATGTTGTCCTGCATGTTGTACTATGTATTATAACACATGTTGTACTATTTATTATGATACATGTTGTATTGCATGTTGTACTATGTATTATAATACATGTTGTACTATGTATTATAACACATGTTGTACTGCATGTTGTACTATGTATTATGATACATGTTGTATTGCATGTTGTATTGCATGTTGTACTACGTATTATAATGCATGTTGTACTATGCTTTATAATACATGTTGTACTGCATGCTGTACTGTTTTATAATACATGTTGTACTGCATGTTGTACAATGCTTTATAATACATGTTGTACTGCATGTTGTACTATGTATTATAATACATGTTGTACTGCATGTTGTACTATGTATTATAATACATGTTGTACTGCATGTTTTACTATGTTTTATAATACATGTTGTCCTGCATGTTGTACTATGTATTATAATACATGTTGTATTGCATGTTGTACTATGTATTATAATACATGTTGTATTGCATGTTGTACTATGTGTTATGATCCGCTGCCCGGATCATATTTCTGTTTGGGTTTTCTGTTAGTCTTGGACTCATTTTGTTCCTGTCTGTGCACCTTTGAGTTGGTTACCATAGTTACATATTAATTCCACCTGCCGCATGTGTTTCTGACGCGCACCTGTTGTAATCACTGACATTATTTAAGCCTGCCTTTTCCAGTCAGTCAGCCTGGTTTCTTTATTTGCGTCACGCGACTGCTACGTAAGTTTTTGCTTGTCTCCTAGCCCTTGCTAAATGTCATAGTCGTTACTAAGTTGTAGCCTTAGCTTCCGGTGCGCTCGGCACTTTTTTCAGTCGGTTTGTTTTCTGTTTTGTACCTGTTTTGTGTTGTTTTATTATTAAATCAAGCATTACCTGCAAGTTATGTCCGGATTCGTCCCTTGCATCTTGGGAGAACAAAACCCCGCATCATCATGCGCCACGAACGTGACACTATGCTTCATAATACATGTTGTACTGCATGTTGTCCTATGTATTATAATCATGTTGAACTGCATGTTGTACTATGTATTATAATACATGTTGTACTGCATGTTGTATACGTTGTACTATGCATTATAATACATGTTGTACTGCATGTTGTACTATGTCTTATAATTAATTGTTTACCACATGTTGCCCAAGCTCTGGCATGAAAAAGACAATCAAACTTTACTTCCTTTACTTATAAACTTACTTCCTGGTGGAAGTCCCACCTTCTGGCCCAGGTGTGACGACGGCGGTCTTCGGCCCCCAGAAGCCCAAAGCCGGCTGTCAAATACACGAAGTGTCATTACCAGAGGATCATTGAATGCCTCATGTTGCGGCGTGAGGAAGGGTCGTGATCCGACGTGCTCTCATTCCGGACTCATGATGTTGATCACAAGTTTATTGATCGTTGCCTCGGTGCCATTTTTATCTGTGCTGGCTGGAGACGGCACAGAGGTCAAGTCCACCCCTGGGTCAGCGTGTCGGGGTCACGACTTAATGAAAGCGTTTCCTGTTTGCTGGATTAGATGGTGGCCTCTGCGCTGTCCAGCATCCAGCCAGCACAGGAGAAAATGGGGTCACTGAAGGTTAATCAACTGTAATTTCTTTCTTTCTCCGGACACATTTTTCCTTCCCAGCTGTGAAGGTTGGTGGCTCTATTGCTGCATGTGAAGTATATTGTGTGTCCGTAGTGTCCATTCACGACCTGCAAACGGAACAATTCAGCACACGCGGTGTGATTTAGCAATGCTGAAGCAGTTCTGCGGGCGCTATTTTACGTCTTCATTTAGCATGTCGACAAACCCTGTTTCCATATGAGTTGGGAAATTGTGTTAGATGTAAATATAAATGGAATACAATGATTTGCAAATCCTTTTCAACCCATATTCAGTTGAATGCACTACAAAGACAAGATATTTGATGTTCAAACTCATAAAACATTTTTTTTTTTTGGCAAATAATGAACTTAGAATGTCATGGCTGCAACACATGCCAAAGTAGTTGGGAAAGGGCATGTTCACAACTGTGTTACATGGCCTTTCCTTTTAACAACACTCAGTAAACGTTTGGGAACTGAGGAGACACATTTTTTAAGCTTCTCAGGTGGAATTATTTCCCATTCTTGCTTGATGTACAGCTTAAGTTGTTCAGCAGTCCGGGGGTCTCCGTTGTGGTATTTTAGGCTTCGTATTCCACCCATCCATCCATTTTCTACCGCTTATTCCCTTTTTGGGGTCGCGGGGGGCGCTGGAGCCTACCTCAGCTACAATCAGGCGGAAGGCGGGGTACACCCTGGACAAGTCACCACCTCATCGCAGGGCCAACACAGATAGACAGACAACATTCACACTCACATTCACACACTAGGGCCAATTTAGTGTTGCCAATCAACCTATCCCCAGGTGCATGTCTTTGGAGTTTTAGGCTTAATATTGCGCCACACATTTTCAATGGGAGACAGGTCTGGACTACAGGCAGTACGCGCGCTCTTTTACTATGAAGCCACGTTGATGTAACACTTGGCATTGTCTTGCTGAAATAAGCAGGGGCGTCCATGGTAACGTTGCTTGGATGGCAACATATGTTGCTCCAAAACCTGTATGTACCTTTCAGCATTAATGGCGCCTTCATAGATGTGTAAGTTACCCATGCCTTGGGCACTAATACACCCCCATACCATCACAGATGCTGGCTTTTGAACTTTGCACCTATAACAATCCGGATGGTTCTTTTCCTCTTTGGTCAGGAGGACACGACGTCCACAGTTTCCAAAAACAATTTGAAATGTGGACTCGTCAGACCACAGAACACTTTTCCACTTTGAATCAGTCCATCTTAGATGAGCTCAGGCTCAGCAAAGCCGACGGCGTTTCTGGGTGTTGTTGATAAACGGTTTTCGCCTTGCATAGGAGAGTTTTAACTTGCACCTACAGATGTAGCGACCAACTGTAGTTGCTGACAGTGGGTTTCTGAAGCGTTCTTGAGCCCATGTGGTGATATCCTTTACACACTGATGTCGCTCGTTGATGCAGTACAGCCTGAGGGATCGAAGGTCACGGGCTTAGCTGCTTACGTGCAGTGATTTCTCCAGATTCTCTGAACCCTTTGATGATATTACGGACCATAGATGGTGAAATCCCTAAATTCCTTGCAATAGCTGGTTGAGAAAGGTTTTTCTTAATCTGTTCAACAATTTGCTCACGCATTTGTTGACAAAGTGGTGACCCTCACCCCATCCTTGTTTGTGAATGACTGAGCATTTAATGGGATCTACTTGTATACCCAATCATGGCACCCACCTGTTCCCAATTAGCCTGCACACCTGTGGGATGTTCCAAATAAGTGTTTGATGAGCATTCCTCAACTTTATCAGTATTTATTGCCACCTTTCCCAACTTCTTTGTCACGTGTTGCTGGCATCAAATTCTAAAGTTAATGATTATTTGCAAAACAAAAAAAAAATGTTTATGAGTTTGAACATCAAATATGTTGTGTTTGTAGCATATTCAACTGAATATGGGTTGAAAATGATTTGCAAATCATTGTATTCCGTTTATGTGTATTCCAAAGACATGCACCTGGGGATAGGTTGATTGGCAACACTAAATTGTGTGAATGTGAGTGTGAATGTTGTCCGTCTATCTGTGTTGGCCCTGCGATGAGGTGGCGACTTGTCCAGGGTGTACCCCGCCTTCCGCCCGATTGTAGCTGAGATAGGCTCCAGCGCCCCCCGCGACCCCAAAGGGAATAAGCGGTAGGAAATGGATGGATGGATGGATGTATTCCATTTATATTTACATCTAACACAATTTCCCAACTCATATGGAAACGGGGTTTGTACATCTATAAACAAGCTTATCGGTGTGTCTAGTGGGACAGGCAAAAGTTAAGTTGGAGAAAATGCAGTCGTTTATAAATTATTTAATGTTTCCCTGCGGTCCGGTAGCAAATGCGTCACGGACCGGTGTTTGGGGACCACTGGTTTAGGGGAAACCCTGTTTCCTATATGAAAAGCTTCTTGCAAAATGCATTTTATTGTACCTTCCTGTAGAGCAGTACTGCCAGCGTGCTAAAAATATGTTGTTATCAATTAAACACGCAGTCTTAGTCGATCACGTGCAAAACGCCCACTGAAACTACACACAATTTTTTACTATTTAGCATGTGTTATTTGGATCTTAGTTGATCAGGCCGTTGGTGTATCGTTCCTGTAGAGTCAGAACAGTGATTAACAAGTTTTGGTATTGAAAAATGTTAAATTAAAAATAAAATACAGACTAACTTAGATTGAATTATTACAGTACATTAGACCAGGGTTTCTTAACCATAGGGCCAAATCCATTGTTGGGCCGCGAGCGCCTCCTCGAGGGCTGCCAAAAAATATCTGTTTCTCAGCTATATGGGCCGCAGCGATACTCAGTTGTAATACACTTTTCCACCACTTGTGGCAGTAATGACAATATCAAACAAACCGAAGAAGCCTGGAGCTACTGTCATAAAGAAGTTTCTTAAGGGCAAAAAAATATGACTAAAGTGGTAAATCAATCAATCAATCAAAGTTTACTTATATAGCCCTAAATCACGAGTGTCTCAAAGGGCTGCACAAGCCACAGCGACATCTAAAGATGTATTTTCATTTGCACTTTAATGTTATTGACAGTTTAGTTAAGAGACATATTAATTATTAATATAGTTTATTCATTTTAGCACAACATAATTGTATGTATACTTGTTTATTTTTCAGTTATTTACGAGTCCCTTATGGAGTGTATACTTGGTTAGTACTAGTTTTCTAATCAGTCTGACCTACAGTCGTGGTCAAAAGTTGACATATACTTGTAAAGAACATAAAGTCATGGCTGTCTTGAGTTTCCAATAATTTCTACAACTCTTATTTTTTTGTGATAGGGTGATTGGAGCACAGACTTGTTGGTCACAAAAATATTCATGAAGTTTGGTTATTTTATGAATTTATTATGGGTCTACTGAAAATGTGAGCAAATCTGCTGGGTCAAAAGTATACATACAGCAATGTTAATATTTGCTTACATGTCCCTTGGCACTTGTTTCTTCAGCATTGTCCACACGTTTAAGTCAGAACTTTGGGAAGGCCATTGTAAAACCTTCATTATAGCTTGATTTAGCTATTCCTTTACCACTTTTGACGTGTTTTTGGGGTCATTGTCCTGTTGGAACACCCAACTGCGCCCAAGACCCAACCTCCGGGCTGAGGATTTTAGGTTGTCCTGAAGAATTTTTTCATTGTCCCATTTACTCTCTGTAAAGCACCAGTTCCATTGGCAGCAAAACAGGCCCAGAGCATAATACTACCACCACCATTCTTGACAGTAGGAATGGTGTTCCTGGGATTAAAGTCCTCACCTTTTCTCCTCCAAACATATTGCTGGGTATTGTGGCCAAACAGCTCAGTTTTTGTTTCATCTGACATCACATGGACAAAGATAAGACCTTCTGGAGGAATGTTCTGTGGTCAGATTAAACAAAAATGTAGCGATTTGGCCACAATACTCAGACAACTTTAAGTCCAAGGTTTGTGTGTGAAATAAATAATAGTCTTTGTGAATAACACATGGTTTCATATCATTTGACAAGGTTGTAAACTGTAAGTAGGTTAGATATAATAATTGAATTTCATTCAAATCAAGAGTAAGATTACTAACTCAGTGTTAATATTTGAATGGGCCCCGAGGTAAAAAGGGTTAAGAACCCATGCATTAGACTACAAGTCACCTTGAAACCCTCTCTCTGAAACGTAATAATCCTGGGGGGTAATAATGGACTCAGACTTCAACTTTAACAGCCACATTAAGTTAATAACATCAGCAGCTTTTTACCACCTAACAGCATTGCCAAAATGAAAAAAATAATGTCCAAGGCAGACTTAGAAAGACTAATCCATGCCTTTGTCTCCGGCAGGTTAGACTACTTAAGTTAAAGTTAAAGTGCCAATGATTGTCACACACACACTAGGTGTGGCGAAATTATTCTCTGCATTTGACCCATCACCCTTGTTCCACCCCCTGGGAGGTGAGGGGAGCAGTGAGCAGCAGCGGTGGCCGCGCCCGGGAATCATTTTGGTGATTTAACCCCCAATTCCAACCGTTGATGCTGAGTGCCAAGCAGGGAGGCAATGGGTGCCATTTTTATAGTCTTTGGTATGACTCAGCCGGGGTTTGAACTCACAACCTACCGATCTCAGGGCGGACACTCTAACCACTACTGTAATGACCTTCTCACTGGGCTCTCCAAAGTCCATCTAGAATGCTGCTGCTCGAGTCCTGGCTAGAACCAGGAGAAATGACCATATTAGTCCAGCACTCAGGTCATTAATTAGAAACAAAAGGCTGAAATGTTGATAAGAATAATGAATAAAAACACAAAAATGCATCTTTAAATATGTTTTAACCTTTTTATTCAACTATTTCATTACAAATGACATGATGACATTATACTAGAAATGCAGCAGGGGGATATAAAATAGTATTATCTGTTAGGCACAAAACAGGTCAATGCAGTGAAGAGAAGCAATACAGCATAAATCACACGAGGACTGTTACTTAGACTCAAAATGTTGACAGACAAGCTGTTACTAAAATAGTAATTTTGCCATAACACCGGCAATAATGTGGAATGTTCCAAAGGTTTTGGTCAAGTAAAATTACTCCGTAGAGTAAAAAAAACTGTCTAGAATGGACTTACACTTTCTCTAAATTGAAGTGGTAGTTTGTGACGGTCCCGTGTCGTGCGGGTTCCATGGACCACCAAATAGGGACATTACTGCGAGCAGGTTTTGACTTTTCTTTATTCTTTCAATAAAGCTGCGTCTTCTTGCTTCGGGTCTGCTTTTCAGCACCACGTCGTTGTCTCCGTCTGGCTTTTGGTCTCTTGCGCGCTGCGTCTGCTTCAGACTCTCCAACTCTCTCTTCCCCGTCGTTCACGGCTGCCGCCCTTTTACACAGTGAAAGGAGATTATTTGATTGTGCCCAGGTGGGCGATCCACGCACCTGATATGATTTACGGCGTAGATCCCGGCGCGCCCCGCCTCGCCGCTGGCCCGCCCGCCACGCCTCTCCACATAGTTGTTGTTTTTTCTGGAGACACCAATTGGACACAATAATTGATGACGTTAGGCCCATGACGCAGTAAGTTGAATGACGCGGACACGTTTGTTACTGGATGCTTCCTAATACGCTTCTGCATTGGAGATTTTGTATGTGTAAATAATATGCAACTATAATTATGTGATACTTGTTCACATTGACACATTTTAGACTGCAATATTGTTCAATTAAGGGCACGTGCTAAGTATGTCAAGCTTGTGTGCTATTGTGTGCTTAATCGTTGTGTAGCTGCTAGCTCTCAGTAACCTTTATAGCCTACCATGTTTACCTTTTGTAAATGACTTCACTAAACACTGCAGAACTGCTTGTATCGGGGCGCCAATATCAAGACATTTTACATGCAAGTTGATACTGACCTACTCAGTGGCATAGTGGTTAGAGCAGGGGTCGGCAACCTTTACCACTCAAAGAGCCATTTTGACCAGTTTCACAAATTAAAGAAAACAATGGGAGCCACAAAACTCTTTTGAAATTTAAAATGAAATAACACTGCATACAAAGTTTTTTTTTGCTTTGTGCTATGTATAAACCAGTCACACGTTGTATGAGGCTTCTGCTTGCACACGTAAGTGACAGCAAGGCATACTTGATCAACAGCCACACAGGTTACACTGACGGTGGCCGTATAAAACAACTTTAACACTCTTACTAATATGCGCCACACTGTGAACCCGCACCAAACAAGAATGACAAACACATTTCGGGAGAACATCTGCACTGTAACACAACATAAACACAACAGAACAAATACCCAGAATCCCATGCAGCTCTAACTCATCCGGGCTACATTATACACACGGAAGGGAGGGGATGGTTGATGTGTGGGGGAGCAGGGTTGGGGGGGGCGGGTTTTGGTGGTAGTGGGGGTGTATAATCACGTTAGCATGCCAGCAAGCTAAGTTGAGCATGATAAAAATTAACTTCAGCATGTTTCGTATACCAAGTTATATACGACTCAAAGGTGTATGGCTGCGGAAATAGAAAAAAAAAAAGTACAATTAGAAGTAAAAGTTACCATGCTTAAGTTAGCTTGCTAGCATGCTATCGTTTGCAGACTAACAAGTAACAATTGTCACATAAATAATAATAATAATAATAATACATTTTATTTGGTATGGCGCTTTTCAGAGTACTCAAAGATGCTTTACAGGATAAAATTTTTTTTAATATAAAACAGTTCAAAGTAATAATATAAAATACAGGAAATATAAAAGCAGTACATTGTAAAATACATGATAATACTGCTACCATTTGCATGCTAACAAGTAACAAGTGTCACATACCAAGTTTCATGACCCTGGGTGAAACGGTTGTAAAACTAGCTAAAAAAGTTAGCATGCTAATGTTAGCAAAACTAGCTAAAAACGTTAACATGCTAATGTTAGCATGCCAGCAAGCTAACGTGAGCATGATAAAAATTTACTTCAGCATGTTTCGTATAGCAAGTTATACGACTCAAAGGTGTATGGCTGCGAAAATAGAAAAAGAAAATGCTAACAAGTAACAAAGTGTCACATACCAAGTTTCATGACTCTGGGTGAAACGGTTACAAAACTAGCTTAAAAAAAAGTTAGCATGCTAATGTTAGCATGCCAGCAAGCATGCTAACAGTTTACAAGTGTCACGTGCCAAGTTACATGACTGGGGTAGACGGTTGCAAAACTCGCGCAATTAGTTAGCACGCTAATTTTAGCATGCTATCAAGCTAGCGTTTGCATGCTATCAGTTAGCATGTGTCACATACCAAGTTATATGACTGTAAGTGTATGGTGGTCTAATTAGAGAGAGAAAACGTAGAATAGTGGCGGTAAGAGAAATGTGTTGGAACTATAATAAGATGCTCCCAGTCTGTGGAACGCTCTCCCTGACCACCTGAGGGCACCACAGACTGTGGATGCTTTTAAAAAAGGCTTAAAAAAACTTTTTTTAGATATATGCATACTAGTTTTAGCTGTTCTAGTTAGGCTGTTCTAGTTTTTATTGTTATTTATTTTTTATTATCTTTTTATTTGTATTTTTGTTAATACAGAATCAGAATCAGCTTTATTGTCATTACGCAAGGTAACGAGATTGAGGCCATTCCATACAGTGCGATGTGTGCATGCTAGAAAAACAATGTGCAAATATATAAAAATATAAAAAATGTAGAAGTGCAATGAATATGGTGTGAAATGAATATATACATGAAAAAAAACAAACAAAAAAAAAAACAGGGTGGTTGGTGGAATGGGTTATTGCACCGAAGAGAAGGCAGTTATGAGGGACAATGGGGCAGTCCGTTCAGGATGGTTATGGCCCTGGGGAAGAAGCTGTTCTTTAGCCTGTTTGTTTTGGTTTTAATGCACCTGTAGCGTTTTAATGTACACTGTCGCACTTTGAGGTTGCTTACTCAATGTAAAGTGTTTTTTACAAATAAAATGTATTATTATTATTATGAAGAATAAAGTTTGAAGTATGAGCAATAATAATATGGGCTGCTTGCATTGCAGCAGGCCCATATTATTTAGCATTATAATTATTTAGCCCATATTGTTTAGCAGTGAATGGGCGCTGGCATTGCAGCAGGCCCATAATAATGAAAATGTTCGGGCAGGATACAGTTATGTGATTTCCAAATGTTTTAGCATGTTCATATTCTCACCTTTCGCAGCTGCAGAAACACGATGGCCCAGATGATGACGTTCCTTCCCAGTGGAGATCGGAGGAAGAAATGGCAGAAGAGGCCTCCATCTTGAGGAAACAACTTGAGAACCCTTAGACGTCCGAGGTGTCCAAAGTGAGGCCTCCGGGCCCATTTTCAGCCCACATCTCGTCGTTCGTTGACACATGACGTAGTATTCTAAAGATAGAATTCAACAAGGAAATCGCAAAAAAACAGCAGCAAAAACTGAAAAAAGAGGAACAAGTTATGGATCTTCTCTATGGGTTAGTTTCAATATCAAAATAAATGCAAGTGACTTTGGGTGGAAAAACTTTGGAGACATGCCTGGTGCTACAAAAAAGCAGGGTGATGATGATTGATATGAATATTGTTTTTTGTACTTTATTTGATGATGCATGTGTGTTTAAACAGATGTACAAAACCCAAAACCAGTGAAGTTGGCACGTTGAGTAATTCGTAAATAAAAACAGAATACAATGATTTGCAAATCCTTTTCAACCTGCAAAGACAAGATATTTTATGTTCCAACTGAGAAACGTATTTATTTTTGCAAATAATCATTAACTTAGAATTTAATGAAACTTTGCATACAAGTTGGCACAGGGGCATTTATACCACTGTGTTACATGGCCTTTCCTTTTAACAACATTCAGTAAATGTTTGGGAACTGAGGAGACACATTTTTGAAGCTTTTTAGGTGGAATTATTTCCCATTCTTGCTTGTTGTGGTATTTTAGGCTTCATAATGCACCACACAATTTCAATGGGAGACAGGTCTGGACTACAGGCAGGCCAGTCTAGTACCCGCACTCTTTTACTATGAAGCCACGCTGTTGTCTTGCTAAAATAAGCAGGGGCGTCCATGATAACGTTGCTTGGATGGCAACATATGTTGCTCCACAACCTGTATGTACCTTTCAGCATTAATGGTGCCTTCACAGACGTGTAAGTTACCCATGCCTTGGGCACTAATACACCCCCATACCATCACAGATGCTGGCTTTTGAACTTTGCGCCTATAACAGTCCGGATGGTTCTTTCCCTCTTTGTTCCAGAGGACACGACGTCCACAGTTTCCAAAAACAATTGGAAATGTGGACTCGTCAGACCACAGAACACTATTCCACTCTGCATCAGTCCATCTTAGATGATCTCGGGCCCGGTGAGCTCATGGGTGTTGTTGATAAATGGCTTTGGCTTTGCGTATAGGAGAGTTTTAACTTGCCCTTACAGATGTAGCGACAAACTGTAGTTACTGACAGTGGTTTTCTGAAGTGTTCCTGAGTGTGGTGATATCCTTTACACACTGATGTCGCTTTTTGATGCAGTACCGCCTGAGGGATCCAAGGTCACAAGCATTCAATGGTACGTGCACTGGTTTCTCCAGATTCTCTGAACCTTTTGATGATATTACGGACCATAGATGGGGAAATCCCTAATTTCCTTGCAATAGCTCATTGACGAATGTTGTTCTTAAACTGTTTGACAATTTGCTCACGCATTTGTTCAGAAAGTGGTGACCCTCGCCCCATCCTTGTTTCCATGGATGCTGCTTTTATACACAATCATGGAACCCACCTGTTCCCAATTAGCCTGTTTACCTGTGGGATGTTCCAAATAAATGTTTGATGAGCATTCCTCAACTTTCTCAGTCTTTTTTGCCACTTGTGCCAGCTTTTTTGAAACGTGTTGCAGGCATCAAATTCCAAATGAGCTAATATTGGCAATAATAGCAACGTTTACCAGTTCGAACGTTAAGTATCTTGTCTTTGCAGTCTATTCAATTGAATATATGTTGAAAAAGGATTTGATTTTGTTTGTATTTACCATTTACACAACGTGCCAACTTCACTGGTTTTGGGGTTTGTACTTAATTAATAGCAAATGTCCATTATAACATTATGGCCAACTGGGAATGGAATACAATAATAATACACACAAAAAAAACATAAGTAATGAAAAAAATGATACCCCCTTTTTGATATTCTTGAACATTTATTATGGTGCATAGTCGAGGCATTTTTTCTTTTCAAAATAATCCAACCTGATTTTTTTTTATCTACATTTCAAGTTATTACGTTTATTATTCCACAGAAAAAGGATACACAGACATCTTCCTCTGGGTTTTTTCCTCTTTGTTTGTGGACACGTGAATGCATTCATAAGCATACAGTATATTGAAGACTAACAGAAGATCTTCACTATGTTTGTACTAAAAAAAGACAGATGTGATAAGACCGTGAAAAAAAAAAATACAGGAATATTTGTTGATTGTATGTTTGCATGTTGCCTTGTGATGTGTCTTCCTAGCAGATGGCGATGCTGTTTTGTAACAAACAGTATAATTCCTGAACATTCACATTACTCTGACACTTTATGTAAGTCTGGATATTCTTAACACACAGAAACAAAATGTAATTTGCATGAAAATGTAAATACAATAAAGCAGTGCTTTATCAGTGATTGGTGGCCCCAGCCAGTTTTCTCATAGTCTGCTTTAATGAAACCCTTCATTTAGATTCATGCAATTTAATCAAAGCATTGTGCTGATGGATTTAAACTTGATGACTCGGCACTATCTCCTGCCAGAGGTGAAGCTGGGGCGCACGTCTTTTCTTTCCTGCTTTGCGGAATTGATTTGACACTCAGAGCGTAGGTTTTTCTTTACATTATTAAAGCAATGTGGGCTTGAAAGTTGAAACACATTTATATCCGGGCCGGCCAGCTCTAATCCCGATCAAATACATGAAATCCTCAATCTTCCAAGAACGTGCTGAGCTGGCCAAAAAGTGTGGAACAGGAGAACGCTGCAGATTGTCGCAGTCTGGCGGCGTTTCTACGACAACGCACACCTGAAGCTCGTTTGTGGAAGCATCCGCTCGGGATGCTGACGTATGCAATCAACAATGCTTTTGCAGGAGTGAGACCAACGCTGTAGCTTGTTTTGATAAATGCTTGTGGAATCTTTCAGAAGACCCGACCTCTCACTGTTCAACATTAACATTTGGGTAGAGTTTTTGATATGCACGTTTTTTCCAGTCAGCTACTTTTTACCCACACTTTGAACTCTGCGCTTTATACAATAATGTGATTAAATTATAGGTTTTTTTGGGTTCACATGCCGCCAATAAGTTTAGCCTCATCACATCAGACGAATGGAATAGTCAAACGTGTCACAATGAACCAATGAAATTGTTCACATTAAATAAAAAATATTGTTCACATTGAATCAAAAACAACCACACAATCTTTCAGTCAGCCATTTAGAGTGTTATGTACTCTCCCTCATCAAGACATGACGAAATGCAGAAGGTGACCCCAGCGTGCAGGACGAAGATCGCACTCAACGACTTCTCCGGTAGGCTCCTGTAAAAAAAAATGTTTTACATTAAATCAAACACACCCACACAATCTTTCAGTCAGCCATTTAGAGCGTTATGTACTCTCCCTCATCAAGACACGACGAAATGCAGAAGGCGACCCCAGCGTGCAGGACGAAGATCGCACTCAACAACTTCTCCGGTAGGCTCCTGTAAAAAAAATGTTTTACATTAAATCAAACACACCCACACAATCTTTCAGTCAGCCATTTAGAGCATTATGTACTCACCCTCATCAAGACACGACGATATTCAGAAGGCGACCCCAGCGTGCAGGACGAAGATTGCACTCAACGACTTCTCCGGTAGGCTCCTGTAAAAAAAATGTTTTACATTAAATCAAACACACCCACACAATCTTTCAATCAGCCATTTAGAGCGTTATGTAATCTCCCTCATCAAGACATGACGAAATGCAGAAGGCGACCCCAGCCTGCGGGAGGACGAAGACCGCACTCAACGACTTCTCCGGTAGGTTCCTGTAAAAAAAATTGTTCACATTAAATCAAACACACTCACACAATCTTTCAGTCAGCCATTTAGAGCGTTATGTACTCTCCCCCATCAAGACATGACAAAATGCAGAAGGCGACCCCAGCGTGCAGGAGGAGGAAGAGCAGGACAAAGACCGCACTCAATGACTTCTGTGGTAGGCTCCTGTAAAAAAAAAATTGTTCACATTAAATCAAAAACACCCACACAATCTTACAGTCAGCCATTTAGAGCATTATGTACTCTCCCTCATTAAGACATGACGAAATGCAGAAGGCGACCCCAGCGTGCAGGAGGAGGAAGAGCAGGACGAAGACCACGCTCAACGACTTCTCCGGTAGATTCCTGTAAAAAAAAAAAAATTGTTCACATTAAATCAAACACACCCACACTATCTTACAGTCGGCCATTTAGAGCGTTATGTACTCTCCCTCATCAAGACATGACAAAATGCAGAAGGCGACCCCAGCGTGCGGGAGGACGAAGACCGCACTCAACAACTTCTCCGGTAGGTTCTCCGGTAGGTTCCTGTGAAAAACAATTGTTCACAATAAATCAAACACACTCAAACAATCTTTCAGTCAGCCATTTAGAGCGTTATGTACTCTCCCTCATCAAGACATGACGAAATGCAGAAGGCGACACCAGCATGCAAGAGGAGGAAGAGCAGGACAAAGACCGCACTCAATGACTTCTCCGGTAGGCTCCTGCAAAAAACAATTGTTCACATTAAATCAAACACACTCACACAATCTTTCAGTCAGCCATTTAGAGCGTTATGTACTCTCCCTCATCAAGACATGACGAAATGCAGAAGGCGACCCCGGCGTGCGGGAGGACGAAGACCGCACTCAACGACTTCTCCGGTAGGTTCTCCGGTAGGTTCCTGTGAAAAACAATTGTTCACAATAAATCAAACACACTCACACAATTTTTCAGTCAGCCATTTAGAGCGTTATGTACTCTCCCTCATCAAGAGATGACGAAATGCAGAACGCGACCCCAGCGTGCAGGAGGAGGAAGAGCAGGATGAAGATCGCACTCGACTTCTGCGGTAGGCTCCTGTAAAAAAAAATAATTGTTCACATTAAATCAAACACACCCACACAATCTTACAGTCAGCCATTTAGAGCGTTATGTACTCTCCCTCATCAGGACATGACGAAATGCAGAAGGCGACCAATGCAAGTCATCAGAATGAGGTAATACACCAACTTATATTCTTGTCTTCGTGAAAGAAAGAAATCTATATGTGTTAAATATGCTTGTATTATCATTAAACACCTTTAACTTGTTAACAAAAATATCTCTTCCATAAATAAATGAATAGAAATTATATATATGAATGAGGTGGATCCCTTCCACTTGGTCAATTGAAAAGTAGCTCGCCTGCAGAAGAAGTGTGTGCACCCTTGGTCCAGTTTAATGTCCATCTGTTTATTTCACTTGTGAATTAGACCCCGCGACACCTCCACAGAAAGTCTGTCTCACTGATCTAGAATCTGGTTCTCATAGCCAGAAATCTCACGAGATCAAACAAAGAAAACTAAGAAGAAGAAACTTGACAACAACAACACTACACAACCTGCAACACAGAAGAGGACATACAAACCCCGTTTCCATATGAGTTGGGAAATTGTGTTAGATGTAAATATAAACGGAATACAATGATTTGCAAATCATTTTCAACCCATATTCAGTTGAATATGCTACAAAGACAACATATTTGATGTTCAAACTGATAAACATTTTTTTTTTTGCAAATAATCATTAACTTTAGAATTTGATGCCAGCAACACGTGACAAAGAAGTTGGGAAAGGTGGCAATAAATACTGATAAAGTTGAGGAATGCTCATCAAACACTTATTTGGAACATCCCACAGGTGAGCAGGCAAATTGGGAACAGGTGGGTGCCATGATTGGGTATAAAAGTAGATTCCATTAAATGCTCAGTCATTCACAAACAAGGATGGGGCGAGGGTCACCACTTTGTCAACAAATGCATGAGCAAATTGTTGAACAGTTTCAGAAACCCTTTCTCAACCAGCTATTGCAAGGAATTTAGGGATTTCACCATCTACGGTCCGTGTAAGTTAATTATTATTTGCCAAAAAAAAATTAAGTTTGAACATCAAATATCTTTCTTATCATTGTATTCCGTTTATATTTACACCTAACACAATTTCCGAACTCATATGGAAACGGGGTTTGTACAATACAAGTGAATGATTTTTGAAAGAAAAATCCCGAACTGAAAAAAAGAAACTTGAGAGGGCGTGAACATCGACTTTATCATCTACTGAGCCAGTTCCAGGAGAGTTGTTCCCAAATTAAGCTAATGGCTTTTTTTAAGCCTAGTTTAGCCTCGTGACACTAAGACTAATATCTGTCACAATTCATGAAGAGGTGGCTGGGGAGTCGGCGGCTTTCCCCCACAGATATGAATATTCTTAGTCGTAATTATTTGAACAAGATTAATATGACCATGACCGGCCATGACCCGCTTTGGAGCCAATTATTCAGGACAAATTAACTCCTAACACACCTCAGACCACAGGATATTCCTATAGGATAATCTACAAATACAAAACCAGTGAAGTTGGCACGTTGTGTAAATGGTGAATAAAAACAGAATACAATGATTTGCAAATCCTTTTCAACTTATATTCAATTGAATAGACTGCAAAGACAAGATACTTAACGTTCGAACTGAGAAACGTTGTTATTTTTTGCAAATATTAGTTCATTAGGAATTTGATGCCTGCAACATGTTTCAAAAAAGCTGGCACAAGTGGCAAAAAAGACTGAGAAAGTTGAGGAATGCTCATGTAGTGAGTCTTATTCTGCGTTGTGTAATTTTTTTTAAATAAAAGACACTTCACCATGCCGTCGGTTCAGTATTTATTGGAAACCTGTGTTGGAAACATGAAATACACACACACAGGTCTCAACTTTCTGGCGGAGTGATATCTGCTCCTTCTCATTCAAAAGTCCGAAGGAAGAGGAATAACAAACATTCATTCATATAAAAATGATAATAAATTAAATTACATTAACAAAAACGTTTTCTCACAAAAGAATAATAATGCACAAATCCACATACCTGTGTTGGAAACATGAAACACACACACACAGGTCTCAACTTTCTGGCGGAGTGATATCTGCTCCTGTGTGATGTAAACACCATGCGTAAATACTACCAAACAATTCACACAGTCGACGCTCTACGTCTAAATAAACAAAATTGTGCATAAAAATTACTCAAAACAACACATCACTTGTACCCACAACAATATTGGGTTAACTTTTCAAGTATCTAGGAACGTTTAGGAAGAATATTTACAATATGAAGAAACACGGAGCAGTGAAGAACTATTACCTTCTCATTCAAAAGTCCGAAGGAAGAGGAAGTAAAACAATCGAAAAAACACCAAAGACACTTCCCGCACCGGACATCCGGTTCTTCAAAATAAAAGCGTTACTTCAAAATAAATATAACACCCTGTCTAGTTCATAATATAGCGCAACAACATCACACTATTACACTCAAATTTAGAAAAAAATAATAATATGACTCCTTTAATGCGCCGTATAATCCGGTGCACCTTGTATATGAAAAAAGATAAAAAATAGACCATTCATCGGCAGTGCGCCTTACAATCCGTTGCGCCCTATGGTCCGGAAAATACGGTATATCCCTGACATGCAGTACATCATATTAGTCATAAGGAATGGAAGTTAATAATGTTAAGATATTTGGCAAGCATGAAATGGAGCAATGAAGCTGTGATGATTGAAGTCTGTCACAACCATTAGGTTCAGAAACCATAGAAACTATCATAACACACACTGGGAGAAACCAAATCCCTTAACTCTCAGTTTTGTGCTTTGTTCTAAAAACGCAAAGTGTGGCCGCTTTGAAGCATTGCTTTCCAGACAAATGATTCAACAGTGGTGTTTGTCTGCAAGCGGTGGATGTCAAATTGAAAACACGTCGCTTGTAACCCCTGTTGGAGATGAGGTTAGTAATCATAAACAGACTTTTAGGTACAAGGCGCTATTACTTCTGGGAGGCAAAGACAACACTATGCATCACATCATCTGCCGTGTATCCTGTTTGCTGCACCATGGCTGATTTGCTGTGAAATGAATGTTTAGGGAAAGGATTTGCAGATATCCGAGCACCGAAGCACGGGGCAAAAATAGGAATGGAAACAAAAGCCTGTGATGATAACAAATTGTTGAGAGCCATAAATATGGATATTAGGGATGTAACGGTACAGCATACTTGCCAACTTTGAGACCTCCAAATTCAGGAGGTGGGGGGTGGGGGGTGAGGGGGGGCGTGGTTGGGGCGGGGGCGTGGTTGGGGCGTGGTTAAGAGGGGAGGAGTATATTTACAGCTAGAATTCACCAAGTCAAGTATTTCATATATATATATATATATATATATATATATATATATATATATATATATATATATATATATATATATATATATGTATATATATATATATATATATATATACATATATATATATATATATATATATATATATATATATATATATATATGTATATATATATATATATCCCCGCTACCCCGAAGGGAATAAGCGGTAGTAAATGGATGGATGGATGGATGGATGTATATATGTATATATATATATATATATATATATATATATATATATATATATATATATATAAATAAGAGAAATACTTGAATTTCAGTATTCATTTACTTACACATATACACACACATAACACTCATCTACTCATTGTTGAGTTAAGGGTTGAATTGTCCATCCTTGTTCTATTCTCTGTCACTATCTTTCTAACCATGCTGAACACCCTCTCTGATTATGCATTACTGTGTGGCACGCACAAAAGTGCTTTCATCAAATGCACTAGATGGCAGTATTGTCCTGTTTAAGAGTGTCACAACATTGCTGTTTACGGCAGACGGATGCTTTACTGTAGACGTTCTTTATATTGTGGGAAAGCGGACTCAGGTCCGCATGGAGCTGGAGGGGGCGTGGCCTCCAGCTCCGCCTGAATTTCGGGAGATTTTCGGGAGAAAATTTGTCCCGGGAGGTTTTCGGGAGAGGCGCTGAATTTCGGGAGTCTCCCGGAAAATCCGGGAGGGTTGGCAAGTATGCGGTACAGCATAATCACAGTTTGGGACTTACCGTATTTTTCGGACCATAGGGCGCACTGCCGATGAATGGTCTATTCATGTCTATTTTCATACAAAACGTGCACCGGATTATAGGGTGCATTAAAGGGGTCATATTATGATTTTTTTTCTAAATTTAAAACACTATCTTGTGGTCTACATAACATGTAATGGTGGTTCAAAGACACAACAAACTCCCTTCTTGTCTCTCATGGACACACACCTGCTGTTGTTGACTTTGGACTAGCGACTGCACAAGATCAAGGCCGCGTAACAGAGACAGACACTGCAGGCTTACACACAAACATGCATCCAAATAAATATACGCCACACATACACACCCCACCCCCAACAACCCCACCCCCCCACCCACCCAACCCAACGCCCTCGACGCAAATCTCATAGGGGTGATGAAAGGATGGTCGGCGGCTGAGAGCTGCACCCCACCATCATGACCCCGCACTCCCTTCCCTCTGTTGCTAGATATCTCGAGATGTACGTTGTAATATGTATATGTGCTTTGCTATGGAGGTTTTTTCCCACTCTAGACTGGGCCCCCTTAGGAGCCCAGTCTAGATTGTATTTTTTACTCACCCTTCCCCAGCGTTTTACCTTTTTCCCCATCTTTTACGGGGCGCCTTCCTGGCGACCCATCAGCGTTCCTGTGCTGTAACCCTGTACACTGTTTGTCTAATCTTGAACGGGTTTGTACTGAAAACTAAGTTTCGATGTACAATGACAATAAAGACCTATCTATCTATCTATCTATCTATTGCAAGGAATTTAGGGATTTCACCATCTACGGTCCGTAATATCATGAAAAGGTTCAGCGAATCTGCAAGGCCAAAAACCAACATTGAATGCCTGTGACCTTCGATCCTTCAGGCGGTACTGCATCAAACAGCGACATCAGTGTGTAAAGGATATCACCACATGGACTCAGGAACACTTCAGAAAACCACTAGTCAGTAACTACAGTTGGTCGCTACATCTGTTAGTGCAAGTTAAAACTCTACCATGCAAAGCAAAAGCCATTTATCAACAACACCCAGCAATGCTGTCGGCTTCGCTGGGACTGAGCTCATCTAAGATGGACTGATGCAAAGTGGAAAAGTGTTCTGTGGTCTGACGAGTCCACATTTCAAATTGTTTTTGGAAACTGTGGACGTTGTGTCCTTGGGACCAAAAAGGAAAAGAACCATCCGGACTGTTATAGGCGCAAAGGTCAAAAGCCAGCACCTGTGATGGTATTGGGGTGTATTAATGCCCAAGGCATGGGTAACTTACACATCTGTGAAGGCACCATTAATGCTGAAAGGTACATACAGGTTTTGGAGCAACATATGTTTCATGGACGCCCTTGCTTATTTCAGTAAGACAATGCCAAGCCACTATTTGCACGTGCTACAACAGCGTGGCTTTGTAGTAAGAGTGCAGGTGCTAGGCCTACCTGTAGTCCAGACCTGTCTCCCATTGAAAATGTGTGGCGCGTAATATTTGTTCGGATCTTACGCAGTTCGTTGTGACATTCGCTACGCCAACTAGAGGTGGGGAGGCTCGTAACACACATTTTTGCTTACTACTTCAAGCATAATAATTAGCCAAATGACAGCTAAATTCTATTTAATACAAAATTAAAAGTCAACTCACAACTTGACTGTGAAAAATCTATTTTTTACATGAAAAAGAGTCTTCAGAACTTATTTAGGGCGGCCCGAAAAGATCTAATAATGTTTCAGTAATATGTGACTTACAGTATGACTTATTTTGGGTAACAGTCATAAACAATGAATCATCGAAGCAAACAAAACAGGTCATGCGCTTGTTTTGCTCGCCTCAGTCAGTTCATGCGCTGTGAACTGCTGTTTGTGTTGTTGTTTGCATTGTTTTTCATTTGTATTCTTACTGACACAATTAGAACATTGAGTGTGTCTCCAAGTTATAGATTCTGAAAGGAGATTTCAGTGCTCTTCCCTTGCAGTCAAATATTGCAGCTTCACTACAGCATATATATTTTTAAAGCATATTCTATATTATTTGGCCTAAATGAGGTCTTCAGTGTTATCTAGTATTATTTGGCGTCTTATAGTGCAGTATTTGTCTTATTTTCTATTATTAATACACTGTTGAAAGTGAATTTGGCTTTTAGTCGGAAGGACTATTGTTGTCAAGTTGGCAGAACAATTTGTCCATTACAATTAAGTAAGAAGAGATATGATGACTTTAACTAGAAAAAAAGCAAGGAAGCTCGTTAAAACCCCCTAATAATAAGTTCAGTTAACTTCAGAAAGTAAGTCAAGATGGGACTTTCAACCAATGTGACATCTTTTTAGTTCTCTTAAGATCTCATGCATAATGTAACAGTTACCATGTTGAGCCAACTTTACTTACCGTTATCAGAATTTGATTAAATATGCTGAATGTTAGAATAATTATGTGTAAGTTATCACACAACTCTTATGCTTAAAGGCCGTTGCTATAGTTATTAGCTATTGTGCTCAAGTTAGACTTTTCTATCTGTGCAAGGACAAAACTTCTTGTCTGAGGGGTGGCCTCAGCCGCAGATGTTATCTTTCTTTTAGCCCGCTAACAGCCAAGGACTTCAAGGACCTCAACGGAGATAAGATGACAGCACGCAGACGAAGCAGAGACAAGGCAATCACAAGGTCCCAGCACATTCTGTCACGTATTGTGCGTACTGGAAGCTGCTTTGCATAAAATGTGTGGCCACTCCTTTTAGAGGCGGCCTCAGTGATGTAACCAGGGACTTCCCAAATAAATAGAGGTACTAGAGTGGACATCGGGGGCGGTACCACTGGATTGGCAGACCGGGGTGGTGGTTCCTCTCTTTAAGAAGGGGAACCGGAGGGTGTGTTCTAACTATCGTGGGATCACACTCCTCAGCCTTCCCGGTAAGGTCTATTCAGGTGTACTGGAGAGGAGGCTACGCCGGATAGTCGAACCTCGGATTCAGGAGGAACAGTGTGGTTTTCGTCCTGGTCGTGGAACTGTGGACCAGCTCTATACTCTCGGCAGGGTCCTTGAGGGTGCATGGGAGTTTGCCCAACCAGTCTACATGTGTTTTGTGGACTTGGAGAAGGCATTCGACCGTGTCCCTCGGGAAGTCCTGTGGGGAGTGCTCAGAGAGTATGGGGTATCGGACTGTCTGATTGTGGCAGTCCGCTCCCTGTATGATCAGTGTCAGAGCTTGGTCCGCATTGCCGGCAGTAAGTCGGACACGTTTCCAGTGAGGGTTGGACTCCGCCAAGGCTGCCCTTTGTCACCTATTCTGTTCATAACTTTTATGGACAGAATTTCTAGGCACAGTCAAGGCGTTGAGGGGATCTGGTTTGGTGGCTGCAGGATTAGGTCTCTGCTTTTTGCAGATGATGTGGTCCTGATGGCTTCATCTGGCCAGGATCTTCAGCTCTCACTGGATCGGTTGGCAGCTGAGTGTGAAGCGACTGGGATGAGAATCAGCACCTCCAAGTCCGAGTCCATGGTTTTCGCCCGGAAAAGGGAGGAGTGCCATCTCCGGGTTGGGGAGGAGATCTTGCCCCAAGTGGAGGAGTTCAAGTACCTCGGAGTCTTGTTCACGAGTGAGGGAAGAGTGGATTGTGAGATCGACAGGCGGATCGGTGCGGCATCTTCAGTAATGCGGACGCTGTATCGATCCGTTGTGGTGAAGAAGGAGCTGAGCCGGAAGGCAAAGCTCTCAATTTACCGGTCATGAGCTTTGGGTTATGACCAAAAGGACAAGATCACGGGTACAAGCGGCCGAAATGAGTTTCCTCCGTCGGGTGGCGGGGCTCTCCCTTAGAGATAGGGTGAGAAGCTCTGCCATCCGGGAGGAGCTCAAAGTAAAGCCGCTGCTCCTCCACATCGAGAGGAGCCAGATGAGGTGGTTCGGGCATCTGGTCAGGATGCCACCCGAACGCCTCCCTCGGGAGGTGTTTAGGGCACGTCCGACCGGTAGGAGGCCACGGGGAAGACCCAGGACACGTTGGGAAGACTATGTCTCCCGGCTGGCCTGGGAACGCCTCGGGGTCCCACAGGAAGAGCTGGACGAAGTGGCTGGGGAGAGGGAAGTCTGGGCTTCCCTGCTTAGGCTGCTGCCCCCGTGACCCGACCTCGGATAAGCGGAAGAAGATGGATGGATGGATGGACTAGAGTACAGCCCAAAAAACGTCTCTCCACATGCTGAACCAGCATATTTTACAGTTATCTTAACTGATATGTTCAAGATCATCTTACATCACACTGATTCTCAACTCATGTTTTGAAGTGTAAAATACTTGAAATATTAAGTTGACTCAACTGAACTCGTTTCCGGGTTAAGGGTGAACAATTCTAACAAGAACACGGCGGATTAATGTTGGCGCTATCTTCACCACGACGATCAAGTTGACCAACTTTTGGCAAAACAACTTTTTGATGCATTTCATCTTCAATCCCTGCCTCGTCAATAACACATCTCCACATTGGTTAATCCATCGGCGCAAGTGATTTCAAAATAGAACAGTAGGACATACTAGACAGTTATGAGCAGCGGTCCGGTCAATGCTAATTGAAGATGAACTCTGTGGATTCACTTCATCTTCAACATTACAGCCCCACATGAGATTGGTGAGCCTTGTGAGCAATGTGAAATCACAACACGATACACGCAATGCTAACAACACAGAATCGGCCGAGTCACACCAAAGACTATAAAAATGGGAGCCATTACCTCCCTGCTTGGCACTCAGCATCAAGGGTTGGAATTGGGGGTTAAATCACCAAAAAATTATTCCCGGGCGCGGCCACGGCTGCTGCTCACTGCTCCCCTCACCTCCCAGGGGGTGATCAAGGGTGATGGGTCAAATGCAGAGAATAATTTTGCCACACCCAGTGTGTGTGTGACTATCATTGGTACTTTAACTTTAACTTTTTACTAACAACAATGCCAATTGTCATATCTGCGACTGTCAGGTTGACCAAGTTTTTGCAGCACAACTTACGCCCGTGGTTTTAGCACATGGAAGCCCAGTTCGAAATAAAAATAATTACCCAGGATGTAATTCCTGATTGTGGTTGTGTTGTGGTTGCAATGACGCTTGGAGGATCCTCCGGGCTACCAGTGAGTATTGTAATCTAAAGTAGAACACACTCCCGGCTAATATTATGGGTGCAACCAGTGTAAAGGTAAATTTATAAGTGTTATTTTGATGTTTAGTTATGTTTAAAAATGTATTTAAAAGGGTCTCAGGGCACTCAATCGATCGAATGAAAAAGTATTCTAAAACAAACCAGACAGTCGAATTGCTGAGAATAAAATTACCTTTATGAATGAGGACATCCATAGACCTATTTACAAAACACAAAACCAGTGAAGTTGGCACATTGTGTAAATGGTAAATAAAAACAGACTACAATGATTTGCAAATCTTTTTCAACTTATATTCAATTGAATGGACTGCAAAGACAAGATATTTAATGTTCCAACTGAGAAACTTCATTTTTTTTTGCAAATAATCATTAACTTAATTAATTTAATGGCAGCAACACATTGTAAAAATGTTGGCACAGGGGCATTTTTACCACTGTGTTACATGGCCTTTCCTTTTAACAGCACTCAGTAAACGTTTGGGAACTGAGGAGACCAATTTTGTAAGCTTTTCAGGTGGAATTCTTTCCCATTCTTGCTTGATGTACAGCTTAAGTTGTTCAACAGTCCGGGGGTCTCCGTTGTGGTATTTTAGGCTTCATATTGCACCACACATTTTCAATGGGAGAAAGGTCTGGACTACAGGCAGGCCAGTCTAGTACCCGCACTCTTTTACTATGAAGCCACAAAGTAACACGTGGCTTGGCATTGTCTTGCTGAAATAAGCAGGGGCGTCCATGATAACATTGCTTGGATGGCAACATATGTTGCTCCAAAACCTGTATGTACCTTTCAGCATTAATGGTGCCTTCACAGATGTGTAAGTTACCCATGCCTTGGGCACTAATACACCCCCATACCATCACAGATGCTGGCTTTTGGACTTTGTGCTTATAACAATCCGGATGGTTCTTTCCCTCTTTGGTCCGGAGGACACGACGTCCACAGTTTCCAAAAACAATTTGAAATGTGGACTCGTCCGACCACAGAACACTTTGCCACTTTGCATCAGTCCATCTTAGATGAGCTTGGGCCCAGCGAAGCCGACGGCGTTTCTGGGTGTTGTTGATAAACGGTTTTCGCCTTGCATAGGAGAGTTTTAACTTGCACTTACAGATGAAGTGACCAACTGTAGTTACTGACAGTGGTTTTCTGAAGTGTTCCTGAGCCCATGTGGTGATATCCTTTACACACTAATGTCGCTTTTTGATGCAATACCGCCTGAGGGATCGAAGGTCCGTAATATCGCTTACGTGCAGTGATTTCTCCAGATTCTCTGAACCTTTTGATGATATTATGGACCGTAGATGGTGAAATCCCTAAATTCCTTGCAATAGCTGGTTGAGAAATGTTGTTCTTAAACTGTTGGACAATTTGCTCACGCATTTGTTCCCAAAGTGGTGACCCTCGCCCCCATCCTTGTTTGTGAATGACTGAGCATTTCATGGAAGCTGCCTTCATACCCAATCATGGCACCCACCTGTTCCCAATTAGCCTGTTCACCTGTGGGATGTTCCAAATAAGTGTTTGAGCATTCCTCAACTTTCTCAGTCTTTTTTGCCACTTGGGCCAGCTTTTTTTAAACATGTTGCAGGCATCAAATTCCAAATGAGCTAATTAATTTACACAACGTGCCAACTTCACTGGTTTTGGGTTTTGCACATTCAAGTAAAATATTTTTTTAAATGTTCCTGCATGACATTCTGACGATAAAATTGCATTTATATCAAAATAGTGCGGTCTTTTATCAAGTTCAATTAAAACTCATTGACTTTGATTAAACATGATCCATCAAACTGCAACATTGTAATTAATCTGATAAAATGTAATCGTTGTACAGCACTAATATATAAACATTTTTTAAATGTGATACATTATTTGTTGTGTAGATAGTAAATTGTGGCCTGGCTTTGAAACAACAAAAAAATACTTTGTTGTTCGACTTACACATACTGTATATTTTTTTTTTAATTTGTTTGTTTGTTTTTTGTTTTTAAATGAATTGTGCTAAACCAAAAGTTACCCTGCTCGTATTTCAGTTTTGTTGTTGTTGTTGTTGTTGTTGTTGTTGTTGGGGTATTTTATTTTTATTGGGCAATTGTAGGTGATTTCATGTGAAAATGAAAAAAAGGAAAAAAAAGAATAAAGTCATGCATGGTCATAACTAAAAGGAAACCAACCAAATCAAGACAATAGAAATTGAACAAATAAAGTAAGCAAAATAGCAAAATCTTACCCTGAAGTTGAACAAAAGGTATGAAAAAAAATACTTTTTAAAAATGTTTATATCCGTGTTAAAATAGACCGTCAGCATCTTTAGTGCATAATCATCTTTTGCACGACACGATTGCCCCATCTAGTGGCTGATATGAGGATGACAAGTATTACAACAATGCATTGCTGGTAGATGATGATGCAGATGGGAAAGAAAAATACAAGGCTTTGCAACAAGACTTTGCAACAAGGACAGCTTTTCAATAAGGCTTTGACACATTGTCAAACGTGTAATCATAGTCAATAAAATACTGATATAAAATGGAAATGTGTATTATGAAATAATGTGTTTTATCAATTGTATTCATGAAATGTAGAGGTGAATGTGTGGCAGTGAGTGCACCTTTAGCATCTAAATCTTGAGATTTTTAATTTTTAATATTAGGAATCTCTGTACTGTTTTGAATGTGTTTGTCTTCATTTTAACATCAACTTTCCAGGGGACTGGAGATGGAAATTAGCCATTGGCTATAATTTCACATATTTACATGTCTTATGATCATTGATAACATTGATTTTCCCCTTTTAAATAAACTAAATATCCATCTCTCAGTCATATATTTAATTTTCATCATTATGATGTTTAAATTGTTTTAAAATACAGAACAAGAGTTACATTGTTTTATTCCACTATCCTGTTTGTTCCATAAACAAACACCTCTGATTGAAATACTTATTTCCACTGTGACTGTTCTAAATCTAGATTTATTAAAGATCTCAGTTCCTTTCAAATTATAATTAATTTCTCTTTTTACTAATCTGTTTTGAATGTTGTTTGGTATAATCTTTTCATGTGCGTTGTATATGATTTTTAGAATATTATACTCTACCAGTTCATGAAATTGTAATCAATTTAACTGTTTGACTATTGGCTTTGTGGTTTCCCTGTATGCATTTCCAGTAATGTGTCATGTCTGTGTGATCATGTTTTTGTTTTGGTCATGTTCGGTTTTGTTTTTGGACTTTTTGTGCACTTTTGTTTTGTCACCATAGCAACCATTAGTTTTCACCTGTCACGTCACGCACCTGTTTCACGTTTTGAGTCACGCACCTGTTTTTGTTAATCATGTCTGTAGTATTTAAGTTCATTGTTTTCAGTTTGTCTTTCTGGTGACATCCCACAATTATGCTCTGCACATTTCTGACACTTGATTTCATGTACATCGTTCATGCTGCTCCTTTTAGTCCATGCCAAGTAAGTTTTGTTTATTAATGCTATAGTCTTTTGGTTTCATAGTTTGTTCTAGTGATGGGTTGATGAGGCGTCATGAAGCGTTTCGACACATAGCAAAACAGTATTGATACTGTGTAGATACTGTGTCACTAAATACTGACATCTGCTGGACATTAAAAATCCCTACAGGCAACCTATGGACCGACTCAACTGACACTGATTTTATGACCTAGTATATACAATAATATAAACCAAGTCATTGTATTTCATTTAGGATTATTTCATATCTTCATATAAATAAAAATATATTTTTATCTTTTTAGATACAGTCAATAAATAATGTGAACATGTATCATAACATGGAAATCTAAGAGAACGTGTTGAGAATGCGGATGCTTGTGGACTGGGAATTTTTTTATTTTTTTTTACACATTTTTATTTAAAAAAAAACGTTTTTCCAACGTATTAAATTTTAGACGATTTCTCTTAGTTATTATTTCTCCGGCTGTAGAAAAGACCCGCTCACAGGGCACAGAGGAGGCGGGAGTGCGACACAGTTCGCATATCGGTCACGTGACCAAAACAGCTCATGATCGGTCACGTGACTTTCTAAAAGCGGTACGCGCACCAACACAGGGTTTTGCTCTATGAGCTCGACGCATGCGCCGATGCATCGGTGTTGCCGGACCCATCACTAGTTTGTTCTCCGCCACGGTGCGCGCTTTTCGTTTGTACTTTATTTTGATATATTAAATAAATCATGTACTTACATTCCCGTCTCGCCCGAGCCAACTTTCCGTTGCATCCCGGAAAAGCAAACACCCAGGACCAAGTCATGACATAATGATTCTTACGGCTCTTTTCTGCAGAAGGACGATTGGAAATACAGAATCCATTGAAATCAAATTAAATCCCACAAAAAAAAAAAAAAGCCACAATTTTACCAAGAAACACAAACGTCTTATTGCGGCATATGTCCCCTTTCCAAGCCCCTTTATAGCACTATTAACAACAAAATTGTCTCCAGAGTGCTGCAAATACAAAAGAAACAATAAAAAGTAATCAAACTACAAGCATTTACAATGAAACAAGTAAAATAATAGAATTAAATAATAAAATAAATCAATAAAATAGAATAAAAAACAGGGGGAAAAAACTAATCAATATAATAGAATAAAACAATAAAAGACACAGAGGACCACAAGACTCATGCCGATTTGAAAGCCAGAGAATAAAAGTGTGTTTTAAGACCAGACTTAAAACATTCAACAGTGGGGGCCATTCAGACATGAGGGGGCAGAATATTCCCAAGTTTTGGGCCAACAACAGAGAAGGATCGGGGTGCCGTGCTCCCTTTTTTTTGGTTCCCGTTAAAAGTGGTGCCGCAGAGTTCTGGACGTTTGGACTTATTGTGTGAATGCTCCAAAACATTCACACATATGGTTTTCTACACCAAAATTCATCTATTTATTCAACTACTTCTACTTCTTCTTCTCCAGATTTTGGCGCGCTCTACCTTCCACATCTTTCATCCGATTCAAACCATTCCAACTTCAAACTGTTCAGCCCTTGACAAATTCCAAAAATTCTCAGATTTCCCAGAATTCCAGGTTTTCCGGGACATTTTTCCCATTCAAAATGAATTGGCCATTTTTCGAACTTCCACCATTTCCACATTTTTCAACCTATTCATACCATTCCGCCTTCAACACATTCCACTATTCTGGAAAATCTAACTACGGTACCTTTTTTTCCAAGAAAAAAACAATTCCAGGATTTTCCAGAATTCCTGGTTTTCCAAAGCCCTATTTCCACCCTTTTTTGTGTCGCCTACTCCTCCCACATTGTTCAACCCATTTCAACCGTTCCACCGTCAAAACATTTATATTAATTAAGACAAAAAACGAAATAGTCTTTTGAACTGGAAAAATTCCCGGTTTTCCCGAAATTCCAGGAATTCTGTAATACCGTTTCTTAATTCAACATGTTACTACTTCAACATTTCTCGACTGATTTGAAAAATTCCAACAGCAACCATTTCAACACATTCAAACCCTTCAAGTTTTTTATTTAAAAAAAAAATTTCAGCTTTTCCCGAAATTCCCAAATTTTGGGGAAATTCCCATTGAAATCAAGGGGACATTCTTCTAAAGTCCACAATTCCTACATTTTTCATCTGATTCAAACTGTTCCAATTTCAAAATATGTGTAATAACAATGTAATAACAGTGTAATAAAAGTGTAATATTAATGTAATAACAGTGTAATAAAAATGTAATAACAAAGTAATAACATTGTAATAACAGTGAAATAACAATGTAATAACAGTGCAATAACAATATAATAACAATGTTATGTAATAACAGTGTAATAACAATGTAATAACAGTGTAATAACAGTCTAATAACTTTGTAATAACAGTATAATAACAATGTAACAGTGTAACAACATTATAATAACAGTGCCATAACAATGTAATAACATTGTAATAACATTGTAATAACAGTGTAATAACAGTGTAATAACAGTGTAATAACATTGTAATAACAGTGTAAAAACAGTGTAACAACAGTGTAATAACAGTGTAATAACAAAGTAATAAAAATGTAATAACAATGTAATAACAATGTAATAGTGTAATAACAGTGTAATAACATTGTAATAACAGTGTAATAACAATGTAATAACAGTGTAATAATGTAAAACATTGTAACAACAGTGTAATAACAATGGAATAACAGTGTAATAACAATATAATACAATTGTAATGTCATAACAGTGTAATGACAATCTAATAAAATTGTAATGTCATAACAGTGTAATAACAATCTAATAATAGTGTAATAACAATGTAATAACATTTTAATATAAGTGTAATAATGTAATAACAGTGTAGTAACATTGTAATAACAGTGTAATAACAATGTCATAACAGTGGAGTAACATTGTATTAGCAGTGTAATAACAATATCATAACAGTGTAATAATGTAATAACAGTATAATAACAAGGTAATAACATTGTAATAACAATGTAATAACAATGTAATAATTGTATTAACATTGTGATAACTGTGTAATAACAATGTAATAACAGTGTAATAACAATGTATTAAATGTATTAACATTGCAATAACTGTGTAATACCAATGTAATAATACAAGCATGTTTAACACATATAGTTTATAAGTTAAAGGTGTTTAAAGATAATACAAGCATGTTTTAAACATAAAATTGAAAAGTTAAAGGTGTTTAAAGATAATACAAGCATGTTTAACACATATAGTTAATAAGTTAAAGGTGTTTAAAGATAATACAAGCATCTTTAACACACATAGTTAATAAGTTAAATGTATTTAAACATAATGCAAGCATGTTTAACACATATAGTTAGTAAGTAAGAGGTGTTTAAACATATTACAAGCATGTTTAACACATATAGTTAATAAGTTAAAGGTGTTTAAAGATAATACAAGCATGTTTAACACATATAGTTAATAAGTTAAAGGTGTTTAAAGATAATACAAGCATGTTTAACACATAGTTAATATTGTTAAACAGTTAAAGAAGTTTAAGGATAATACAAGCATGTTTAACACTTATAGTTAATAAGTTAAAGGTGTTTAAAGATAATACAACAATGTTTAACACATAGTTAATATTGTTAACAAGTTAAAGGTGTTTAAGGATAATACAAGCATGTTTAACACATATAATTAATAAGTTAAAGGTGTTTAAAGATAATACAAGCATGTTTAACACAAATAGTTAAAACGTTAAAGGTGTTTCAAGATAATACAAGCATGTTTAACACACATAGTTAATAAGTCAAATGTGTATAAACATAATACAAGCATGTTTAACAAATATAGTTAGTAAGTAACAGGTGTTTAAACATAATACAAGCATGTTTAACACATATAGTTAATAGGTTAAAGGTGTTTAAAGATAATACAAGCATGTTTAACACATATAGTTAATAAGTTAAAGGTGTTTAAGATAATACAAGCATGTTTAACACATAGTTAATAATGTTAACAAGTTAAAGCTGTTTAAGGATAATGCAAGCATGTTTAACACATATAGTTAATGAGTTAAAGGTATTTAAAGATAATACAAACATGTTTAACACATATAGTTATTAGTTAAAGGTGTTTAAACATAATACAAGCATGTTGAACACATATAGTTAATAAGTTAAAGGTGTTTAAAGAAAACACAAGCATGTTTAACACATATAGGTAATAAGTTAAAGATGTTTAAAGATAATACAACAATGTTTAACACATAGTTAATATTGTTAACAAGTTAAAGGTGTTTAAGGATAATACAAGCATGTTTAACACGTGTAATTAATAAGTTAAAGGTGTTTAAAGATAATACAAGCATGTTTAACACAAATAGTTAAAACGTTAAAGGTGTTTAAAGATAATACAAGCATGTTTAACACACATAGTTAATAAGTCAAATGTGTATAAACATAATACAAGCATGTTTAACACATATAGTTAGTAAGTAACAGGTGTTTAAACATAATACAAGCATGTTTAACACATATAGTTAATAGGTTAAAGGTGTTTAAAGATAATACAAGCATGTTTAACACATATAGTTAATAAGTTAAAGGTGTTTAAGATAATACAAACATGTTTAACACATAGTTAATAATGTTAACAAGCTAAAGGTGTTTAAGGATAATGCAAGCATGTTTAACACATATAGTTAATGAGTTAAAGGTATTTAAAGATAATACAATCATGTTTAACACATATAGTTATTAGTTAAAGGTGTTTAAACATAATACAAGCATGTTGAACACATATAGTTGATAAGTTAAAGGTGTTTAAAGATAATACAAGCATGTTTAACACATATAGTTAAAATTGTTAATATGTTAAAGCTTTTTAATGATAATACAAGCATGTTTAACACATATAGTTAATAAGTTCAAGGTGTTTAAAGATAATACAAGCATGTTTAACACATATAGTTAATAAGCTAAAGGTGTTTAAAGATAATATAAGCATGTTTAACACATATAGTTAATAAGTTAAAGGTGTTTAATGATAATACAAGCATGTTTAACACATATAATTAATATTGTTAATAAGTTAAAGGTGTTTTAAGATATAACAAGCATGTTTAACACATAGTTAATATTGTTAACAAATTAAATTAAAAGTTCCGTGTGTCACAAAATTAGAATATTACTTAAGGCTAATACAAAAAAGAGATTTTTAGAAATGTTGGCCAACTGAAAAGTATGAAAATGAAAAATATGAGCATGTACAATACTCAATACTTGGTTGGAGCTCCTTTTGCCTCAATTACTGCGTTAATGCGGCGTGGCATGGAGTCGATGAGTTTCTGGCACTGCTCAGGTGTTATGAGAGCCCAGGTTGCTCTGATAGTGGCCTTCAACTCTTCTGCGTTTTTGGGTCTGGCATTCTGCATCTTCCTTTTCACAATACCCCACAGATTTTCTATGGGGCTAAGGTCAGGGGAGTTGGCGGGCCAATTTAGAACAGAAATACCATGGTCCGTAAACCAGGCACGGGTAGATTTTGCGCTGTGTGCAGGCGCCAAGTCCTGTTGGAACTTGAAATCTCCATCTTCATAGAGCAGGTCAGCAGCAGGAAGCATGAAGTGCTCTAAAACTTGCTGGTAGACGGCTGCGTTGACCCTGGATCTCAGGAAACAGAGTGGACCAACACCAGCAGATGACATGGCACCCCAAACCATCACCCAACCATGCAAATTGTGCATTTCCTTTGGAAATCGAGGTCCCAGAGTCTGGAGGAAGACAGGAGAGGCACAGGATCCACGTTGCCTGAAGTCTAGTGTAAAGTTTCCACCATCAGTGATGGTTTGGGGTGCCATGTCATCTGCTGGTGTCTGTCCACTCTGTTTCCTGAGATCCAGGGTCAACGCAGCCGTCTACCAGCAAGTTTTAGAGCACTTCATGCTTCCTGCTGCTGACCTGCTCTATGGAAATGGAGATTTCAAGTTCCAACAGGACTTGGCGCCTGCACACAGCGCAAAATGTACCCGTGCCTGGTTTACGGACCATGGTATTTCTGTTCTAAATTGGCCCGCCAACTCCCCTGACCTTAGCCCCATAGAAAATCTGTGGGGTATTGTGAAAAGGAAGATGCAGAATGCCAGACCCAAAAACGCAGAAGAGTTGAAAGCCACTATCAGAGCAACCTGGGCTCTCATAACACCTGAGCAGTGCCAGAAACTCATCGACTCCATGCCACGCCGCATTAACGCAGTAATTGAGGCAAAAGGAGCTCCAACCAAGTATTGAGTATTGTACATGCTCATATTTTTCATTTTCATACTTTTCAGTTGGCCAACATTTCTAAAAATCCCTTTTTTGTATTAGCCTTAAGTAATATTCTAATTTTGTGACACACGGAATTTTGGATTTTCATTTGTTGCCACTTCAAATCATCAAAATTAAATGAAATAAACATTTGAATGCATCAGTCTGTGTGCAATGAATAAATATAATGTACAAGTTACACCTTTTGAATGCAATTACTGAAATAAATCAAGTTTTTCAAAATATTCTAATTTACTGGCTTTTACCTGTAGTTAATAAGTCAAATGTGTATAAACATAATACAAGCATGTTTAACACATATAGTTAGTAAGTAACAGGTGTTTAAACATAATACAAGCATGTTTAACACATATAGTTAATAAGTTAAAGGTGTTTAAGATAATACAAGCATGTTTAACACATAGTTAATAATGTTAACAAGTTAAAGGTGTTTAAGGATAATGCAAGCATGTTTAACACATATAGTTAATGAGTTAAAGGTATTTAAAGATAATACAAGCATGTTTAACACATATAGTTATTAGTTAAAGGTGTTTAAAGATAATACAAGCATGTTGAACACATATAGTTAATAAGTTAAAGGTGTTTAAAGATAATACAAGCATGTTTAACACATATAGTTTAAATTGTTAATATGTTAAAGCTTTTTAATGATAATACAAGCATGTTTAACACATATAGTTAATAAGTTCAAGGTGTTTAAAGATAATACAAGCATGTTTAACACATATAGTTCATAAGTTAAAGGTGTTTAAAAATAATACAAGCACATATAGTTAATAAGTTAAAGGTGTTTAATGATCATACAAGCATGTTTAACACACATAATTAATATTGTTAATAAGTTAAAGGTGTTTTAAGATATAACAAGCATGTTTAACACAAAGTTAATATTGTTAACAAACTAAAAGTGTTTAAGGATAATACAGCTCATGTTTAACACATATAGGTAATATTGTTAATAAGTTAAAGGTGTTTAATGATAATACAAGCATGTTTAACACATCTAGATAATAAGTTAAAGGTGTTTAAAGGTAATGCAAGCATGTCTAACACATAGTTAATAAGTTAAAGGTGTTTAAAGATAATACAAGCATGTTTAACACATATAGTTGATAAGTTAAAGGTGTTTAAAGATAATACAAGCATGTTTAACACATCTAGATAATAAGTTAAAGGTGTTTAAAGGTAATGCAAGCATGTCTAACACATAGTTAATAAGTTAAAGGTGTTTAAAGATAATACAAGCATGTTAAACACATATAGTTGATAAGTTAAAGGTGTTTAAAGATAATACAAGCATGTTTAACACGTTTAGTTAATAAGTTAAAGGTGTTTAAAGATAATACAAGCATGTTTAACACGTATAGTTAATAAGATAAAGGTGTTTAAAGATAATACAAGCATGTTTAATACGTATAGTTAATAAGTTAAAGGTGTTTAAACATAATACAAGCATGTTTAACACATATAGTTGATAAGCTAAAGGTGTTTAAAGATAATATAAGCATGTTTAACACATATAGATAATAAGTTAAAGGTGTTTAAAAATAATACAAGCACATAAAGTTAATAAGTTAAAGGTGTTTAATGATAATACAAGCATGTTTAACACATATAATTAATATTGTTAATAAGTTAAAGGTGTTTTAAGATATAACAAGCATGTTTAACACATAGTTAATATTGTTAACAAATTAAAAGTGTTTAAGGATAATACAACTCATGTTTAACATATATAGGTAATATTGTTAATAAGTTAAAGGTGTTTAATGATAATACAAGCATGTTTAACACATCTAGTTAATAAGTTAAAGGTGTTTAAAGATAATGCAAGCATGTCTAACACATATAGTTAATAAGTTAAAGGTATTTAAAGATAATACAAGCATGTTTAACACATATATTTAATAAGTTAAAGGTGTTTAAAGATAATACGAGCATGTTTAACACGTTTACTTAATAAGTTAAAGGTGTTTAAAGATAATACAAGCATGTTTAACACGTATAGTTAATAAGTTAAAGGTGTTTAAAGATAATACAAGCATGTTTAATACGTATAGTTAATAAGTTAAAGGTGTTTAAACATAATACAAGCATGTTTAACACATATAGTTAATAAGTTAAAGGTGTTTAAAGATAATACAAGCATGTCTAACACGTTTAATTAATAAGTTAAAGGTGTTTAAAGATAATACAAGCATGTTTAACACGTATAGTTAATAAGTTAAAGGTGTTTAAAGATAATACAAGCATGTTTAATACGTATAGTTAATAAATTAAAGGTGTTTAAAGATAATACAAAGCATGTTTAACACATAAAGTTAATATTGTTAATAAGTTAAAGGTGTTTAATGATAATACAAGCATGTTTAACACATAGTTAATATGTTAAAGGTGTTTAAAGATAATACAAGCATGTTTAACACACATGGTTAATAAGTTAAAGGTGTTTAAAAATAATACAAGCATGTTTAACACATAGTTAATATTGTTAACAAGTTAAAGGTGTTTAAGGATAATACAAGCATGTTCAACACATATAGTTAATATTGTTAATAAGTTACATGTGCTTAATGGTAATACAAGTATGTTTAACACATATAGTTAATAAGTTAAAGGTGTTTAAAGATAAATCAAGCATGTTTAACACATAGTTAATAAGTTAAAGGTGTTTAAAGATAATACAAGCATGTTTAAAACATATAGTTAATAAGTTAAAGGTGTTTAAAGATAATACAAGCATATTAACAAAAAAGTTAATAAGTTAAAGGTGTTTAAAGATAATACAAGCATGTTTAACACATATAGTTAATAAGTTAAAGGTGTTTAAAGATAATACAAGTATGTTTAACACACAGTTAAAAATGTAAAGGTGTTTAAAGATAATACATGTATGTTTAACACATAGTTAAAAAGTTAAAGGTGTTTTAAGATAATACAAGCATGTTTAACACATATTATTAATAAGTTAAAGGTGTTCAAAGATAATACAAATAGTTAAATATTGTTAATAAGTTGAAGGTGTTTAAAGATAATACAAGCATGTTAAACACATATAGTTGATAAGTTAAAGGTGTTTAAAGATAATACAAGCATGTTTAACACATATAGTTAATAAGTTAAAGGTGTTTAAAGATAATACAAGCATGTTTAACACAACTAGTTAATAAGTTAAAGGTGTTTAAAGATAATACAAGCATGTTTAACACATGTAGTTAATAAGTTAAAGGTGTTTTAAGATAAAACAAACACATATCGTTAATAAGTTAAAGGTGTTTAAAGATAATACAAGCATGTTTAACACATATAGTTAATATTGTTAATACGTTAAAGGTGTTTAATGATAATAAAAGCATGTTTAACACATATAGTTAATATTTTTAATAAGTTAAATGTGTTTAAAGATAATACTAGCATGTTTAACATATAGTTAATATTGTTAACAAGTTTAAGGTGTTTTAGGATAATACAAGCATGTTTAACACATAAAGTTAATATTGTTAATATGTTAAAGGTGTTTAATGATAATACAAGCATGTTTAACACATAGAGTTAATACATTAAAGGTGTTTAAAGATAATACAATCATGTTTAACACATATAGTTAATAAGTTAAATATGTTTAAAGATAATACAAGCATGTTTAACACATATAGTTAATATTGTTCATAAGTTAAAGGTGTTTAATGATAATACAAGCATGTTTAACACATATAGTTAATATAGTTAATATGTTAAATGTGTTTAAAGATAATACAAGCATGTTAACACATATAGTTGATAAGTTAAAGGTGTTTAAAGATAATACAAGCATGTTTAACACATATAGTTAATATTGTTGATACGTTAAAGGTATTTAATGATAATACAAGCATGTTTAACACATATAGTTAATATTGTTAATAAGTTAAAGGTGTTTAAAGATAATACAAGCATGTTTAACATATAGTTAATATTGTTAACGAGTTTAAGGTGTTGTAGGATAATACAAGCATGTTTAACACATAAAGTTAATATTGTTATTATGTTAAAGGTGTTTAATGATAATACACGCATGTTTAACACATATAGTTAATAAGTTAAAGGTGTTTAAAGATAATACAAGCATGTTTAACACATATACTTAATAAGTTAAATGTGTTTAAAGATAATACAAGCATGTTTAACACATATATTTAATATTGTTAATAAGTTGAAGGTGTTTAATGATAATACAAACATGTTTAACACATGTAGTTAATATTTTTAATAAGTTAAAGGTGTTTAAAAATAATACAAGCATGTTTAACACATATAGTTAATACGTTAAAGGTGTTTAAAGATAATACAAGCATGTTTAACACATATTGTCAATAAGTTAAAGGTTTTTAAAGATAGTACAAGCATGTTTAATACATAAAGTTAATAAGTTAAAGGTGTTTAAAGATAATACAAGCATGTTTAACACATATAGTTAATAAGTTAAAGGTGTTTAAAGATAATACAAGCATGTTTAACACATATAGTTAATAAGTTAAAGGTGTTTAAAGATCAAACAAGCATGTTTAACACATATAGTTAATAAGTTAAAGGTGTTTAAAGATAATACAAGCATGTTTAACACATATTGTCAATAAGTTAAAGGTTTTTAAAGATAGTACAAGCATGTTTAATACATAAAGTTAATAAGTTAAAGGTTTTTAAAGATAGTACAAGCCTGTTTAATACATAAAGTTAATAAGTTAAAGGTGTTTAAAGATAATACAAGCATGTTTAACACATATAGTTAATAAGTTAAAGGTGTTTAAAGATAATACAATCAAGTTTAACATATATAGTTAATAGGTTAAAGGTGTTTAAAGATAATACAAGCATGTTTAACATATATAGTTAATAAGTTAAAGGTGTTTAAACATAATACAAGCATGTTTAACACATATAGTTTTTAAGTTAAAGGTGTTAAAACAGGCAGCACGGTGGTAGAGGGGTTAGTGCGTCTGCCTCACAATACAAAGGACCTGAGTAGTCTTGGGTTCAATCCCAGGCTTGGGATCTTTCTGTGTGGAGTTTGCATGTTCTCCCCGTGACTGCGTGGGTTCCCTCCGGGTACTCCGGCTTCCTCCCACCTCCAAAGACGTGCACCTGGAGATAGGTTGATTGGCAACACTAAATTGCTACTAGTGTGTGAAAGTGAGTGTGAATGTTGTCTGTCTATCTGTGTTGGCCCTGCGATGAGGTGGCGACTTGTCCAGGGTGTACCCCGCCTTCCGCCCGATTGTAGCTGAGATAGGCTCCAGCGCCCCCTGCGACCCCAAAGGGAATAAGCGGTAGAAAATGGATGGATGGAAGGTGTTAAAACATAATACAAGCATGTTTAACACGTATAGTTAATAAGTTAAAGGTGTTTAAAGACAATACAAGCATGTTTAACACATATAGTTAATAAGTTAAAGGTGTTTAAAGATAATACAAGCATGTTTAACACATATAGTTAATAAGTTTAAGGTGTTTAAAGATAATACAAGCATGTTTAACACATACAGTTAATATTGTTAATATGTTGACGGTGTTTAATGATAATACAAGCATGTTTAGCACATATAGTTAATAGGTTTAAGGTGTTTAAAGATAATACAAGCATGTTTAACATATAGTTAATATTGTTTACAAGTTAAAGGTGTTTAAGGATAATACAAGCATGTTTAACACATATAGTTAATATTGTTAATAGGTTAAAGGTGTTTAATGGTAATACAAGCATGTTTAACACATATGGTTAGTAAGTTAAAGGTGTTTAAAGATAATACAAGCATGTTTAACACGTATAGTTAATAAGTTAAAGGTGTTTAAAGATAATACAAGCATGTTTAATACATATAGTTAATAAGTTAAAGGTGTTTAAAGATAATACAAGCCTATTTAACACATATAGTTAATAAGTTAAAGGTGTTTTAAGATAATACACACATGTTTAACACATATAGTTAACAAGTTAAAGGTGTTTAAAGATAATACAAGCATGTTTAACACATATAGTTAATTATTGTTAATAAGTTGAGGGTGTTTAAAGATAATATAAGCATGTTTAACACATAGTTAATATTGTTAACAAGTTAAAGGTGTTTAAGGATAATGCAAACATGTTTAACACATAAAGTTAATATTGTTAACAAGTTAAAGGTGTTTAAGGATAATACATGCATGTTTAACACATATAGTTAATATTGTTAATACGTTAAAGGTGTTTAAAGATAATGCAAGCATGTTTAACACATATAGTTAATATTGTTAACAGCTAAAGGTGTTTAAAGATAATACAAGCATGTTTAACACATAGAGTTAATAAGTTAAAGGTGTAAAAAGATAATACAAGCATGTTTAACACATATATTTAATATTGTTAATAAGTTGAAGGTGTTTAATTATAATACAAGCATGTTTAACACATATAGTTAATAAGTAAAGGTGTTAAAGATAATACAAGCATGTTTAACACATATTGTCAATAAGTTAAAGGTTTTTAAAGATAGTACAAGCCTGTTTAATACATAAAGTTAATAAGTAAAGGTGTTAAAGATAATACAAGCATGTTTAACACATATAGTTAATAAGTTAAAGGTGTTTAAAGATAATACAAGCATGTTTAACACATATGGTTAATAAGTTAAAGGTGTTTAAAGATAATACAAGCATGTTTAACATATAGTTAATATTGTTTACAAGTTAAAGGTGTTTAAGGATAATACAAGCATGTTTAACACATATAGTTAATATTGTTAATACGTTAAAGGTGTTTAAAGATAATACAAGCATGTTTAACAAATATAGTTAATATTGTTAACAAGTTAAAGGTGTTTAAAGAAACACAAGCATGTTTAACACATATAGTCAATATTGTTAACAAGCTAAAGGTGTTTAAAGATAATACAAGCATGTTTAATACGTATAGTTAATAAATTAAAGGTGTTTAAAGATAATACAAAGCATGTTTAACACAAAAAGTTAATATTGTTAATAAGTTAAAGGTGTTTAATGATAATACAAGCATGTTTAACACATAGTTAATATGTTAAAGGTGTTTAAAGATAATACAAGCATGTTTAACACACATGGTTAATAAGTTAAAGGTGTTTAAAAATAATACAAGCATGTTTAACACATAGTTAATATTGTTAACAAGTTAAAGGTGTTTAAGGATAATACAAGCATGTTCAACACATATAGTTAATATTGTTAATAAGTTACATGTGCTTAATGGTAATACAAGTATGTTTAACACATATAGTTAATAAGTTAAAGGTGTTTAAAGATAAATCAAGCATGTTTAACACATAGTTAATAAGTTAAAGGTGTTTAAAGATAATACAAGCATGTTTAAAACATATAGTTAATAAGTTAAAGGTGTTTAAAGATAATACAAGCATATTAACAAAAAAGTTAATAAGTTAAAGGTGTTTAAAGATAATACAAGCATGTTTAACACATATAGTTAATAAGTTAAAGGTGTTTAAAGATAATACAAGTATGTTTAACACACAGTTAAAAATGTAAAGGTGTTTAAAGATAATACATGTATGTTTAACACATAGTTAAAAAGTTAAAGGTGTTTTAAGATAATACAAGCATGTTTAACACACATAGTTAATAAGTTAAAGGTGTTTAAAGATAATACAAGCATGTTTAACACATATTATTAATAAGTTAAAGGTGTTCAAAGATAATACAAATAGTTAAATATTGTTAATAAGTTGAAGGTGTTTAAAGATAATACAAGCATGTTAAACACATATAGTTGATAAGTTAAAGGTGTTTAAAGATAATACAAGCATGTTTAACACATATAGTTAATAAGTTAAAGGTGTTTAAAGATAATACAAGCATGTTTAACACAACTAGTTAATAAGTTAAAGGTGTTTAAAGATAATACAAGCATGTTTAACACATGTAGTTAATAAGTTAAAGGTGTTTTAAGATAAAACAAACACATATCGTTAATAAGTTAAAGGTGTTTAAAGATAATACAAGCATGTTTAACACATATAGTTAAAATTGTTAATACGTTAAAGGTGTTTAATGATAATAAAAGCATGTTTAACACATATAGTTAATATTTTTAATAAGTTAAAGGTGTTTAAAGATAATACAAGCATGTTTAACATATAGTTAATATTGTTAACAAGTTTAAGGTGTTTTAGGATAGTACAAGCATGTTTAACACATAAAGTTAATATTGTTAATATGTTAAAGGTATTTAATGATAATACAAGCATGTTTAACACATAGAGTTAATACATTAAAGGTGTTTAAAGATAATACAATCATGTTTAACACATATAGTTAATAAGTTAAATATGTTTAAAGATAATACAAGCATGTTTAACACATATAGTTAATATTGTTGATAAGTTAAAGGTGTTTAATGATAATACAAGCATGTTTAACACATATAGTTAATATAGTTAATATGTTAAATGTGTTTAAAGATAATAAAAGCATGTTTAACACATATAGTTGATAAGTTAAAGGTGTTTAAAGATAATACAAGCATGTTTAACATATAGTTAATATTGTTAACGAGTTTAAGGTGTTGTAGGATAATACAAGCATGTTTAACACATAAAGTTAATATTGTTATTATGTTAAAGGTGTTTAATGATAATACACGCATGTTTAACACATATAGTTAATAAGTTAAAGGTGTTTAAAAATAATACAAGCATGTTTAACACATATACTTAATATGTTAAATGTGTTTAAAGATAATACAAGCATGTTTAACACATATATTTAATATTGTTAATAAGTTGAAGGTGTTTAATGATAATACAAACATGTTTAACACATGTAGTTAATATTTTTAATAAGTTAAAGGTGTTTAAAAAATAATACAAGCATGTTTAACACATATAGTTAATAAGTTAAAGGTGTTTAAAGATAATACAAGCATGTTTAACACATATTGTCAATAAGTTAAAGGTTTTTAAAGATAGTACAAGCATGTTTAATACATAAAGTTAATAAGTTAAAGGTGTTTAAAGATAATACAAGCATGTTTAACACATATAGTTAATAAGTTAAAGGTGTTTAAAGATAATACAAGCATGTTTAACACATATAGTTAATAAGTTAAAGGTGTTTAAAGATAATACAAGCATGTTTAACACATATAGTTAATAAGTTAAAGGTGTTTAAAGATAATACAAGCATGTTTAACACATATTATTAATAAGTTAAAGGTGTTCAAAGATAATACAAATAGTTAAATATTGTTAATAAGTTGAAGGTGTTTAAAGATAATACAAGCATGTTAAACACATATAGTTGATAAGTTAAAGGTGTTTAAAGATAATACAAGCATGTTTAACACATATAGTTAATAAGTTAAAGGTGTTTAAAGATAATACAAGCATGTTTAACACAACTAGTTAATAAGTTAAAGGTGTTTAAAGATAATACAAGCATGTTTAACACATGTAGTTAATAAGTTAAAGCTGTTTTAAGATAAAACAAACACATATCGTTAATAAGTTAAAGGTGTTTAAAGATAATACAAGCATGTTTAACACATATAGTTAAAATTGTTAATACGTTAAAGGTGTTTAATGATAATAAAAGCATGTTTAACACATATAGTTAATATTTTTAATAAGTTAAAGGTGTTTAAAGATAATACAAGCATGTTTAACATATAGTTAATATTGTTAACAAGTTTAAGGTGTTTTAGGATAGTACAAGCATGTTTAACACATAAAGTTAATATTGTTAATATGTTAAAGGTATTTAATGATAATACAAGCATGTTTAACACATAGAGTTAATACATTAAAGGTGTTTAAAGATAATACAATCATGTTTAACACATATAATTAATAAGTTAAATATGTTTAAAGATAATACAAGCATGTTTAACACATATAGTTAATATTGTTGATAAGTTAAAGGTGTTTAATGATAATACAAGCATGTTTAACACATATAGTTAATATAGTTAATATGTTAAATGTGTTTAAAGATAATACAAGCATGTTTAACACATATAGTTGATAAGTTAAAGGTGTTTAAAGATAATACAAGCATGTTTAACACATATAGTTAATATTGTTGATAAGTTAAAGGTATTTAATGATAATACAAGCATGTTTAACACATATAGTTAATACTGTTAATAAGTTAAAGGTGTTTAAAGATAATACAAGCATGTTTAACATATAGTTAATATTGTTAACGAGTTTAAGGTGTTGTAGGATAATACAAGCATGTTTAACACATAAAGTTAATATTGTTATTATGTTAAAGGTGTTTAATGATAATACACGCATGTTTAACACATATAGTTAATAAGTTAAAGGTGTTTAAAGATAATACAAGCATGTTTAACACATATACTTAATAAGTTACATGTGTTTAAAGATAATACAAGCATGTTTAACACATATATTTAATATTGTTAATAAGTTGAAGGTGTTTAATGATAATACAAACATGTTTAACACATGTAGTTAATATTTTTAATAAGTTAAAGGTGTTTAAAAATAATACAAGCATGTTTAACACATATGCCCAGTGGTTAAGACACTTGACTTGTATTAAATAGTCTTGGGTTCACTCCAAGTTGGTTTGAGAGTATTTTATTCCACCTCATTGTAGTTTACTCAGCAAAGAGTCCAGGATTATCTTTCTATATGAGCCGGAAACACGATGTCAAAAGACCCAGGATAGCCCAGTGGTTAAGACTCTTGACTTCTATTAAATAGTCTTGGGTTCACTCCCAGTTGGTTTGAGAGTATTTTATTCCACCTAATTGTAGTTTACCCAGCAAAGAGTCCAGGATTAACTTTCTATATGAGCCGGAAACACGACTACACAAGACCCAGGGTAGCCCAGTGCTTAAGACTCTTGACTTGTATTACATAGTCTTGGGTTCACTCCCAGTTGGATTGACAGTGTTTTATTACACCTCATTGTAGTTTACTCAACAAAGAGTCCAGGATTACCTTTCTATATGAGCCAAAACATGACTTCTCAATACCCAGGCTAGCCCAGTGGTTAAGACACTTGACTTGTATTAAATAGTCTTGGGTTTCACTCCCAGTTGGATTGGCAGTGTTTTATTCCACCTCATTGTAGTTTACTCAGAAAAGAGTCCAGGATTACCTTTCTATGTGAGCCGGAAACACGATGTCAAAAGACCCAGGATAACCCTGTGGTTAAGACTCTTGACTTGTATTAAATAGTCTTGGGTTCATTCCCAGTTCGTTTGTCGTGGTATGGGTTGTAATGATCAGACGGTTAATGTAAGCAATGCATTTTATTCCGACTAGCCTCAGTCTAGCATAGGATTTCCTGTGTCACACCATCAAGCGTCATTACGTAACATCCGGTCCCGGACATTCTGTATGCTATATCAAAATAAAGGCATAACAGATAACACCACATCTCCCTTTCTAGAAAACTAAACAGACTAACATTTACAGTGGTATGTCAGATAATGTAAAATCTGTAAACCTTTGCATGAAATAACATATATTCACTCACAATGGAATAATGCACTCCTAATACTTCTCAAGAAAAATAACAAAAGCAAACATAGTCAGGCAATATCTTTGGAGGCAAATAGTGTAACCATCAGAATACAAAACATTCACCAGTCTTACTTGTTTCACATCGTTGTTCTTTTTTTCTTTTCACTTTTTTTTTCATTTGTTTCTCTCTCCCCCTCCCACAGTTTACAAGTCCAGTCTGTGAGGTCTTCTCACCACTCTGCCACACCTAGTGGCAGCGGTGTGGACTCGAGTCACATGACTTGGACTCGAGTCAGACTCGAGTCATGAATTTGATGACTTTAGACTCGACTTGACAAAATGTAAAGAGACTTGCAACTCGACTTAGACTTTAACATCAATGACTTGTGACTTCACTTGGACTTGAGCCTTTTGACTTGACATGACTTGACATGACTTGCTACTTTCCCCAAAATCCAACGCTTAAAAAGTTATTTGGGAGCGCTCCGTATTTTTCATTTTCTTCGTCTGTGTCTCTCAACGTGTTGTTCCTGTCAGCTGGTGTGTTGTCAGTACAACAGCCAATCAAATTAGATCTACGTTGTTTTCATCACTCAGCATTCATCCAATCAAATTGCAGTACAACCACCGAACAAGTTGTCAAACAACGCAACAATTATGCCAAAGTTGGTTTCGTTCGGGTATAAAAACTACGACTTGGTCAACAAAAAACGAATTGCCGTATGGAAATCACGCAGTTCGAATATTACAGACGGAGACGCAACAACGTTCAACATTTGAAGTTGCACAAAGAAGGGTAAGTTTTGAATGTAAGATAACGTTTATTGGCTAAGTAACGTGACTTTTATTTGCTGTGTAGTTAAATCAGTGAGGCTGCAAACTCACTGCTAACGTTATAACCATAGACATCTTATAAGTAGACGCAGCATGGAGCGCTACTGCCTACTGGCGCAGACGAGGCGCGGGGCCGCCATCTTGGAGTGGTGATCCGCTCCACTCAGTGCAATTCATTTGGCAGGAACAATGAACTGTCAGCGCATTTAATTCATTTTACCTCACTGAATACCACTGATTTTCACCCCACTTTTGTGTCATACGTGTAGCTATGATAACAGACACATGTTTTGGCGTGTTTTAGTATTCATAGTTTGCTTAACAGTAATATAATATTCTTATATGCTATAAGTGACCAGACGTCCGAGATCAAAACTGGGATTATAATCCTAGAGAAGGGGAAAAAACGGTAAACTATTTTTAAGTTGAAGAAACAATATGATTAGGTTATATATACATGCGTATATCCTACATAAACAATGTATGAATACATTAGATATCTATATATCTTAGGGACCTATAGACTGTATCTCTGTTGCTGCAGCAGCAGAGAGTTTATTCTGTCTTGACACTTTGTATTGATATTTTCTATTACATTCTTCCCTTAAATGATAATATTTGCAGTGATTGTTTTATATGTATTATTTTATGTAAGTCGCTTTGGATAAAAGCGTCTGCCAAATACTTAAACATAAACACATATAAACACCTGAAAGTCTTCATATCAGCTAAAACCACCAATCTGTTTCACTGGATTCAGAATAAAACCAAATTCTGTTTTACCCAACAATGTTAGTATTTGAATATTGTTACTTGAAGACTTATTCCTGGTTACAATTATACTGTTAAGAAAGTATTGTCTTATACTTTGCCTAAAATGAGAATGCATCATAATCAGTGGCGGCTGGTTTTTTTTGTTTTAGGTGGGGCTGAAAGTTTGTAAACCAAACCCCTGTAGGGGCGTCATCCTCCCCCAGAAGATTTATTTGTGATTTTCACATACAAATATTGAAGATCTTTGATCCTTCTCAACTCTGTGGTAATATTATTTTCATAAGATACAACCAATAGTACGTTAATGTTAAATCTTACTTGTGAAAAGTAATCCCCCGATTCCTATTTTCAACAGTCCGCTCATTTGAGCAGGAAAACGCTGAACACCAGCCCGGCATCTTTGTTTTCTACCTGTCAACTGTCAGTTTAGGCTGCTCGCCGGCTCCTCATCACCACTTCAAGATGGCGGCCAAATTGCTCACGTCACAGCAACCTGCGTCTACTTATAAGATGTCTATGGTTACAACGTCATTGCAAACACGGCAATCTGTTGCGTCCACTGCAGTTTGCTACCTTATTCATACTTTTTGTCAAGTGATTTTTTTTTAAGCAGGGTTGCATGAGGTACCTACACATAACGTTACGTTAGACAATGTATCACACACAGTAACGTAACGTTAGTCAATGTATCACACACAGTAACGTAACGTTAGTCAATGTATCACACACAGTAACATTACGTTAGTCAATGTATCACACACAGTAACATTACGTTAGTCAATGTATCACACACAGTAACATTACGTTAGTCAATGTATCACACACAGTAACGTAAAGTTAGACGGTGGTCAGCAGCACCGCGTATTTTAGCCACATACAAAAAGACAAACATAGTCAAATAAAGGTCAGTTAAAATGTATACTATATTAAGAATATGTGTACATATTGCATAGGGTCCTGACATCTAAAAAGTACAACTCTGTTCATTGTTATGTTCATATATTTGTTATGTTTTTCATGTGTACGCACACATAAACACACATACAGTATGAGATGAGATCAATGAGATAAGGTAAGAACAGGATAGAAACTGCTGTGGAACTAGTTACAATGCAATATGCCATTGAAATACAATGTTAACACTTTTGTGCAAATAAGTACAGTTGCACTTGTTTTTTTCAAATGTGTTTATTCTGTAAAGGAATGAGTTACATGTTTAAAATGACTGGTTAATAGTGCTATTTTGAAGTGCAATGTCAGCACTATCTTTTTCCCTGCAATTTCAAATGCACTTGTTTTAATAAATAAATACAGCATTTTAAAAGCATACACAATCTGTGTAAATATATTAGTCTGTGGTTAAACGACTTGAAAGGACTCGAAACTCAAACTGCAGGACTTGGGACTTGACTTGAGACTTTCCAGTCTTGACTTTGGACTTGACTCGGACTTGCTCTGTCTTGACTCGGGACTTGACTCGGACTTGAGGGCAAAGACTTGAGACTTACTTGTGACTTGCAAAGCAATGACTTGGTCCCACCTCTGCCTAGTGGTAATACCATGTGTGTGTGTATGGACAGGTGTAAGTGCCTTGGGAGTCTGTGTTGGAGGTGGCTTAGGGCGTTCTGGAGAACCCAGTGTGGCCTCACCTGGTTGGGGTGGAGTGCTGGGTGTCAGTGTGCGAGGTGTGTGCGGAACAGTCTCTGGAAAAGGGACAAGGTGGTGTCTATTCCTTCTGATCGTGCCTGTAGGGCAGTCCACAATGTATGAACGTGGGGCAGAGTGGGGTGAAACCACTGTGCCTTGAGACTTTGTATTTGTAATCCACACTGGTTGACCTGGAGTGATCACTCACCCGGTGTCTTTTGTTGAAACTTGCAGTGTCCTTTGCTCTCCTCTCCCTTTCTCTAGTTGCGACGACGGTGCTGTCTGGAAGCTCTGGAGTTAGGAGAGATGGATGCTGGGGCAGTGGAGTGCGCAGTCTTCTACCCATGAGGAGTTGAGCAGGACTGTAGCCATTTGCGAGTGGTGTAGCTCTACAAGCCAACAGAGCTAGATATGGATCTTTAGCCTTCTTTAGCAGGTTTTTCACGGTCTGCACGTGACGTTCCGCCTCTCCATTACTCTGAGCGAACCTAGGGCTACTGGTGGAATGAGTGAACCCATAAGCTGCTGCAAAGTCCTTGAATTCTTGACTGGAGTATTGAGTTCCGTTATCACTGAAAAAATGGACCGGAACACCGTGCCTGGAGAAGATCGACTTGAGATGCACAATAACATCCTCAGATCGTGTGGAAGTTAGCTTGGCGATCTCTACAAACCTAGAGTAGTAGTCCACTACAAGTAGGTAGGTCTCTTGGTTGAGTGAGAATAAATCAGAACCTACTTTTTGCCATGGTCTCTCTGGGAGCTCACTGGACATTAATGGCTCTACCGGATTGACTCGTTCTTTGATGCATGTGTTGCAATTTCTCACCAGCTCATTTAGTTGGCTGCTCAAGCCAGGCCACCATACAGCCTCTCTGGCCCGTTCTCGGCATCTGGTCATCCCCTGATGTCCCTCGTGAAGTGCGTCGAGGACAGAGTTGCGCATCACTGTGGGAATAACTAGTCTGGAGCCTCTGAGCAGTAGTCCATCGTGTACTGTAAGTATAGTTCTATCAGGCCAGTAAGCCTTCACTGGACCTGTGAGCTTGCTGTGGTCAGGCCATCTTTTCTGACAGTATGACATGACCTCTGAGCACACACTGTCTTACTGCAGTTGTTCTCTCAGTTGAGCCAAGTATGTTGAGCTGGCGGGCATGTTGGTGACTTCATCTGCGTAGATGTTTGTCTCTTCCATTAAGTCTCTGTCTGTCCTTTTCCTGCTTGGGTTTTGGCTGACAGGCGAGCGTGAAAGAGTGTCGGCTGTAAACAAGTCTTTGCCAGGGGTGTGTGTGATAGTATAACTGTACCTCATGAGTCTGAGTCGGAACCGCTGGATTCTGGGAGGAAGCTCAGTGAGTGCCTGGTGACCTAGCAGGCTGACAAGTGGCTTGTGGTCAGTTTCCATGGCAAAATGCCTCCCAATAATGAAGTCCCGGAAACGCTCGCAACCCCATGTCAATCCTAGCGCCTCCTTCTCCACCTGGGCGTATCGCTGTTCGGTCTCTGTCATGGAGCGTGATGCGTACGCGACTGGTTTCCACAGCTCTCCCTCCTTCTGTAGGAGGACTGCCCCCAATCCGTATGAAGAGGCATCCGCCGACAGTTTCAGCTCTTTGTTGGGGTTGTACAGTGTCAGTACTGGAGGTGATGTGAGATCATTTTTCAGCCGATCAAACGCTCTCTGTTGTTCACATCCCCAGACCCACTGATACTTCTTTGAGAGAAGGTCTCTCAACGGCTTGTCCTTTTCCGCCAGACCTGGAATGTACTTTCCGAGCTGGTTTAACATTCCCAGGAAACTGCGAACCTCTCCTGTGTTGGACGGCTCTCTCATTGACATGACAGCCTTTACCTTATCTGGGTCAGGTTGCACACCTTCAGCTGACAGAATGTGGCCTAAAAACATGGCTTCACTTCTGCTCAGTTCACATTTCTCCATGTTTAATGTGACCCCGGCTTCCTGGAGTTTGTTGAGAACGGTGTGTAGTCTGATGTCGTGCTCTTGTTGGTCTCTTCCCCAGATGAGAACATCATCCATGTGGCATACAACTCCCTGCAGCCCATCGATGATCATAGACATGCGCCGCTGAAAATGTTCTGGGGCTGACGCTATGCCGAAGGGCAGCCTGTTAAAGTAAAAACGGCCAAAGGGAGTTATGAAAGTGGTGTACAGTGACGACTCGGGGGATAATGGGATTTGCCAAAATCCTCTGTTGGCATCTAACTTGCTGAAGACCTTCGCTCCTGCTAGAGAACCAATTGTCTGCTCCACTGAAGGCAGTATGTATTTCTCTCTGCAAACCGCTTTGTTGAGGCGAGTGAGGTCAACGCAGATGCGCACTGAGCCATTCTTTGTAGGCACTGGAACCATGCCCGAACACCAGTCAGTCGGCTCTTCCACTCTGGATATGACTCCAATGTCCTCCATTTTCTTGAGCTCCTCTTTTACTTTGCCTAGTAAAGGGATGGGGACCCGTCTTGGTGTGGCCAGGGAATAGGGAATGGCGTCTGGCCTGAGCTTTATAGTGTACGGCTGCTGCATCATTCCTAAACCCTGACACAGTTTTGGGTAGGACTCTTCCATTTCAGACTTGTCTATGCTGTCTGCTCTGTAGACTAGTTGAAGCTTAATGCTTGCTGGTCTGCTTAACAAGGCTACATTTAGGTCATTGACAACATAAACATCTTCCTGTATCACCTGCTCTCCTTTGCATAATGACTCTCTGTATCTGCCTAAAACAGATAGAGGCATGCGGCCTTGGCCAAACAGTGGTCTGTCGGGTTTAGCTAGCTGCGTGTTGCCCTCTGTAATAGCATAGTAAATTTTAGCTGGGATAACTGAGACATCGGCTCCTGTGTCGATTTTAAATCTGACTTTGTGGTTTCTCACAGTTAAATCAGCATACCATGGGTCTAAACCTGCATCTATTGAGCCTAGGAACAAGGGAGTGTTATCATTACATTCTGTCTCTACAACATGTACTGTTTTGGTAGATTTACATACTTTGTTGTAATGGCCTCTCTTTCCACATGTGTGACATGTGACATCTCTGGCTGGGCACTGTGCTTTGGCATGACCAGGGGATTTTCCACATCTGTAGCATGTCTGGCGATCAGATGTTGGCTGTGGCTTTGCTGCTGAGTGCTTTGGGTGATGAGGGATTTTGTGTGTAAATGGTTTTTGTCTTCTGCCTTTTGTTATTGCATCAATGTCCATCCTACCCCCTCCTCTGAGGTCTGTTTGCTGCCTCTTGATCACTTCAGACTGTCTTGCCATGTTGACTGCTTTTTCCAGCGTCAAATCTGGGTCTAACTGCATCCTCTCGGATAGACTGACGTCTCTCAGCCCCACCACAATACGATCTCTTATTAACTCGTCGTGGAGTGCTCCGTATTTGCAGTTTTCTGCCAGGGCATGCAATGCAGTAATAAAAACATCAACAGCTTCGTTTGGTTGTTGCACTCTTTGGTTGAATCTTGCCCTCTCATATATCACGTTTTTCCTAGGCACAAAGTACCTTTCAAGCGTGGCTTTCACTGAGGTGTACTGCTGTCTCTGTATGTCGGTTAAATCATGACCGCGCAGGATGTCATCTGCTTCATCCCCCATGCAGTAGATCAGAGTGTTCACCTGGTTAGCTTCAGTGCTAAGATGGAGGTTGCTGGCTAGCCGGAATCTCTCAAACCTGCGTATCCATCGTTCCCAGTCCTGAGGCTTTGAAAAGTTGAACGCTTCAGGTGGTTGTATGGAGAACGTAGCGCTCGGAGGAGCGTTAGCATTAGTCGCTAGCTGGGGAGGTTGTTGTTGCCGCGCTGCCGGTACAGCCGCTGCGTTGCCGCCTTCGGACATCTCGTCTCTCCTGACGTTAAAAAAAACCTCTCCTTTCAGCTGCAAACGTTGCTCTTTTTACCGCTGCTCAACTTCTGACACCATGTCGTGGTATGGGTTGTAATGATCAGACGGTTAATGTAAGCAATGCATTTTATTCCGACTAGCCTCAGTCTAGCATAGGATTTCCTGTGTCACACCATCAAGCGTCATTACGTAACATCCGGTCCCGGACATCCTGTATGCTATATCAAAATAAAGGCATAACAGATAACACCACATCGTTTGAGAGTATTTTATTCCACCTCATTTTAGTATACTCAGCAAAGAGTCCAGGATTAACTTTCTATATAAGCCAGAAACGCAACTACACAAGACGCAGGGTAGCCCAGTGTTTAAGACTCTTGACTTGTATTAATTAGTCTTGGGTTCACTCCCAATTGGATTGACAGGGTTTTATCCCACCTTTTTGTAGTTTACTCAGCAAAGAGTCCAGGATTACCTTTCTATATGAGCCGGAAACATGATGTCAAAAGACCCAGGATAACCCAGTGGTTAAGACTCTTGACTTGTATTAAATAGTCTTGGGTTCACTCCCAGTTGGTTTGAGAGTATTTTATTTCACGTCATTGTAGTTTACTCAGTAAAAAGTCCAGGATTAACTTTCTATATGAGCCGGAAACTTGACTACACAAGACCCAGGGTAGCCCAGTGGTTAAGACTCATGACTTGTATTAAATAGTCTTGGGTTCACTCCCAGTTGGTTTGAGAGTATTTTATTCCACCTCATTGTAGTTTACTCAGCAAAGAGTCCAGGATTAACTTTCTATATGAGCCGGAAACACCACTACACAAGACCCAGGGTAGCCCAGTGGTTAAGACTCTTGACTTGTGTTAAATAGTCTTTGGTTCACTCCCAATTGGATTGACAGTATTTTATTCCACCTCATTGTAGTTTACTCAGCAAATAGTCCAGGATTACCTTTCTATGTGAGCCGGAAACATATTATCAAAAGACCCAGGATAGCCCAGTGGCTAAGACTCTGGACTTGTATTAAATAGTCTTGGGTTCACTCCCATTTGTTTTGAGAGTATTTTATTCCACCTCATTGTAGTTTACTCAGTAAAAAGTCCAGGATTAACTTTCTATATGAGACGGAAACGCGACTACACAAGACCCAGGGTACCCCAGTGGTTAAGACTCCTGACTTGTATTAAATAGTCTTGGGTTCACTCCCAGTTGGTTTGAGAGTATTTTATTTCACCTAATTGTAGTTTATACAGCAAAGAGTCCAGGATTACCTCTCTATATGATCCGGAAACACGACGTCAAAAGACCCAGGATAGCCCAGTGGTTAAGACTCTTGACTTGTAATAAATGGTCTTGGGTTCTCTCCCAGTTGAATTGACAGTATTTTATTCCACCTCATTGTAGTTTGGTCAGCAAAGAGTCGAGGATTACCTTTTTTATATGAGCCAGAAACATGATTTCACAATACCCGGGGTAGCCCAGTGGTTAAGACTCTTAACTTGTACTAAATAGTCTTGGGTTCACTCCCAGTTGGATTGACAGTAATTTATTCCACTTCATTGTAGTTTACTCAGCACAGAGTACAGGATTACCTTTCTATATGAGCGAGAAACGTGACTTCCCAATACCAAGGATAGCCCAGTGGTTAAGACTATTGACTTGTATTAAATAGTCTGAGATTCACTCCCAAATGGATTGAAAGTATTTTATTCCACCTCATTGTAGTTTACTCAGCAAAGAGTCCAGGATTATCTTTCTATGTGATCCGGAAACATTTTATCAAAAGACCCAGGATAGCCCAGTGGCTAAGACTCTTGACTTGTATTAAATAGTCTTAGGTTCACTCCCAGGTTGTTTGGCAGTATTTTATTCCACCTCATTGTAGTTTACTCAGCAAAGAGTCCAGGATTACCTTTCTATATGAGCCGGAAATGTAATTACTTAAGACCCAGGGTAGCCCAGTGGTTAAGACTCTTGACTTGTATTAAATAGTCTTGGGTTCACTCCCAGTTGGTTTGAGAGTATTTTATTCTACCTCATTGTAGTTTACTCAGCAAAAATTCCAGGATTAACTTTCTATATGAGCCGGACACACGATTACACAAGGCCCAGGGTAGCCCAGTGGTTAAGACTCTTGACTTCTATTAAATAGTCTTGGGTTCACTCCCAGTTTGTTTGAGAGTATTCTATTCCACCTCATTGTAGTTTACTCAGCAAAGAGTCCAGGATTACCTTTCTATATGAGCCGGAAACAGGATGTCAATAGACCCAGGATAGCCCAGTGGTTAAGACTCTTGACTTGTATTAAATAGTCTTGGGTTCACTCCCAGTTGGTTTGAGAATATTTTATTCCACCTCATTGTAGTTTACTCAGCAAAGAGTCCAGGATTACCTTTCTATATGAGCCAGAAACATGACTTCTCAATACCCAGGCTAAACCAGTGGTTAAGACACTTGACTTGTATTAAATAGTCTTGGGTTCACTCCCAGTTGGATTGACAGCCTTTTATTCCACCTCATTGTAGTTTACTCATCAAAGAGTCCAGGATTACCTTTCGATGTGAGCCAGAAACATATTATCAAAAGACCTAGGATAACCCAGTGGCTAAGACTCTTGACTTGTATTAAATAGTCTTGGATTCACTCCCATTTGTTTTGAGAGTATTTTATTCCACCTCATTGTAGTTTACTCAGTAAAAAGTACAGGATTAACTTTCTATATGAGCCGGAAACACGACTATACAAGACCCAGGGTAACCCAGTGGTTAAGACTCTTGACTTGTATTAAATAGTCTTGGGTTCACTCCCAGTTGGTTTGAGAGTATTTTATTCCACCTCATTGTAGTTTACTCAGCAAATAGTCCAGAATTAACTTTCTATATGAGCCGGAAACACGATGTCAAAAGACCCAGGATAACCCTGTGGTTAAGACTCTTGACTTGTATTAAATAGTCTTGGGTTCACTCCCAGTTGGTTTGAGAGTATTTTATTCCAACTCATTTTAGTTTACTCAGCAAAGAGTCCAGGATTAACTTTCTATATGAGCCAGAAACGTGACTTCACAATACCAAGGACAACCCAGTGGTCAAGACTCTTGACTTGTATTAAATAGTCTTGGGTTCACTCCCAGTTGGTTTGAGAGTATTTTATTCCACCTCATTGTAGTTTACTCAGCAAAGAGTCCAGGATTAACTTTCTATATGAGCCGGCAAACGCCACTACACAAGACACAGGGTAACCCAGTGGTTAAGACTCTTGACTTGTGTTAAATAGTCTTCGGTTCACTCCCAATTGGATTGACAGTGTTTTATTCCACCTCATTGTAGTTAACTCAGCAAAAAGTCCAGGATTACCTTTCTATATGAGCAGGAAACATGATGTCAAAAGACCCAGGATAACCCAGTGGTTAAGACTCCTGACTTGTATTAAATAGTCTTGGGTTCACTCCCAGTTGGTTTGAGAGTATTTTATTCCACCTCATTGTAGTTTACTCAGTAAAAACTCCAGGATTAACTTTCTATATGAGCCGGAAACACGACTACACATGACCCAGGGTAGCCCAGTGGTTAAGACTCTTGACTTCTATTCAATAGTCTTGGGTTCACTCCCAGTTGGTTTGAGAGTATTGTATTCCACCTCATTGTAGTTTACTCAGCAAATAGTCCAGAAATAACTCTCTATATGAGCCGGAAACACGACTACACAAGACCCAGGGTACCCCAGTGGTTAAGACTCTTGACTTGTATTAAATAGTCTTGGGTTCACTCCCAGTTGGTTTGAGAGTATTTTATTCCACCTCATTGTAGTTTACTCAGCAAAGAGTCCAGGATTAACTTTCTATATGAACCGGAAACATGTTGTCAAAAAACCCAGGATAGCTCCGTGGTTAAGACTCTTGACTTGTATTAAATAGTCTTGGGTTCACTCCCAGTTGGTGTGAGAGTAGTTTATTCTACCTCATTGTAGTTTACTCAGCACAAAGTCCAGGATTACCTTTCTATAAGAGCCAGAAATATGACTTCCCAATACCAAGGGTAGCCCAGTGGTTAAGACTCTTGACTTGTAATAAATGGTCTTGGGTTCTCTCCCAGTTGAAATGACAGTATTTTATTCCACCTCATTGTAGTTTAGTCAGCAAAGCTGCGAGCATTACCTTTTTTATATGAGCCAGAAACATGATTTCACAATACCCGGGATAGCCCAGTGGTTAAGACTCTTCACTTGTACTAAAGAGTCTTGGGTTCACTCCCAGTTGGATTAACAGTATTTTATTCCACCTCATTGTAGTTTACTCAGCACAGAGTCCAGGATTACCTTTCTATATGAGCCAGAAACGTGACTTCCCAATACCAAGGATAGCCCTGTGGTTAAGACTATTGACTTGTATTAAATAGTCTGAGATTCACTCCCATTTGGATTGAAAGTATTTTATTCCACCTCATTGTAGTTTACTCAGCAAAGAGTCCAGGATTATCTTTCTATGTGAGCTGGAAACATTTAATCAAAAGACCCAGGATAGCCCAGTGGCTAAGACTCTTGACTTGTATTAAATAGTCTTGGGTTCACTCCCAGTTGGATTGACAGTGTTTTATTCCACCTCATTGTAATTTATTCAGCAAAGAGTCCAGGATTACCTTTCTATATGAGCCGGAAACACGACTACACAAGACCCAGGGTAGCCCAGTGGTTAAGACTCTTGACTTGTATTAAATAGTCTTTGGTTCACTCCCAGTTGATTTGAGAGTATTTTATTCCACCTCATTGTAGTTTACTCAGCAAAGAGTCCAGGATTAACTTTCTATATGAACCGGAAACATGTTGTCAAAAAACCCAGGATAGCTCAGTGGTTAAGACTCTTGACTTGTATTAAATAGTCTTGGGTTCACTCCCAGTTGGTGTGAGAGTAGTTTATTCTACCTCATTGTAGTTTACTCAGCACAAAGTCCAGGATTACCTTTCTATAAGAGCCATAAATATGACTTCCCAATACCAAGGGTAGCCCAGTGGTTAAGACTCTTGACTTGTAATAAATGGTCTTGGGTTCTCTCCCAGTTGAAATGACAGTATTTTATTCCACCTCATTGTAGTTTAGTCAGCAAAGCTGCGAGGATTACCTTTTTTATATGAGCCAGAAACATGATTTCACAATACCCGGGATAGCCCAGTGGTTAAGACTCTTCACTTGTACTAAAGAGTCTTGGGTTCACTCCCAGTTGGATTAACAGTATTTTATTCCACCTCATTGTAGTTTACTCAGCACAGAGTCCAGGATTACCTTTCTATATGAGCCAGAAACGTGACTTCCCAATACCAAGGATAGCCCTGTGGTTAAGACTATTGACTTGTATTAAATAGTCTGAGATTCACTCCCATTTGGATTGAAAGTATTTTATTCCACCTCATTGTAGTTTACTCAGCAAAGAGTCCAGGATTATCTTTCTATGTGAGCTGGAAACATTTAATCAAAAGACCCAGGATAGCCCAGTGGCTAAGACTCTTGACTTGTATTAAATAGTCTTGGGTTCACTCCCAGTTGGATTGACAGTGTTTTATTCCACCTCAATGTAGTTTATTCAGCAAAGAGTCCAGGATTACCTTTCTATATGAGCCACAAACAGGACTTCTCAATACCCAGGCTAGCCCAGTGGTTAAGACACTTGCCTTGTAATAAATAGTTTTGGGTTCACTCCCAGTTATATGGACAGTATTTTATTCCACCTCATTGTAGTTTATTCAGCAAAGAGTCCAGGATTACCTTTCTATATGAGGCACAAACAGGACTTCTCAATACCCAGGCTAGGCCAGTGGTTAAGACACTTGACTTGTATTAAATAGTCTTGGGTTCACTCCCAGTTGGAATGACAGTGTTTTATTCCACCTCATTGTAGTTTACTCAGCAAAGAGTCCAGGATTACCTTTCTATGTGAGGCGGAAACAAATTATCAAAAGACCCAGGACAGCCCAGTGGCTAAGACTCTTGACTTGTATTAAATAGTCTTGGGTTCACTCCCAGGTGGTTTGACAGTACTTTATTCCACCTCATTGTAGTTTACTCAGCAAAGAGTCCAGGATTACCTTTCTATATGAGCCGGAAACAGGATGTCAAAAGACCCAGGATAACCCAGTGGTTAAGACTCTTGACTTGTATTAAGTAGTCTTAGGTTCACTCCCAGTTGGTTTGAGATTATTTTATCCCACATAATTGTAGTTTACTCAGCAAAGAGTCTAGGATTAACTTTCTATATGAGCCGGAAACGTGACTACACAAGACCCAGGGTAGCCCAGTGGTTAAGACTCTTTACTTGAATTAAATAGTCTTGGGTTCACTCCCAGTTGGATTGACAGTGTTTTATTCCACCTCATTGTAGTTTACTCAACAGTGAGTCCAGGATTCCCTTTCTATATGAGCCGGAAACACGATGTCAAAAGACCCAGGGTAGCCCAGTGGTTAAGACTCTTGATTTATATTAAATAGTCTTGGGTTCACTCCCAGTTTGTTTGAGAGTGTTTTATTCCACCTCATTGTTGTTTACTCAACAGTGAGTCCAGGATTCCCTTTCTATATGAGCCGGAAACACGATGTCAAAAGACCCAGGGTAGCCCAGTGGTTAAGACTCTTGATTTATATTAAATAGTCTTGGGTTCACTCCCAGTTTGTTTGAGAGTGTTTTATTCCACCTCATTGTAGTTTATTCAGCAAAAAGTCCAGGATTAACTTTCTATAAGAGCCGGAAACACGACTACACAAGACCCAGTGGAGCCCAGTGGTTAAGACACTTGACTTGTATTAAATAGTCTTGGGTTCACTCCCAGTTGGTTTGACAGTGTTTTATTCCAGCTTATTGTAGTTTACTCAGCAAAGAGTCCAGGATTACCTTTCTATATGAGACGGAAACGTGACTACTTAACACCCAGGGTAGCCCACTGGTTAAGACTCTTGACTTGTATTAAATAGTCTTGGGTTCACTCCCATTTGGTTTGAGAGTATTTTATTCTACCTCATTGTAGTTTACTCAGCAAAAAGTCCAAGATTAACTTTCTATATGAGCCGGAAACGCGACTACACAAGACCCAGGGTAGGCCAGTGGATAAGACTCTTGACTTCTATTAAATAGTCTTGGGTTCACTCCCAGTTGGTTTGAGAGTATTTTATTCCACCTCATTGTAGTTTACTCAGCAAAAAGTCCAGGATTAACTTTCTATATGAGCCGGAAACGTGACCACACAAGACCCAGGGTAGCCCAGTGGTTAAGACTCTTGACTTGTATTAAATAGTCTTGGGTTCACTCCCAGTTGGTTTGAGATTATTTTATTCCACCTCATTGTAGTTTACTCAGCAAAGAGTCCAGGATTACCTTTCTATATGAGCCGGAAACATAATGTCAAAAGACCCAGGATAGCCCTGTGGTTAAGACTATTGACTTGTATTAAATAGTCTGAGATTCACTCCCATTTGGATTGAAAGTATTTTATTCCACCTCATTGTAGTTTACTCAGCAAAGAGTCCAGGATTATCTTTCTATGTGAGCTGGAAACATTTAATCAAAAGACCCAGGATAGCCCAGTGGCTAAGACTCTTGACTTGTATTAAATAGTCTTGGGTTCACTCCCAGTTGGATTGACAGTGTTTTATTCCACCTCAATGTAGTTTATTCAGCAAAGAGTCCAGGATTACCTTTCTATATGAGCCACAAACAGGACTTCTCAATACCCAGGCTAGCCCAGTGGTTAAGACACTTGCCTTGTAATAAATAGTTTTGGGTTCACTCCCAGTTATATGGACAGTATTTTATTCCACCTCATTGTAGTTTATTCAGCAAAGAGTCCAGGATTACCTTTCTATATGAGGCACAAACAGGACTTCTCAATACCCAGGCTGGGCCAGTGGTTAAGACACTTGACTTGTATTAAATAGTCTTGGGTTCACTCCCAGTTGGAATGACAGTGTTTTATTCCACCTCATTGTAGTTTACTCAGCAAAGAGTCCAGGATTACCTTTCTATGTGAGGCGGAAACAAATTATCAAAAGACCCAGGACAGCCCAGTGGCTAAGACTCTTGACTTGTATTAAATAGTCTTGGGTTCACTCCCAGGTGGTTTGACAGTACTTTATTCCACCTCATTGTAGTTTACTCAGCAAAGAGTCCAGGATTACCTTTCTATATGAGCCGGAAACGTGACTACACAAGACCCAGGGTAGCCCAGTGGTTAAGACTCTTTACTTGAATTAAATAGTCTTGGGTTCACTCCCAGTTGGATTGACAGTGTTTTATTCCACCTCATTGTAGTTTACTCAACAGTGAGTCCAGGATTCCCTTTCTATATGAGCCGGAAACACGATGTCAAAAGACCCAGGGTAGCCCAGTGGTTAAGACTCTTGATTTATATTAAATAGTCTTGGGTTCACTCCCAGTTTGTTTGAGAGTGTTTTATTCCACCTTATTGTAGTTTATTCAGCAAAAAGTCCAGGATTAACTTTCTATAGGAGCCGGAAACACGACTACACAAGACCCAGTGGAGCCCAGTGGTTAAGACACTTGACTTGTATTAAATAGTCTTGGGTTCACTCCCAGTTGGTTTGACAGTGTTTTATTCCAGCTCATTGTAGTTTACTCAGCAAAGAGTCCAGGATTACCTTTCTATATGAGACGGAAACGTGACTACTTAACACCCAGGGTAGCCCACTGGTTAAGACTCTTGACTTGTATTAAATAGTCTTGGGTTCACTCCCATTTGGTTTGAGAGTATTTTATTCTACCTCATTGTAGTTTACTCAGCAAAAAGTCCAGGATTAACTTTCTATATGAGCCGGAAACGCGACTACACAAGACCCAGGGTAGGCCAGTGGATAAGACTCTTGACTTCTATTAAATAGTCTTGGGTTCACTCCCAGTTGGTTTGAGAGTATTTTATTCCACCTCATTGTAGTTTACTCAGCAAAAAGTCCAGGATTAACTTTCTATATGAGCCGGAAACGTGACCACACAAGACCCAGGGTAGCCCAGTGGTTAAGACTCTTGACTTGTATTAAATAGTCTTGGGTTCACTCCCAGTTGGTTTGAGATTATTTTATTCCACCTCATTGTAGTTTACTCAGCAAAGAGTCCAGGATTACCTTTCTATATGAGCCGGAAACATAATGTCAAAAGACCCAGGATAGCCCAGTGGTTAAGACTCTTGACTTGTATTAAATAGTCTTGGGTTCACTCCCAGTTGGTTTGAGAGTATTTTATTCCACCTAATTGTAGTTTATTCAGCAAAGAGTCCAGGATTACCTCTCTATATGAGCCAGAAATACTATGTCAAAAGACACAGGATATCCCAGTGGTTAAGACTCTTGACTTGTATTAAATAGTCTTGGGTTCACTCCCAGTTTGTTTGAGAGTATTTTATTCCACCTCATTTTAGTTTACTCAGCAAAGAGTCCAGGATTAACTTTCTATATGAGCCAGAAACACGACCACACAAGACCCAGGGTACCCCAGTGTTTAAGACTCTTGACTTGTATTAAATAGTCTTGGGTTCACTCCCAATTGGATTGACAGGGTTTTATTCCACCTTCTTGTAGTTTACTCAGCAAAGAGTCCAGGATTACCTTTCTATATGAGCCGGAAACATGATGTCAAAAGACCCAGGATAACCCTGTGGTTAAGACTCTTGACTTGTATTAAATAGTCTTGGGTTCACTCCCAGGTGGTTTGACAGTATTTTATTCCACCTCATTGTAGTTTACTCAGCAAATAGTCCAGGATTAACTTTCTATATGAGCCAGAAACATGACTTCCCAATACCAAGGGTAGCCCAGTGGTTAAGACTCTTGACTTGTAATAAATGGTCTTGGGTTCTCTTCCAGTTGAAATGACAGTATTTTATTCCACCTCATTGTAGTTCAGTCAGCAAAGAGTAGAGGATTACCTTTTTTGTATGAGCCAGAAACATATTTACAAAAGACCTAGGATACCCCAGTGGCTAAGACACTTGACTTGTATTAAATAGTCTTGGGTTCACTCCCAGGTGGTTTTACAGAATTTTATTCCACCTCATTGTAGTTTACTCAGCAAAGAGTCCAGGATTACCTTTCTATATGAGCCGGAAACGTGACTACACAAGACCCAGGGTATCTCAGTGGTTAAGACTCTTGACTTGTATTAAATAGTCTTGGGTTCCCTCCCAGTTGGTTTGAGAGTATTTTATTCCACCTCATTGTAGTTTACTCAGCAAAGAGTCCAGGATTACCCTTCTATATGAGCCGGAAACGTGACTACTTAAGACCCAGGGTAGCCCAGTGGTTAAGACTCTTGACTTGTATTAAATAGACTTGGGTTCACTCCCAGTTGGTTTGAGAGTATTCTATTCCACCTCATTGTAGTTTACTCAGTAAAAAGTCCAGGATTAACTTTCTATATGAGCCGGAAACGCGACTACACAAGACCCAGGGTATTCCAGTGGTTAAGACACTTGACTTGTATTAAATAGTCTTGGGTTCACTCCCAGTTGGTTCGAGAGTATTTTATTCCACCTCATTTTAGTTTACTCAGCAAAGAGTCCAGGATAAACTTTGTATATGAGCCGGAAACACGACGACATAAGACCCAAGGTAGCCCAGTGGTTAAGACTCTTGACTTGTGTTAAATAGTCTTGGGTTCACTCCCAATTCGATTGACAATGTTTTATTCCACCTCATTGTAGTTTACTCAGCAAAGAGTCCAGGATTACCTTTCTATAAGAGCCAGAAACATGATCTCCCAATACCAAGGGTAGCCCAGTGGTTAAGACTCTTAACTTGTCCTAAATGGTCTTGGGTTCTCTCCCAGTTGAAATGACAGTATTTTATTCCACCTCATTGTAGTTTAGTCAGCAAAGAGTCGAGGATTACCTTTCTATATAAGCCAGAAACGTGATTTCCCAATACCAAGGATAACCCAGTGGTTAAGACTATTGACTTGTATTAAATAGTCTGAGATTCACTCCCGTTTGGTTTGACAGTATTTTATTCCACCTCATTGTAGTTTACTCAGCAAAGAGTCCAGGATTATCTTTCTATGTGAGCCGGAAACATATTATCAAAAGACCCAGGATATCCCAGTGGCTAAGACTCTTGACTTGTATTAATTAGTCTTGGGTTCACTCCCAGGTGGTTTTACAGTATTTTATTCCACCTCATTGTAGTTTACTCAGCAAAGAGTCCAGGATTACCTTTCTATATGAGCAGGAAATGTGACTACACAAGACCCAGGGTAGTCCAGTGGTTAAGACTCTTGACTTGTATTAAATAGTCTTGGGTTCACTCCCAGTTGGTTTGAGAGTATTTTATTCCACCTCATTGTAGTTTACTCAGCAAAGAGTCCAGGATTACCTTTCTATATGAGCCGGAAACGTGTCTACTTAAGACCCAGGGTAGCCCAGTGGTTAAAACTCTTGACTTGTATTAAATAGACTTGGGCTCACTCCCAGTTGGTTTGAGAGTATTCTATTCCACCTTATTGTAGTTTACTCAGCAAAGAGTCCAGGATTAACTTTCTATATGAGACGGAAACATAATGTCAAAAGACCCAGGGTAGCCCAGTGGTTAAAACTCTTGACTTGTATTAAATAGACTTGGGTTCACTCCCAGTTGGTTTGAGAGTATTTTATTCCACGTTATTGTAGTTTACTCAGCAAAGAGTCCAGAATTAACTTTCTATATGAGCCGGAAACGCGACTACACAAGACCCAGGGTAGCCCAGTGGTTAAGACTCTTGACTTGTATTAAATAGTCTTGGGTTCAATCCCAATTGGTTTGACAGTGTTTTATTCCACCTCATTGTAGTTTACGCAGCAAAGAGTCCAGGATTACTTTATTGTATGAACCGGAAACATGATGTCAAAAGACCCAGGATAGCCCAGTGGTTAAGACTCTTGACTTGTATTAAATAGTCTTGGGTTCGCTCCCAGTTGGTGTGAGAGTAGTTTATTCCACCTCATTGTAGTTTACTCAGCACAGAGTCTAGGATTGACTTTCTATATGAGCCTGAAACACGACTACACAAGACCCAGGTTAACCCAGTGGATAAGACTCTTGACTTGTATTAAATAGTCTTGGGTTCACTCCCAATTGGATTGACAGTGTTTTATTCCACCTCATTGTAGTTTACTCAGCAAAGAGTCCAGGATTATCTTTCTATATGAGCCAGAAACATGACTTTCCAATACCAAGGATAGCCCAGTGGTTAAGACTATTGACTTGTATTAAATAGTCTGAGATTCACTCCCAGTTGGATTGACAGTGTTTTATTCCACCTCATTGTAGTTTACTCAGCAAAGAGTCCAGGATTAACTTTCTATATGAGCCTGAAACGCGACTACACAAGACCCAGGTTAGCCCAGTGGGTAAGACTCTTGACTTGTATTAAATAGTCTTGGGTTCACTCCCAGGTGGTTTGACAGTATTTTATTCCACCTCATTGTAGTTTACTCAGCAAAGTGTCCAGGATTATTTTTCTATATGAGCCAGAAACATTATTTCACAATACCCGGGATAGACCAGTGGTTAAGACTCTTAACTTGTACTAAATGGTCTTTGGTTCACTCCCAGTTGGATTGACAGTATTTTATTCCACCTCGTTGTAGTTTACTCAGCCCAGTGGTTAAGACTCTTGACTTGTATTAAATAGTTTTGGGTTCACTCCCAATTGGATTGACAGTGTTTTATTCCACCTCATTGTAGTTTACTCAGCAAAGAGTCCAGGATTAACTTTCTATATGAGCCAGATACATGATGTCAAAAGACCCAGGATAACCCAGTGGTTAAGACTCTTGATTTGTATTAAATAGTCTTGGGTTCACTCCCATTTGGTTTGAGAGTATTTTATTCCACCTCATTGTAGTTTACTCAGTAAAAAGTCCAGGATTAACTTTCTATATGAGCCGGAAACGCGACTACACAAGACCCAGGGTAGCCCAGTGGTTAAGACACTTGACTTGTATTAAATAGTCTTGGGTTCACTCCCAGTTGGTTTGAGAGTATTTTATTCCACCTCATTTTAGTTTACTCAGCAAAGAGTCCAGGATTACCTTATTGTATGAACCGGAAACATGATGTCAAAAGACCCAGGATAGCCCAGTGGTTAAGACTCTTGAATTGTATTAAATAGTCTTGGGTTCGCTCCCAGTTGGTGTGAGAGTAGTTTATTCCACCGCATTGTAGTTTACTCAGCAAAGAGTCTAGGATTACCTTTCTATATGAGCCAGAAACATGACTTCCCAATACCAAGGATAGCCCAGTGGTTAAGACTATTGACTTGTATTAGAATCAGAATCAGCTTTATTGTCATTACGCAAGGTAACGAGATTGAGGCCATTCCATACAGTGCGATGTGTGCATGCTAGAAAAACAATGTGCAAATATATAAAAATTTAAAAAATGTAGAAGTGCAATGAATATGGTGTGAAATGAATATATACATGAAAAAACAAAACAAAAACAGGGTGGTTGGTGGAATGGGTTATTGCACCGAAGAGAAGGCAGTTATGAGGGACAATGGGGCAGTCCGTTCAGGATGGTTATGGCCCTGGGGAAGAAGCTGTTCTTTAGCCTGTTTGTTTTGGTTTTAATGCACCTGTAGCGCTTCCCAGAGGGCAGCAGGTGGAACAGGTCAGAGCCAGGGTGGGTGCTGTCTTTGATGATGGCACTGGCTCTGTTGAGGCAGCGGGAGGTGTAGATGTCCGTCAGAGAGGGGAGAGGGCGGCCGATGATCTTCTGAGCCGTCTTGACCACTCTTTGCAGCCTCTCCCTGTCTGCTGCAGTGCAGCTGCCGTACCATACCGTAATACAGTAGGTCAGCAGGCTCTCGATGGACGAGCGGTAGAAGGTCAGCAGCAGGTCAGGCTTCAGGTTGTACTTCCCGAGGACTCTAAGGAAGTGTAGCCGCTGCTGAGCCTTCTTGATGATTGATGTGGTGTTGACTGTCCAGGAGAAGTCATTAGAGATGTGGACTCCAAGGTACCTGAAGGTGTGGACCCTCTCTACACGCTCGCCGTTGATGTAGAGGGGGCAGGGTCGGTGCTGCTCCTCCTGAAGTCGACGATGATCTCTCTGGTCTTGCTGGTGTTGAGAGCGAGGTTGTTCTCCGAAGACCAGGCCGTCAGCTTCAGGACCTCCTCTCTGTAGGCAGCCTCGTCACCCCTGGAGATGAGCCCGACCACTGTGGTATCGTCGGCAAACTTGACGGTAAGGTTGTCACTGTGGGCCGGACTGCAGTCATGGGTGTAAAGGCAGTAGAGGAGGGGGCTCAGCACACAGCCCTGTGGGGAGCCGATGCTCAGCGTGCGGGAGGGTGAGAGGTGCGGGCCAAGTCTCACATTCTGGGGTCGGTCCGTTAGGAAGTCCCTTATCCAGGCGTTTGTGAGAGGGGGGAGGCCAAGAGTGTCCAGTTTATTGAAGAGTCTGTCCGGGATTATTGTATTGAAGGCAGAGCTATAGTCCACAGAGAGCATCCGGACGTAGCTCTGCTGCTGCTCCAGGTGGTTCAGAGCAGAGTGGAGAGCAACAGCGATGGCGTCCTCTGTGGACCTGTTCGCCCGGTATGCGAACTGGTGGGGGTCGAAGTCTGGAGGGATAAGGTCCTTGATGTGCTGGAGAACAAGTCGCTCGAAGCACTTCATGATTACCGGAGTGAGGGCCACTGGTCGGTAATCATTCAGGCTGGTGATGGGAGACTTCTTCGGCACCGGGATTATTGTAGATGACTTCAGGCAGGATGGGATGACTGCCTGAGCCAGGGAGAGGTTGAAGATCCTGGTGAGGGGGGGAGCGAGCTGGTGGGCGCACGTCCTGAGCACCTTTCCAGGTACTCCGTCTGGTCCGGTAGCCTTCCTGGGGTTCACAGCCAGGAGCACTCGTCTGACACTGTGCTCCTGTACAGTGAGTGGAGTGGCGCCGGAGCCCGGTGGGGGCGGGGGCAGGGCTGGAGCAGATGAGTGTCGCTGGGGGGTTTCGAAACGGGCAAAGAAACAGTTAAGCTCCTCTGCCAGTGTCGCACTCTGATCCGCAGTTGTCATATTGCAGCCTCTGAAGTTCGTGATGTCATGAATGCCCCGCCACACCTCCCGTGAGTTTTTGCTGGACAGATGGGACTCTATGCACCTCCTGTGGTCCGCCTTTGCTTTTTTAATCCCTCTCTTCAGGTCGGCTCTAGCAACACTGTACAGTGCCCTGTCCCCTGACCTGAAGGCTGCGTCGCGGGCCCTGAGGAGTGTGCGGACCTGGCTGGTATTAAATAGTCTGAGATTCACTCCCAGTTGGATTGACAGTGTTTTATTCCACCTCATTGTAGTTTATTTAGCAAAGAGTCCAGGATTAACTTTCTATATGGGCCTGAAACGCGACTACACAAGACCCAGGTTAGCCCAGTGGCTAAGACTCTTGACTTGTATTAAATAGTCTTGGGTTCACTCCCAGGTGGTTTGACAGTATTTTATTCCACCTCATTGTAGTTTACTCAGCAAAGAGTCCAGGAATACCTTTTTATATGAGCCGGAAAGATGATGTCAAAAGACCCAGGATATCCCAGTGGTTAAGACTCTTGACTTGTATTAAATAGTCTTGGGTTCACTCCCGGTTGGTTTGAGAGTATTTTATTTCACCTCATTGTAGTTTACTCAGCAAAGAGTCCAGGATTAACTTTCTATATGAGCCTGAAACGTGACTACACAAGACCCAGGTTAGCCCAGTGGTTAAGACTCTTGACTTGTATTAAATAGTCTTGGGTTCACTCCCAATTGGATTGACAGTGTTTTATTCCACCTCATTGTAGTTTACTCAGCAAAGAGTCCAGGATTATCTTTCTATGTGAGCCGGAAACATATTATCAAAAGACCCAGGATATCCCAGTGGCTAAGACTATTGACTTGTATTAATTAGTCTTGGGTTCACTCCCAGGTGGTTTTACAGTATTTTATTCCACCTCATTGTAGTTTACTCAGCAAAGAGTCCAGGATTACCTTTCTATATGAGCGGGAAACATTACTACACAAGACCCAGGGTAGTCCGGTGGTTAAGACTCTTGACTCGTATTAAATAGTCTTGGGTTCACTCCCAGTTGGTTTGAGAGTATTTTATTCCACCTCATTGTAGTTTACTCAGCAAAGAGTCCAGGATTACCTTTCTATATGAGCCGGAAACGTGACTACTTAAGACCCAGGGTAGCCCAGTGGTTAAGACTCTTGACTTGTATTAAATGGACTTGGGTTCACTCCCAGTTGGTTTGAGAGTATTTTATCCCACCTAATTGTAGTTTACTCAGCAAAGAGTCCAGGATTACCTTTCTATATGAGCCAGAAACAGGACTTCTCTATACCCAGGCTAGCCCAGTGGTTAAGACACTTGACTTGTATTAAATAGTCTTGGGTTCATTCCCAGTTGGAATGACAGTGTTTTATTCCACCTCATTGTAGTTTACTCAGCAAAGAGTCCAGGATTACCTTTCTATGTGAGCCGGAAACATATTGTCAAAAGACCCAGGACAGCCCAGTGGCTAAGACTCTTGACTTGTATTAAATAGTCTTGGGTTCCCTCCCAGGTGGTTTGACAGTATTTTATTCCACCTCATTGTAGTTTACTCATCAAAGAGCCCAGGATTACCTTTCTATATGAGCTGGATACATGATGTCAAAAGACCCAGGATAACCCAGTGGTTAAGACTCTTGACTTGTATTAAATAGTCTTGGGTTCACTCCCAGTTGGTTTGAGAGTATTTTATTCCACCTCATTGTAGTTTACTCAGCAAAGAGTCCAGGATTACCTTTCTATATGAGCCGGATACATGATGTCAAAAGACCCAGGATAACCCAGTGGTTAAGACTCTTGACTTGTATTAAATAGTCTTGGGTTCACTCCCAGTTGGTTTGAGAGTATTTTATTCCACCTCATTGTAGTTTACTCAGTAAAAAGTCCAGGATTAACTTTCTATATGAGCCAGAAACGCGACTACACAAGACCCAGGGTAGCCCAGTGGTTAAGACTCTTGACTTGTATTAAATAGTCTTGGGTTCATTCCCAGTTGGTTTGAGAGTATTTTTTTCCACCTCATTGTAGTTTACTCAGCAAAGAGTCCAGAATTAACTTTCTATATGAGCCGGAAACGCGACTACACAAGACCCAGGGTAGCCCAGTGGTTAAGACTCTTGACTTGTATTAAATAGTCTTGGGTTCACTCCCTATTGGTTTGACAGTGTTTTATTCCACCTCATTGTAGTTTACGCAGCAAAGAGTCCAGGATTACCTTTCTATATGAGCCAGAAACATGACTTCCCAATACCAAGTGGTTAAGACTATTGACTTGTATTAAATAGTCTGAGATTCACTCCCAGTTGGATTGCCAGTGTTTTATTCCACCTCATTGTAGTTTATTTAGCAAAGAGTCCAGGATTAACTTTCTATATGTTGGTTTGAGAGTATTTTATTCCACCTCATTGTAGTTTACTCAGTAAAAAGTCCAGGATTAACTTTCTATATGAGCCAGAAACGCGACTACACAAGACCCAGGGTAGCCCAGTGGTTAAGACTCTTGACTTGTATTAAATAGTCTTGGGTTCATTCCCAGTTGGTTTGAGAGTATTTTTTTCCACCTCATTGTAGTTTATTTAGCAAAGAGTCCAGGATTAACTTTCTATATGAGCCTGAAACGCGACTACACAAGACCCAGGTTAGCCCAGTGGTTAAGACTCTTGACTTGTATTAAATAGTCTTGGGTTCACTCCCAATTGGATTGACAGTGTTTTATTCCACCTCATTGTAGTTTACTCAGCAAAGAGTCCAGGATTATCTTTCTATGTGAGCCGGAAACATATTATCAAAAGACCCAGGATATCCCAGTGGCTAAGACTCTTGACTTGTATTAATTAGTCTTGGGTTCACTCCCAGGTGGTTTTACAGTATTTTATTCCACCTCATTGTAGTTTACTCAGCAAAGAGTCCAGGATTACCTTTCTATATGAGCGGGAAACATTACTACACAAGACCCAGGGTAGTCCGGTGGTTAAGACTCTTGACTCGTATTAAATAGTCTTGGGTTCACTCCCAGTTGGTTTGAGAGTATTTTATTCCACCTCATTGTAGTTTACTCAGCAAAGAGTCCAGGATTACCTTTCTATATGAGCCGGAAACGTGACTACTTAAGACCCAGGGTAGCCCAGTGGTTAAGACTCTTGACTTGTATTAAATAGACTTGGGTTCACTCCCAGTTGGTTTGAGAGTATTTTATCCCACCTAATTGTAGTTTACTCAGCAAAGAGTCCAGGATTACCTTTCTATATGAGCCAGAAACAGGACTTCTCTATACCCAGGCTAGCCCAGTGGTTAAGACACTTGACTTGTATTAAATAGTCTTGGGTTCATTCCCAGTTGGAATGACAGTGTTTTATTCCACCTCATTGTAGTTTACTCAGCAAAGAGTCCAGGATTACCTTTCTATGTGAGCCGGAAACATATTGTCAAAAGACCCAGGACAGCCCAGTGGCTAAGACTCTTGACTTGTATTAAATAGTCTTGGGTTCCCTCCCAGGTGGTTTGACAGTATTTTATTCCACCTCATTGTAGTTTACTCATCAAAGAGCCCAGGATTACCTTTCTATATGAGCTGGATACATGATGTCAAAAGACCCAGGATAACCCAGTGGTTAAGACTCTTGACTTGTATTAAATAGTCTTGGGTTCACTCCCAGTTGGTTTGAGAGTATTTTATTCCACCTCATTGTAGTTTACTCAGCAAAGAGTCCAGGATTACCTTTCTATATGAGCCGGATACATGATGTCAAAAGACCCAGGATAACCCAGTGGTTAAGACTCTTGACTTGTATTAAATAGTCTTGGGTTCACTCCCAGTTGGTTTGAGAGTATTTTATTCCACCTCATTGTAGTTTACTCAGTAAAAAGTCCAGGATTAACTTTCTATATGAGCCAGAAACGCGACTACACAAGACCCAGGGTAGCCCAGTGGTTAAGACTCTTGACTTGTATTAAATAGTCTTGGGTTCATTCCCAGTTGGTTTGAGAGTATTTTTTTCCACCTCATTGTAGTTTACTCAGCAAAGAGTCCAGAATTAACTTTCTATATGAGCCGGAAACGCGACTACACAAGACCCAGGGTAGCCCAGTGGTTAAGACTCTTGACTTGTATTAAATAGTCTTGGGTTCACTCCCTATTGGTTTGACAGTGTTTTATTCCACCTCATTGTAGTTTACGCAGCAAAGAGTCCAGGATTACCTTTCTATATGAGCCAGAAACATGACTTCCCAATACCAAGTGGTTAAGACTATTGACTTGTATTAAATAGTCTGAGATTCACTCCCAGTTGGATTGCCAGTGTTTTATTCCACCTCATTGTAGTTTATTTAGCAAAGAGTCCAGGATTAACTTTCTATATGTTGGTTTGAGAGTATTTTATTCCACCTCATTGTAGTTTACTCAGTAAAAAGTCCAGGATTAACTTTCTATATGAGCCAGAAACGCGACTACACAAGACCCAGGGTAGCCCAGTGGTTAAGACTCTTGACTTGTATTAAATAGTCTTGGGTTCATTCCCAGTTGGTTTGAGAGTATTTTTTTCCACCTCATTGTAGTTTATTTAGCAAAGAGTCCAGGTTTAACTTTCTATATGAGCCTGAAACGCGACTACACAAGACCCAGGTTAGCCCAGTGGCTAAGACTCTTGACTTGTATTAAATAGTCTTGGGTTCACTCCCAGGTGGTTTGACAGTATTTTATTCCACCTCATTGTAGTTTACTCAGCAAAGAGTCCAGGATTACCTTTTTATATGAGCCGGAAAGATGATGTCAAAAGACCCAGGATATCCCAGTGGTTAAGACTCTTGACTTGTATTAAATAGTCTTGGGTTCACTCCCGGTTGGTTTGAGAGTATTTTATTTCACCTCATTGTAGTTTACTCAGCAAAGAGTCCAGGATTAACTTTCTATATGAGCCTGAAACGTGACTACACAAGACCCAGGTTAGCCCAGTGGTTAAGACTCTTGACTTGTATTAAATAGTCTTGGGTTCACTCCCAATTGGATTGACAGTGTTTTATTCCACCTCATTGTAGTTTACTCAGCAAAGAGTCCAGGATTACCTTTCTATATGAGCCGGAAACATAATGTCAAAAGACCCAGGATAACCAAGTGGTTAAGACTCTTGACTTGTATTAAATAGTCTTGGGTTCACTCCCAATTGGATTGACAGTGTTTTATTCCACCTCATTGTAGTTTACTCAGCAAAGAGTCCAGGATTACCTTTCTATATGAGCCGGAAACATAATGTCAAAAGACCCAGGATAACCCAGTGGTTAAGACTCTTGACTTGTATTAAATAGTCTTGGGTTCACTCCCAATTGGATTGACAGTGTTTTATTCCACCTCATTGTAGTTTAACCAGCAAAAAGTCCAGGATTAAATTTCTATATGAGCCGGAAACGTGACTTCACAGAATCCTGGATATCCCAGTGGTTAAGACTGTTGACTTGGAATGAAGGTTGCTGGGTTCAAGTCCAATGGTTGGATGTATACTATGCAAACCTATGAGTGGAGGTTTTAGGTGATGATATATATTTCACCTTCACATGTAATGAAAACATAATAATTAACTTATTTAATTTTTATTTTTTAACTGTTCCAATTAACCTTTTTTTTTTTTTTTTTATTGTACCCAGGAGAGCTCATTGGTCAACGCTCTTTATTATTAACTTTTTACTCCTCTTCCCCCCCACCTCAGGAATTACACTCACACACTCACTCACACACACACACAGGTAACCCCTGAGGTGTATTCATTGACTATTTGACCATTTTTATTATCTTTAGCATTTACTTAATTTTTCAACTATATGTAAATCAAGCAATGAGCACATAATGTCACTCAGTGTATGTCGTCTTGACGCCATACAGCCAATTTACTGATTACTTGTCTGGGGTTTGAACCAAGTACCCATGTTTTGAGAGCCCACAGTCTTGACCATTGAGCTATTCTAGGTCCCATTTTAAGATGATTTCCCTCATATACAAATGTAATCAGTGGAGTATGACAGAAGTGAAACAAAAATCTAAATCTTCCTAGTCATGGATTTGAACCCAGTACTGCAGACTGAGAAGTAGCAGACTTACCCATCACGCTTTCCTGGGACATTTTGTGACATACATTTTGCTCATATACAAAATTAATCAGTGAACAGTGATTGAGGTGAAATAAAAAACTACATTTTCCTAGTTGTGGATTTGAAACCAGTACGACAGACTGAGAAGCAGCAGTCTTAACCACTGAGCTATCCTGGGTCTTGTCAAGAAAAGATTTTGTTCCGAAGAAAAGGTAATCGAGGAAACCATGCTCATTAAAGTATGATGGAGGTAGAACAAATTACTGTAAACCAGAGTGAGGTTTGAACACAGCTCCCTTTTTGCCAAGACAACAGTCTTAACCACTGAGCTATCCTGGGTATTGTCAAAAGATTTTGTTCTGTAGAAAAAGGTAATCAAGGACACTTTACTCAGTTTGACGGGTCTATGTATATTCAACATAATCTTCTCTTCACAACACACAGGATAGCGCAACGTTTGCAACTATTGACTTGTAATAAGCGGTCTTCTGTTTAGTTGGATTACCAGTATTCTGTCTCACCTCTGGCATAGTTTACCCAGCAACGAGTCCCTGATTGGCTTTCTATATGAACCGCAAACAACTCTTCGCAAGACCCCGGATAGCCCAGGAGTTAAGGCTCTTCACTCTGGATAAAAGGTCCTATTTTCAATCCCAGTTAGGTTGACAGGATTTTGCTCCACCTCAAGTGTAGTTTACCCTGCAACGAGTCTCTGTTTACCTTTCTATATGAGCCCGAAATAAGTAGTCACAAGACCTAGGTTAACCGGTTGGTTAAGAGTTTTATTGTATTCCACCTCATTGTAGTTTCCTCAGCACAGAGTCCAGGATTACCTTTCTATATGAGCCAGAAACGTGACTTCACAATACCAAGGATAGCCCAGTGGTTAAGACTCTTGACTTGTATTAGATAGTCTTGGGTTCACTCCCAGTTGGATTGACAGTATTTCATTCCACCTCATTGTAGTTTACTCAGCAAAAAGTCCAGGATTACCTTTCTATATGAGCCGGAAACATGACTATACAAGATCCAGGGTAGCCCAGTGGTTAAGACTCTTGACTTATATTAAATAGTCTTGGGTTCACTCCCAGTTGGATTGACAGTATTTTGTTCCACCTCAGCAAATAGTCCATGATTACCTTTCTATATGAGCCAGAAACATGATCTCATAAGGTCCTGGATATCCCAGGGGTTAAGACTGTTGACTCGGAAGGAAGGATGATGGGTGTCCAATGGGTCGGCATGTACCATGCAAAGCTATGAGTGAAGGTTTCATGTGATGATATATTTCACCTTCACATGTAAAAAAAAAACATAATAATTAACTTGTTTATTTTTTTAACTATCCCAATTAACCTTTTTTTTTTTTTTATCGTACCCAGGAGAGCTATTTGTTCAACGCTCTTTATTATTAACTTTTTACTCCTATTCCCCCCCACCTCAGGAATTACACTCACACAGGTAACCCCTGAGGTGTATTCATTGACAATTTGACCATTTGCATTATCTTTAGCATTTACTTAATTTTTCATCTATATGTAAATCAAGCAACGAGCACATAATGTTACTCGGTGTATGTTGTCTTGACGCCATACAGCCAATTTACTGATTACTTGTCTGGGGTTTGAACCAAGTACCCCTGTTTTGGGAGCACACAGTGTTGACCATTGAGCTATCCTGGGTCCCATTTTGCCATGATTTTTGCTCATATACAAATGTAATCAGTGGGGTATGATAGAAGTGAAACAAAAACCTAAATCTTCCGAGTCATGGATTAAAACCCAGTTCTGCAGATTGAGAGGTAGCAGACTTAACCACCATGCCATCCTGGGTTTTGTTGTGACCTTAATTTTGCTCAAATACAAATTCAATCAGTGAACAGTGATAGAGGTGAAACAAAAACCTACATTTTCCAAGTTATGGATTTGAACCAAGAACTAGAGACTGATAGGCAGCAGTCTTAACCACTGAGCTATTCTAGCTCTTGCTGTGAGTAGTTTCTGGCTCATTCACTAATGTTATGTACTAGTTGCTTGATTTACATCCATCCATCCATTTTCTACCGCTTATTTCCTTTGGGGTCGCGGGGTGCGCTGGAGCCTATCTCAAGTTACATACAGTTGGAAAATTAAGTAAATGCTCAAGATAATAAGAATCAAAAATAAATGGTCAAATAGTCAATGATGACACCTCAGGGGTTACCTGTGAGTTTGTGTGAGAGTGTGTGTGTGTGTAATTCCTGAGGTGGGTGGGAATAGGGGTAGAAAGTTACGGTAATAAAGAGCGTTGACCAATGAGCTCTCCTGGGTACGATTAAAATAAGATAGGTTTACTGTAATTGGATAAAATAAAAAGTTAATTAAATTATTTAATACTAATTCAGTGTTAATATTTGAGGTGGTCTCGGGGTAATAAAGGTCAAGAACCCCTCCTCTAGTCCGTATTTTTACGTCAATTTTAATGACATTGTAGTTAAATATAGTTAATAAGTTAAAGGTGTTTAAAGATAATGCAAACATGTTTAACAAATAAAGTTAATATTGTTATCATTAAACACTTAACTTGTTAATACAAGCATGTTTAACACATATAGTTAATAAGTTAAAGGTGTTAAAGATAATACAAGCATATTTAACACATACGGTTAATATTGTTAAGTTGAAGGTGTTTAATGATAATACAAGCATGTTTAACACACATAGTTAATATTTGTTAAGTTCCATTCTTCTACTCCAAAAAGGACCCAGGGACAAATCATTTCCAATTGATCAACTTTTTATTTTCCAACTTCAATCATTGTTGGTTTAATTTCAGTTGATCTTCAAAATCATCAGTAGATTGTAAACCTTTAAACCACATAAACAAAGATGTTAACAATGCGATTACACAGGTATTTTCAAACAATTTTTTACAAATGCTTTTAAACTTCTGAATAATGTTTTAAACTTTCCATATAATGTTTAAACTTTTAGCAAAACATGACTTTATCATTTAAACTTTGCATTATTATTTTGTACTTTTAACTTCAAACATTTGCCATTTTAGCTTAAGCTTTAAACTTTTACATGTGCTATAAACAATTAGCTTTTAACTGGTCAAACACAGCATGAAATCAAAGCTGAAAAGGTAAATGCAGTAATGCAGTGGTACAATTTGAAGGCAGCAGTTCAAACAAACAAATGAAGAGAGTTCAGTAAGTTAATTAACAAGCTTGCAGGTATAAGTTAAGCTTAACAAACAAAGCATTTGGATCATCATTAAATGAAAAAGCATATTCACCGACCATTGGTGTGTTTGGAGAAACTTGTTGAGTGGATCTTGCGGTTGTGGCTGCTTGCTGCTCTTCTTTCCATGTAGTTTGTTTGGTGAATGAGTCTGACTGAACCTCTGTCCTTTTCAGGTGCCTTCAATTAGTCATTTGGCGGCCTACCTTGGCATTCTGGGAATTGTAGTTTACAAAGAATTTGACCATGGAGGGCATGGATTACTGTCACTTCTGAGTTTTTAACTTCACAATATTGTTAACAAGTTAAAAGTGTTTAAAGATAATACAAGCATGTTTAACACATATAGTTAATATTGTTAACAAGTTAAAGGTGTTTAAAGATAATACAAGCATGTTTAACACATATAGTTAATATTGTTAACAAGTTAAAGGTGTTTAAAGATAATATAATACATTTTCTACCACTTATTCCTTTACAAATGTCTTTTATTGATCCCTGGTGTACACCACAAGATATAACTAGCCGTGTTGACATATTTTCACCCATCTTCACATATTGCTTCCTGTTGGTTAAATAGCTTCTTACCCAGTTCAAGACCAAACCTCTGATGCCATATCGTTCTAATTGTTGTATTAAAACATCATGATTAATTGTGTCAAATGCTTTTGTTAAGTCCATGAATACTGCGGCCGCACATTCTTTACCATCTATGGCATTGGTCATTTCCTCTGTTATTTTGATTAATGCTATCCATGTTGAGATATTTGCTGGGAAACCATATTGGTTCTCCACGAGCGTCCCACTTTTGTTGATAAATATATCTAATCGGGTATTGAATAGTTATTCCATGATTTTGGAGAATTATGGAATTAATGAAACTTGTCTGTAGTTGGTAAACTGGTGTATGTCTCCATTCTTATAAATTGGTGCGACTTTCGCAATTTTCATTTTGTCATGGAATTTGCCGGTTAGAAATGATACGCTGCTGATATATGTCAGAGGTTCTGAAATTTCTTCTACAACCTTTTTTATCGTTACCATCGGCGGCCGGGCAGGCCATGGCAAGTGTTGCCGGGAGGCATAGTACGCATGGAACAAACTGGTGCTTTAACATGTTTATTATCTGGGAGACTGACACAGGCATTTAGCTTTTCCACACACCATCCTAACTCACGGTTTTAACATTTGGTTCTTCTTAACAGTGTATTAAAGTACTTTGTACTTTCTGCAACCATTGGCCTTCCCAATATAAAGTGAGTGGAGACAATTTGGAGATAGCACTATAGCAATATCAGACAAGTGCTGCTTTGATTTTTTGACCTCAACTTCTTTTTGGACGATTTTGCAACCGAATACGCCAAATTCATATAACATGACATAGGCCAACGTATTCAGCTGTATGACTCAGAATCATATAACTTGGTTTCTTGCGCAACAACTCTAAGGTATAATGCAATCGCCGCTCATGTTAATTACCAAACCACATCTTAGAATGGTAGGCTGAACAACTATAAGGTATGATACAATCGATGCTCATGTTAATTACCAAACTGTATCCCAGAATGGTAGGCTGTACAACTATAAGGTACGATGCAATCGATTCTCATGATAATTACCTAACCGTATCTTAGAATGGTAGGCTGTACAATTAGAAGGTATGATGCAATTGCCACTTATCAAGCGAGGATGTGACATCACAGATGCAAGAACTCAATATACTACACATATTGCAGGTTTCAGTAAAAGCCCAAAAACAAATGGAGTTTTCTTTTTATAGTTTATCGGACAATTTAAATACTTATTTATTTGAGGGGTTTTGTGTTCTGTTTATAGGATAAATGTCACAACTCATTAATTTGGGTTAAGGCTCTCTCTCTCTCTCTCCCTCTTTTTTACAAGAAAAGCTTAACATTTTGGCAATTTTATGAAAAGAGTCGTAATTGTACTCAACAAAAGTCACAATTTTATAAGAAAACTGTAAAATGTTGGCAATATTATGTTATATATATGTTAGCTCTTCATTTATTTGCATGCTAATGTTAGCAAGCTAATGTTTTTTTTTCTTGCATTTTAGCTAATATTGTACATTGTAAACCTGATACTCATGGATTTGGTGACTTGGCGCCATGTTACAAGTAGGCTCGCTGTTAGCCTGTTAGGATGCTGAGTTTTTATGCCAGCTTTTTAGCTAATGTGATACATTTACAACTAAAATATACAGATGATGTTACTTTGTAACCTCTTGAAGTATGTTAACTCTCCCAACTATACCAAGATTCATACTACATTTCAGTACAGCTTCTGCTTTTCACCTCTCAAACCATTTTAACATTCTATTTCAACCTTCAAACTATTTCTACATTTCACTGGTATTTCAGTTTAGCCTCAGCTTTTCAACATTCAAACAATTTTAACATTCAAACCATTTCAGCATTTAAACAATATCAACATTCAAACAATTTTAACATGCAAACCATTTCAGCATTTAAACAATTTCAACATTCAAACCATTTCTACATTCATCCTACAAACCATTAGCATTTCAGTTCAGCGTCAGCTCTTCAACATTCGAACCATTCCAACATTCAAACTATTCTTACAGTCATACTACATTCTGTCAGCATTTCGGTTCAGTTCAACTTTAGCATTCTGTGGTTTATCCATTATACAGTGCTCAATACCGGGGTAGAGCGGAATATACGCTGAGTCAGGAAAAACACAGAGACTATATTATCAGTTAACTACCGAACTGTAACTTAAAAGAATTGGCTGAACAGCTATTAAGGCATGACGCAATCGCCGCCCATGTTAACCACCGAACCATAACTTAAAAGGGTTGGCTGAACAGCTATTAAGGCATGACCCAAACGCCGCCCATGTTAACTACAGAACCATAACTTAAAAGGGTTGAACAAATATAAGGACTATAAGGCGGCCGGGCAGGCCATCGCTGCTGTTGCCGGGAGGCACAGCACGCATGTACTGCCTGGCAGGCCGCTTTTCCACTTATTACAGATAATGCTGTCAGGATCCAGTTCTTTGTAGTTTTACATTTAATCAATTAAATCCTCAAACCAATTGTTTGAATGATCAAAAAACTCATGCAATTTCAAAGTCCAAGGCTTTTTTTTTTTTTTAAATAGAACATCACTATTCTTCTTTACTGAAAATGCCATTTTGGATAGCCAGTAAGAATCACCAGTCAATGTCTAAAGAGGTATGCAATATCACCTTTTAACAGAACATTGGTTCAAACTGTTGCTGTAACATGTTTATTATCTGGGAGACTGACACAGGCATTTAGCTTTTCCACACACCATCCTGACTCACGGTTAAAACATTTGGTTCTTCTTAAAAGTGTATTAAATTACTTTGTACTTTCTGCAACCATTGGCCTTCCCAATATAAAGCGAGTGGAGACAATTTGGAGATAGCACTATAGCAATATCAGACAAGTGCTGCTTTGACTTTTTGTCTTGTTGTTAAACTTGCACCTCAACTTCGTTTTGGACAATTTTGCAGCCGAATCCACCAAATTCATACAACATGACATAGGGCAACATATTCAGCTGTATGACTCAGACTCATATAACTTGCTTTCTTGCACAACAGCTATAAGGTATAATGCAATCGCCGCTCATGTTAATTACCAAACCGTATCTTAGAATGGTAGGATGAACAGCTATAATGTACGATGCAATCGATGCTCATGTTAATGACCAAACTGTAGCTTAGAATGTTTGCTGAACAATTATAAGGTATGATGCAATGGACAGTTATTAAGGAAGGATGTGACATCACAGATGTAAAAATTCAATATAAAACACATATTGTAGGGTTCAATGAAAGCCCAAAAACAAATGGAGTTTTCTTTTTATAGTTTGACAGACAATTTAGATACTTATTATTTTGAGGGATGTTGTGTTCTGTTTATGCTCAAGGCAAGCTTGTTATGAGTTTATAGGAAAAATGTGGCAATTCATTAATTTGGGGTAGGGTTCTCTCTCTCTCTCTCTCCCCTCCCCCTTTATGAAGTGTCGTAATATTACTCAACAAAAGTCACAATTTTATAAGAAAACTGTAAAATGTTGGCAATATTATGTATATATATGTTAGCTCTTCATTTATTTGCATGCTAATGTTAGCAAGCTAATGTTTTTTTCTAATAATTTAGCTAATATTGTATATTGTAAACCTAATACTCATGGATTTTGTTACTTGGCGCCATGTTACAAGTAGACTAGCTGTTAGACTGTTAGCATGCTGAGTTTTTATGCCAGCATTTTAGCTAATGTGATACATTTACAAGTAAAATACATAGATTATGTTACTTTGTAAATTGCAGGAATACCGTAATACCATTTCTCATTTCAACATGTTATTACTTCAACATTCAACATTTCATTGAAAAATTTCAACACTAACCTTTTCAACTCATTCAGACCATTCAAGTGTTTTTTTTTCTCCCAAAGATATGATGCAATGGCCGCTCGTGTTAACTACCGAACCGTAAATTAATAAGGTTGGCTGAGCAGCTATTAAGGGATGATACGATCGCCGCTCGTGTTAACTACCGAACCGTCACTTAAAAAGGTTGGCTGAACAGATATTAAGGGATGATGCGATCGCCGCTCGTGTTAGCTACCGAACCGTCACTTAAAAAGGTTGGCTGAACAGCTATTAAGGGATGATGCAATCGCCGCTCGTGTTAACTACCGAACCGTCACTTAAAAAGGTTGACTGAACAGCTATTAAGGGTTGATGCGATTGCCGCTTGTGTTAACTACAAACTGTCACTTAAAAAGCTTGGCTGAACAGCTATTAAGGGATGATGTAATCGCCGCTCGTGTTAACTGCGCGCTGTGCCTCCCAGCAAGACCAGCAATGGCCTGCCTGGCCGGGCAGGCCATGCGCACTGTGCCTTGCCCGGACCCCCAGGGTGCCCGGCCGCCTTATAGTCCTTATATTTGTTCAGCCAACCCCATGATCCAGAGTGTCCTTAAAAATAAGGATGCAGTCATCACAACCATCGCATTAACAAACCCAAGACTACCCACCCTAACACAAGAGGAGTGGGAGGAACTCAAGCAGGCCGGTGAGGTATTAAAACCCTTTGAGGAGGTCACCGTTGAGATTAGTGGACAGGGGTATGTATATAATTTTATTATTGCAGTGTTCTGATAATACTGTGAATTTGAAGGCTTCTTATTTAACTAGCACAGTCACATCAAAACAAAGACGTACAACTGTCAATCAAGCTTTAGGCTCCTGCTTGTCTGGCTTGACCTAGATCATTGCCATGGAAACTTGACTTCAGAGGTGCTTCAATCAAGGCTTCTGTTCACTGGCTTCCAGTGTTGAGTTAGTTACTGAAAACCAGTAACTAGTTACAGTTACTAGTTACTTTATTTCAAAAGTAACTCAGTTACTAACTCAGTTACTTACACCAAAAAGTAATGCGTTACTGTGAAAAGTAACTATTTAGTTACTTCTTCTACTTTTTGTTTTTAAAGCTCCCATTAATGCCCTTTTAGCCTTCATTTCAGTACAGTTATTGCACTGGAGAATAATACAATCTGTTGATCAACTTGACATGCATTTGCATCACTGAACTCTGCTAAGCAATGTGGTCTACATACAACACACAAAGACAAAGATATGTTTCAAAGGGCCAATTTATTTCAGGCCAGAACAAATTGACAAAACTATTTTAAATAGCTGCAACATAACATACATAAGTAACAAACAGCATAATAACACTAACACTAACACTAACACTAACCACGTTAAACCCAGATTCCAAACTAACAAAGGTCTTAACTCATTCTCTTTCTATGCCACTTCAATATGGAATGCACTCCCAACAGGTGTAAAATAAAGGGCATCTCTATCCTCCTTCAAAACCGCACTAAAAGAACATCTCCAGGCAACTACAACCCTAAACTAACACCCTCCCTTCCACATAATACCTCTTCGGATTGTAAATAATCAAATGTAGACATTTTTTCTTATACTTTCTGATCTCTCTCTGTGTCCACTACTTGCTGTACATATCCTACCAAGTCAGTCCTACACTGTTTCAATGTCCATTTCTCTGATGATGCAATTGTTGATGCTGATTGTTAATGACAGAAGTGTTGATACCAACCAAACCTAACCCCCCCCCCCCCCCCCCCCATATCCCACATCCCGGATTGTAAATAATTCAATGTATATACCCTGATGATTATCTTGTGTGATGACTGTATTATGATGTTAGTATATATTTGATAGTATATATCTGTATCATGAATCAGTGGACCACGACTTAAACAAGTTGAAAAACTTATTGGGGTGTTACCATTTAGTGGTCAATTGTACGGAATATGTACTGTACTGTGCAATCTACTAATAAAAGTTTCAATCAATCAATCAGTCAACAATATAGCTGTAATGCTGGCTTCACCTAAGGAAGGCACACGTGACATACATAGAGCCTAACCAGGCAGATTTGAATTGTTGTTTTGGGCAGTAGACGGGATCTTTGATCCAAGACACAACTTACATTTAACTAAAATGTTCTTTTCTTTGTGCTCGACAAAAGAAAAGAAGTGAGAATATCTCATACTTGCCAACCCTCCCGAATTTCAGTGCCTCTCCCCGGGACAACCATTCTCCAAATTTCTCCCCCTCCAGGTCCGCGCAGATCTGAGTGAGGACAGCCTGTCGTCACGTCCGCTTGGCCAACCAAAAAGTAACCACAGAACACTATACCGTATAGTCGTATAGTGTTCTGTGGTTACTTTTTTGTTGGCCAACGCTTTACGTTGTATTGCACACCTCCCTCCCCTCCTCTCCCCTCCCCACAGCCAGACACACACACAGAGAGCGCAGAGGAAGAATCAGAAGCACGTCATTGCTTCGCTGCCATAAAACACGATCAGATCCTCAGTTTCTAGCCGATACTACATAAAAAATAACGTAAAATAACGCAGTAACGCATCATGTAGTAACGGTAACTGAGTTACTGAATATAAAAAATAACGCGTAGATTACTAGTTACCGCCGAAACTAACGGCGTTACAGTAACGCGTTACTTTGTAACGCGTTAGTCCCAACACTGCTGGCTTCAACACTCAGTGAGGGTTATCAGTGTCACTTAAATCAAAAAGAAAAAAGTTAACTAGAACTAATTGTAGCCACTTAGTTTACCAGCAAAGGGTTATTAATTGCACAAGTATTATTACTATTAGTATTAACATTATGAAATATGTTTACAATAACATTACACATTATTATCATTATTGTTGTTGTTGTTACTACCAGGCACAAACCTTGTTTTTCTGTCTCTCAGATATGTCACTGTGTCGAAGGTGATTCTTCTGGCAAGAGGATTACAGAGGATAGCCGCAAACATACAAAGGGGTGTGAACCTGATGGGTCCTGTGAAAGTCATGGTGTACACCATTTGTACCCAGATGGCTCACAGGTTCCACAAAATTGAGGCACATGTTTTGCTATCTGAAGCAGCAGCACTGGACCCCAGGTTCAAAAAGAAGGCCTTCGGCAGGGATGAGGATGCAGATAGGGCCTATCAGTATCTAAGCAATGCTGCTGCAAAGGTGAACCTCCCCAACCAGCAGGCTGAAGAAGAGGGAGCAGCAGCACAACCACCAAGTTCCAGTCAGGACAGTGCAATTTGGCAGGAATTTGATCAGCAGGTCTCTGGGCTTGTGACCAGCAGCCGAAATCCAGTGGCAGATGCAGTACTGGAGGTCCGTGCTTTTGTGCAGGAGCCGCTTGTACCGAGATCTTCAAACCCCCTCACATGGTGGCAAAGTAGAGGCGTGGTCTATCCAAGACTGTCTGAAATCATGAAGAGAAGACTCTGTATTGTGGCCACATCTGTCCCATCAGAGAGGATTTTCAGCAAGATGGGGCAGATAATATCAGAGAGACGAAATCGGCTCAGCTCATCCAAAGTCAGCCAGCTTGTATTTTTAAATGCAAATCTGGAGTAGGGGCAAGATCTTTGGACGAAAATACCTTGAAAGAGAACATAATGTGCAAGGACAATCTTTTCTTTGTTTGACACTTTTGGTGTGTGTGTGTGTGTGTGTGTGTGTGTGTGTGTGTGTGTGTGTGTGTGTGTGTGTGTGTGTGTGTGTGTGTGTGTGTGTGTGTGTGTGTGTGTGTGTGTGTGTGCGTGCGTGCGTGCGTGCGTGCGTGTGTGTGTGTGTTTAGTTTCTTGATTTTTATATCATTTAAGCTATTTATTTTCTTTGTTATTGCATATTTAAGTTGATATTTCCATTTTTATATTTTTAAATGTAAGCTACAGAAATTTTAGTTTTAATGTTGGCATTTCTGGCACCAATATTTGTTTTGTTTTATTTAAGGTAGCCTATTTATTTTCTTTTTGTTTGCACATTTAAGTTGATATTTTCTTTGTTACATTTTTAAACGTAGGCTACAGAACATTTAGTTTTTATGTTGGCATTTCTGGCTCTTAATTTATTTGTTTTATTTTGAAGGTATTTATTTTCTTTTTGTTTGCATATTTAAGTTTACATTTTCTTTGCTACAGAACATTTAGTTTTTATGTTGGCATTTGTTAAGGGTTTCTTAATCTAATATTTGTTTTTGCACTAAACAAATGAGGCCTATTTATTTAACTGTTGATTGCAAACATTTTAGTAGGCTATTACTATTTTTTTTTATTTCCCACTTTTATTTATTTCTTATTTTCTTTTCAGTGCAATAAAACACATTTAACAACCAAGACATTTAGTCACACTTTGTTTATTGGACAGGCCGCAAACGCACACACAGTGTTTTTAAAAGTAACAGAATCTCTACAGCTGCAATGTCTGTTTGCGGACATCAAGGGGAGTCTGTCAGGGCAGAGAGCAATTCACGTCTGTCGCCCTTTGGCCCACAGAACTGTAGCTGAGTGATTCAGGTTCGCTTCACGTGAACAATTTTTTTTGAACGACTCAATTTAAGGAACTGATTCTAGTGATTCAGTACAGCCAAAAGAACTGCCGATCCCATCACTACCCATCACTACTGCTGATTTCATCACTAGCACACGGAAGTGACAGCAAGACATACTTGCTCAACAGCCACACAGGTTACACTGACGGTGGTCATATAAAATTACTTTAACACTCTTACTAATAATGCGCCACACTTTTAACCAAAACCAAACAAGAATGACAAACACATTTCGGGAGAACATCTGTACCTTAACACAACATAAACACAACAGAACAAATACCCAGAATCCCATGCAGCCCTGACTCTTCCGGGCTACATTATACACCCCTGCTACCACCAAACCCCCTCCCCCCCTCTGTGCGTCGGTTGAGGTGGGCGGGGTTTGGTAGCGGGGGGGGGGGGGGGGGGGTTATAACGTAGCCCGGAAGAGCTAGTGCTGCATGGGATTCTGGGTATTTGCTCTGTTGTTTATGTTGTGTTACGGTGCAGATATTCTCCCGAAATGTGTTTGTCATTCTTGTTTGGTGTGGGTTCACAGTGTGGCGCATTATTAGTAAGAGTGTTAAAGTTTTTTATACCGACACCGTCAGTGTAACCTGTGTGGTTGTTGACCAAGTATGCATTGCTGTCACTTACGTGTGCAAGCAGAAGCCCCATACAACGTAAGGCTGGGTCGTCACGCTGTTTGTAGTGAGCGCTAAATGCTGTACCTTCACGGCACGTTCGAGAGACCAGTTGCCTTGAAAGTCGTAGTCTGCCGGAAAAATCGGGAGGGTTTGACAAGTATGACGCTGTCAAGCGCCTTCATATAAAACCCGCGGGCCGCACTAACATTAAATTTTCATATTAAGATGTGGGCCGCGTGTCATTCGGCAGTTCTTTTGACTGTACTGAATCACTAGAATAAGTTCCTTAAATTGAGTCGTTCAAAAAATGTGTTCACCGAATCCACCCCCGCCCCAAAAAAAACAAAAACATTCAGACATTCGCGGGAGAAGCAGCAAATAGGGTGAACACGAGTCCCTACACAGCTCTGTGCATGCAGTACACAGCGCCACAGTCAGCACAGTTCAGTACGTGAACCTGAATCACTTCTGCAGCAGCAGTTCTGTGTGCAGGTCGGCGAATCATGAGTCAGTCAGTAACAGCTTCCCCAGCGGCAGATCTCGGTGTGTGTCAGTTCACGAACGACACAAGCCCTCAGCACCCAATGAACGACGCGCACAGTGACTGAACGAGAGCCTCAATGTGACGTCCTCCTCCGCGACACAGTCAGCTTTCTGTGTCAGTAGGTTCGCGAGTCCTGATTCTGTCGTTCACTGAGTGATTCATGTCGTTAATCCGCGGTGAACGAATCGTTCGCTCAGTCCCTCCCCCCGCCCCCATGATGAGTAGCTGGCTGCGTCGTTCGCCGACGTCGAGGGTTCAGTGAGTCACAGAATGCGCCAGTTCCACTCATACCGGCATGGTCGCGGCGGAGCTCAACTGAACTGAGAAAGGAACAAATCAGTTCATGAAGTGATTCGGTTCAGTACGTTCACTCAAAAGATTCGTTCATTCGAACGACACAACATTACCGTGTGCAAGCAGAAGATTCTAATAAGAGGCTGGGCTGGCACGCTGTTAATACAGATTGTAGAGGGTGTTAAATGCTGTACCATCATGGTACGCCCTTATTATTATTGTAAGGGTGAAAATCTGAGAATATTAATCCCTGGAGTTTTCTGCGAGAGGCACTGAAATCCGGAAGTCTCCCGGGAAAATCCGGAAGTCTCCCAGGAAAATCGGGGGGTGGGGGGCAAGTATGCAGCTGAGCCGCATCAGAGTGCTCTAGGAGTTATGTTTGAATACATTTTTATTGCTCTTTTCGCTTTACTTCAGGATTCTAAGAACATTACTGTCATATTGAGTAAAAAACTACTTTTTTTGTTTGCAAGCCTTAAAAGCATATGTTTTGAGCAAAACTCACAAGGATACATTATTTCAGGCATTATTAGCGATTTGTCATGTGTGATTTAGGAGTTCATTTTTAAATAACTGTCATATTGAGGGTGATAGTTACACTGTCATTATGAGTAAAACCTATTTGTTGTATTTGCAAACCTTACAATAACAACTGATTTTAGTAAAACTCCCACAGATTTTGGAGTTATGTTTATATAATATTCATATTTAATATAACAGTTACACTGTCATATTGAGTAAGAAAACTAACTTGTGTCTTTGCAAACCTTACAAAATATTTTTTCTAATAAAACTCACAAAGATACATTTCTTCAGGCATTATTAGACATTTTGCATGCTTGCTTTAGGAGTTATGTTTGAATACATGTTTGTTGTTTTTTTCGCATTATCTCAGGATTCTAAGAGCATTACTGTCATATTGAGTAAAAAAAACAACTTGTTTTGTTTGCAATCCTTAAAAAAGCATATGTTTTGAGTAAAACTCACCAGGATGCATTATTTCAGGTATTAATAGCCATTTTTCCTATGTGGTTTAGGAGTTATGTTTAAATAGCTGTCACATTGAGTGTGACAGTTATACGGTCATTATGAGTAAAACCTAATTTTTGTATTTGCAAACCTTACCAAAACACCTGATTCTAGTCAAACTCACATAGATACAATATTACAGGAATTTTTAGACGGATTGCATGTTTGGTTTTGGAGTTATGTTAATATAACTTTTATATTTAGTATGACAGTTATACTGTCATATTGAGTTAAAAAAAAAAGTAACTTGTGTTTTTGCAAAGCTTACAAACGATACTTGTTCTTGTAAAACTCACAAAGATACATTTCTCCAGGCATTATTAGCCATTTTGCATGTTTGGTTTAGGAATTCTGTTTAAATAACTGTCATATTGAGTATGACTGTTATGCTGTCATCCATCCATCCATTTCCTACCGCTTATTTCCTTCGGGGTCACGGGGGGCGCTGAAGCCTATCTCAGCTACAATCTGTCAAGACTTGGTCTTGGGTGTATGCTTTTCCGGGATGCAACGGAAAGTTGGCTCGGGCGAGACGGGAATGTAAGTACATTTTTATTTAACACTATAAATACAAAACAAGGAAGTAAACAAAAGGCGCGCACAATGGCGGAGAACAAACTATGAAACCAAACACTTGCACAAAGGCAAAAACTATGATCAACAAAAAACACTAACTGTGGCAATAATAAACAAAACTTACTTGGCATGGACAAAAAGGAGCAGCGTGAACGATGGACATGAAAAAATAGCAGCAAGGGTCTTAAGGATGTGTGGAGAGTGTGCAGAAGCATAAATGTGGAGATGTCACCAGAAAGACAAACTGAAAAACACTGAACTTAAATACTACAGACATGATTAACGAAAACAGGTGTGTAGCGGTAAAGTCCTATACTATTACTGCTACTGGTTGCCGAATATAACTGAAGCTAGTTTAGACGTGTGCAGCTAGCTAATAATTGATGTCCAAAATTGTGTCCATGTTTAACAAAAATATTTATTAACATACAGTCATAAATCAAACTCACTTTGTTACAAAAACGGAAAATAAACGGGAACAAACAATTCAAAGCCTGTCACAGTCAAAAAACTGTTGCGCCTCCACTCAGCAACACCTGAGCAAGATCCCAGCCCCTCCCTAAGTAGACTGGCACTTGGCCTTGAGCCAACCCCTTTAATGACGTCATACATTTGACGGACAGAAACAGTAAATGGCTCTAACACACCAGCCCCTAATTGCTACTGGCGTGATGAACAGGGCAATTGAATTAAAAATAAATACATACAAATAGAGCCATAACACCAAAACAAAACCTTTTTTCTTTGGTTTTCATGTTCCCTTTTGCAATAATGTAATTATTTTAGTCCATACCTTCACAAAGAAGGCATATCTTTGTTATTGGTCTTTCTTTTTTCATTTGTCCACTTTTGTCGCTCTTGTAGCAACGGTAAATACTCGCGAATACACCTTTTCCAAAAAAAGGTCAGCGATATAGACTCTGCCTCCATCTTCTCTTTGAGTACAGATCCTTTTTTCTTTCTGCTTCCAAACTTTGAGTCTTGCCTTTTCCATTTCACTCTTTTCCTTCTCCTTGTGTTGCTGCTGGAGAAGTGTTTGCTCCAAGCCTCTTTGTCTTTCTAGCTCTAGAGCTCTCTCTCTGGCCAGAGCTTGCTCTCGCTCTTCCTGCTTTTTGGCCAAACCATGTTCTCTCCTGCCTCTCCTTTTCCAAAGCAAGTTTTTTCTCCCACTGCAAAGCTTTTCTTGCTCCTCTTTTTCAATGCAGAAGCTTTGAGTCCACTCATAGGACTTTTGGGCTGATCGTGTTCCGCCAATGCTCTGGTTGATAAGCGGTTCCTCCAACCTGTTAACGATGGTGTGGTTAACAGTAACTGTGGGGCTCCCATTATGCTGGTTGTTGCCTTGTATTGGCCCATTAATTACCCACCCCAGTAGGGTTCTGACAGCATAGGGTCCGTCTCTGTGGCTGTTAATCACCTCCCATGGTTCCATTAACTTGGAGGCGTTGGTACCAATTAACAGATCCACGTTGGCAGTTAGTCGAGGGATTTTGATGCCTTTGAGGTAAGGCCACTTATCTAGCTATGCTTCACTGATCAGATTGTTAGTACCCACAGGCATCTGCCTTTGAGTGAACACATCAGGAAGCTCAAAAAACTTACTGCCAGCAAGATTAGAGATTTTCAGGCCATTTACAACACTGCTAGGGGTCGCCTTACTGTGTCCGATGGTGTGCAAGTGGATTTTTGTTCTTCGGCCTTCTGTATTCAGCCTGTTCAGTAGCTGTTCAGAACAGAAGGTCCCTGTGCTTCCTGGATCTAGGAAAGCGTATGTCTGGACTATCTTGCTGCCCTTTGAGCACTTCACTTGAACGGGCAGGATAGGTAAAATTCCATAGTTGCCAGCCCCTGTATGGCCACAAGTTGAAGATGTAGTGCAAATCTTTGCTTCTATTTTTGGCAGATGGCTATTTCCTCCACTTTCCAGATGCCTCCTGTGAATATGTAACACTTCGGGATGTGTCTTGTTGCAGTAAGAGCAAGTGATGCGCCTGTCGCAACTCTTGCTCAGGTGCCCTGTGCACAGGCAACCAAAACACAGGCCTTTTTCTTTTAAAAAGTCAAGCTTTTCCCTGTGCGCCTTCTTTCCCAGTATTGGACAGTGCTCCAATGCATGTTCTCTTTTACAATACAGACAGGAAATAGAGTTTGTCTTGGAGAAGTAGATGCCTCTGTTAACAAACTTATCCAGGTGTGGATCCGATTTAGGTTCAGTGGCAACTGCCACCTGAGTTGCGAAACTGCTTCTTCTGAACTGTGATTTTCTTTGATGTATAGGCTTGGGTTTGGTTATTGTTTTATTTTGAGGAATGTCCTGAATGTCACCAAAGACAGGATCTGAAGCAATTCTGACCTGCTGTTCAATAAATTTCACAATGTCTATGAAACAAGCACGTCGCTTTTGTGTGTCAACAATGTCAGCTGCTTTTCCTCTCCACTGGTCCCTTAATTTATACGGAAGCTTTTGTATGAGCATCTTCATGCTAGCTGGCATATTGAGCTCATCCAAGTATTGCAGCTCTTCCATCGCATTGGAGCATTCTCGCAAGTACAGTGCATAAGCTTGGAGATTTTTTACATCCTCAGATTTGATGTTTGGCCAAACCATGATTTTGTCCAGGTAGGCTGCTGTTATTTTTGAAGGATTTCCAAAGTGTTCCCTTAGTAGGTGTTTTGCTGTAGCATAGCCCCTCTCTGTAGGCATATAGAGGCAACTGCGCACCAAATCTCTCGACTGTCCTTTGGTAAACTGCTCCAGATAGTATAAGCAGTCACCACAATCATTGGTTTTTGCCTCCACACAATGCTCAAATGCTTTTATAAAAGCCTGAAACTGCAATGGGTCACCTTCAAAAAACGGAATATGTCTTTGTGGAAGTAATTGGGAGGTTTGTGCTTGAACCAGGAGTGCCATCATTTCATTTTGCCTTTGTAATACAGTGTGGAATTCACCAGGTATTGTGTTATTGCCTTGAAATGATTGAGCTGGTTGAGGTAAATGTTGCCTTGATTGGTTTTCCACAGGATCCAAAGTTGATGAGCGAAGTGGTTTGTTTGGTTGAGGGTGTGAATGAACCTTGTTTGGGGCCTTCTTGGTTGTGTGAAGCTCTGAAGGAGCAGCTTTAACAGACTGCTGAAGCTGTTCTACAGGCTGTGCAGGCACTTTTCTCAGTTTTGTCTCTTGTCTATAATAGGACTCCATTCCATCAGACTTTTTGCTCCTGCCAGAAACACTGGCTTCCTGGAGGACAGACAATTTAGCATTGTGGGATGCTATTTGAGCATCCAACTCCATTTGCTCCTTTTTCCTCCTTATGGCCTCTGCTTGTTCCTCCAATGCATGAATGTCTTTTAGAGCAATAGCACGGGCAATAAGTGCTGCCTTATCTGCCTCTGCTATTATGCAAGCAGAAGAAGTGGAAGACCTTTTGCTTTTGTTTGAGGATACGGAATTATTGAGCTTTGATAAGACATTGGATTGCACATTTGAAATGCTGTCGTGGGGTTGTACACTTTCATTTTCAACACCATCAACCATCATTTATAACTTCATCATCATCATCATTGTCATCATCATCATTTTGAGAATACATCAACCTGTCAACCTTGTCAATAAAACCATCAAAATTCAACATTTTTGCTTTGTACCATATCTCATGTTTAGTACACTCATCATCTGGTAACAGAGACAACAAAGTTTTGTGCACTTTTCTGGTTTCATGATAAAAACCCATAAACCTGCTAAATTCCTCCCTTAGCTCATGTGAACGTGTTTCGTCATTTAACAGGGCAATGACCCCCTCTTTCAGCGTTGATAGTCTTTGCAACTTTGATTTTCTTTCCCCCTGCAAACTTTCAATTTTGTGACCTAGAGCTTTGGGTGTCATTTTTACCACACGTTTTTTCCCTTCAACCCCTTGCCCAACATTGTCACGTTCAGCCACATTGTCCTCCTGTGGCTGTTTATGTTCGTCAGCGCACATTTGTGCTTCCTCCTCCTCCATTTGGAAAAGTCAAAGTTTTTCAACCCGCGCGCAAGTCAAGTCAAATAGTCACCAATGCATTGGATTTTTTCAATATTTGTGTGCACACATTTTAATAATGGCCGTTTTGCTTTTGTTTATGTCGGCGCGCCGCTAAAACATACCACACAGGTGTAGGACGGGCTCAACGCTGCTCCACGTCCTCCTCCACGCACTGCACGCACGCGCGCTGCTTGGCTCGGTGGGATGATCTGCTGGCTGCTGCTGCTGGCTGCTGTCCCCAATGAGCGACCCTGTAGCTCTCCAGTGGGACTCGTAGCTGTCGATGCAGAGCTTGATTGCAGAAGGTCTCCGCCGCTTCGCCGATCCGTTTCCTCCGCCGCCGATCACCAAACAAACGCTGACAGCGGCCCGTGCGTTCCTCTTCCAAAACGAGCCTCGTAGCTTGTTGCTCCCTAATAAACAACTCGCGTTCCGATGAGGTAGTTTTTTGACTAAATGTAGCGGTAAAGTCCTATACTATTACTGCTACTGGTTGCCGAATATAACTGAAGCTAGTTTAGACGTGTGCAGCTGGCTAATAATTGATGTCCAAAATTGTGTCCATGTTTAACAAAAATATTTATTAACATACAGTCATAAATCAAACTCACTTTGTTACAAAAACGGAAAATAAACGGGAACAAACAATTCAAAGCCTGTCACAGTCAAAAAACTGTTGCGCCTTCACTCAGCAACACCTGAGCAAGATCCCAGCCCCTCCCTAAGTAGACTGGCACTTGGCCTTGAGCCAACCCCTTTAATGACGTCATACATTTGACGGACAGAAACAGTAAATGGCTCTAACACAGGTGCGTAGTGACTCAAAACGTGAAACAGGTGCGTGACGTGACAGGTGAAAACTAATGGGTTGCTATGGTGACAATCAAGAGTGCACAATGAGTCCAAACGTGGAACAGGTGAAACTAATGGGGTAATCATGGAAACAAGACAAGGGAGTGAAAAGACAGAAACTAAAGAGTCCTATAACTAAACAAAACATGACTTAAAACAAAACATGATTACACAGACATGACACAATCGGGCGGAAGGCGGGGTACACCCTGGCCGCTTCATCGCAGGGCCAACACAGATAGGCAGACAACATTTACACTCACATTCACACACTAGGGCCAATTTAGTGTTGCCAATCAACCTATCCCCAGGTGCATGTCTTTGGAGGTGGGAGGAAGCCGAAGTACCCGGAGGGAACCCAAGCAGTCACAGGGAGAAAATGCAAACTCCACCCAGAAAGATCCCGAGCCCGGGATTGAACTCAGGACTACTCAGGACCTTTGTATTGTGAGGCAGACGCACTAACCCCTCTTCCACCATGCAGCCCACCTTGCTGCTCATTGCAAACCGTACAAATTATATTTTCCTAGTAAAACTCACAAAGCTACATTATTTCAGGCATTTGTAGACATTTTGCATGTTTGGTTCAAGAGTTATGTCTGAATATATTTGTATTGCTTTTTTCGCATTATCTCATGGTTTTAAGAACATTACTGTCATATTGAGTAAAACACTATTTTTTGTATTCGCAAATCTTACAAAATCTCATGTTTTTTAGTAAAACTCATTATAAGCCAATTACATTTTGCATGTGTGGTTTAGGAATCATGTTTAAATAATTGTCATATTGAGTATGACAGTTATACTGTCAAATTGAGTAAAACAACTAATTTTTGTCTTTACAAATCTTACAAAAGATAATTTTTCCAGGCATTTGTAGACATTTTGCATGTTTGGTTTAGGAATTATGTGTAAATAACTGTCATATTGAGTATGACAGTTATACTGTCATATTGAGTAAAAAACTAATTTGTGTGTTTGCAAAGATTAAAAAAAAACACATATTTCGACTAAAAAGCGCACAAATTCATTATTTCAGGCATTAATAGCCATTTTGCATGTTTGGTTTAGGAATTATGTTTAAATAACTGTCATATTGAGTATAACAGTTGTACTGTCAAATTGAGTAAAACAACTAATTTGTATCTTTACAAACCTTACAAAAGTAATTTTTTTAGTAAAACTCACAAAGATACATTATTCCAGGCATTTGTAGACATTTTGCATGTTTAGTTTAGGAATTATGTCTAAATAACTGTCATATTGAGTAACAAAAAACTACTTTTTGTCATTGCAAACCTTACAAAACATATTTTTTTCTAGTTAAACTCACACAGATACATTATTCCAGGTATTTGTAGACATTTTGCATGTTTGGTTCAAGAGTTATGGTTGAATATATTTGTATTGCTTTTTTCGCATTATCTCATGGTTTTAAGAACATTACTGTCATATTGAGTAAAACACTATTTTTTGTATTCGTAAATCTTACAAAATCTCATGTTTTTTAGTAAAACTCATTATTAGCCAACTACATTTTGCATGTTTGGTTTAGGAATCATGTTGTCATATTGAGTATGACAGTTATACTGTCAAATTGAGTAAAACAACTAATTTTTGTCCTTACAAATCTTACAAAAGATACATTTTCCAGGTATTTGTAGACATTTTGCATGTTTGGTTTAGGAATTATGTTTAAATAACTGTCATATTGAGTATGACAGTTATACTGTCATATTGAGTAAAAAACTAATTTATGTGTTTGCAAACCTTAAAAAAAACACATGTTTCGACTAAAACGCGCACAAATTCATTATTTCAGGCATTAATAGCCATTTTGCATGTTTGGTTTAGGAATTATGTTTAAATAACTGTCATATTGAGTATAACAATTGTACTGTCAAATTGAGTAAAACAACTAATTTGTATCTTTACAAACCTTACAAAAGTATTTTTTTTAGTAAAACTCACAAAGATCCATTATTCCAGGCATTTGTAGACATTTTGCATGTTTGGTTTAGGAATTATGTCTAAATAACTGTCATATTGAGTAACAAAAAACTACTTTTTGTCATTGCAAACCTTACAAAACATATTTTTTTCTAGTTAAACTCACACAGATACATTATTCCAGGTATTTGTAGACATTTTGCATGTTTGGTTCAATAGTTATGTTTGAATATATTTGTATTGCTTTTTTCGCATTATCTCATGGTTTTAAGAACATTACTGTCATATTGAGTAAAACACTATTTTTTGTATTCGTAAATCTTACAAAATCTCATGTTTTTTAGTAAAACTCATTATTAGCCAACTACATTTTGCATGTTTGGTTTAGGAATCATGTTTAAATAACTGTCATATTGAGTATGACAGTTATACTGTCAAATTGAGTAAAACAACTAATTTTTGTCCTTACAAATCTTACAAAAGATACATTTTCCAGGCATTTGTAGACATTTTGCATGTTTGGTTTAGGAATTATGTGTAAATAACTGTCATATTGAGTATGACAGTTATACTGTCATATTGAGTAAAAAACTAATTTATGTGTTTGCAAACCTTAAAAAAAAACACATGTTTCGACTAAAACGCGCACAAATTCATTATTTCAGGGATTAATAGCCATTTTGCATGTTTGGTTTAGGAATTATGTTTAAATAACTGTCATATTGAGTATAACAGTTGTACTGTCAAATTGAGTAAAACAACTAATTTGTATCTTTACAAACCTTACAAAAGTAATTTTTTTAGTAAAACTCATAAAGATACATTATTCCAGGCATTTGTAGACATTTTGCATGTTTGGTTTAGGAATTATGTCTAAATAACTGTCATATTGAGTAACAAAAAACTACTTTTTGTCATTGCAAACCTTACAAAACATATTTTTTTCTAGTTAAACTCACACAGATACATTATTCCAGGTATTTGTAGACATTTTGCATGTTTGGTTTAAGAGGTATGTTTGAATATATTTGTATTGCTTTTTTCGCATTATCTCAGGATCCTAAGAACATTACTGTCATATTTAGTAAACACTAACTTCTGTATTTGCAAACCTTACAAAATATATAATTTTCTAGTAAAACTCACAAAGATACATTATTCCAGGCATTTGTAGACATTTTGCATGTTTGGTTTAAGAGTTATGTCTGAATATGTTTGTATTGCTTTTTTTGCATTATCTCAGGATTCTAAGAACATTACTGTCATACTGGGTAAAACAATAATGTTTGTATTCGCTAACCAAAATCTCATGTTTTTTTTAGTAAAACTCAGAAAGATACATTATTTCAGGTAATTTTAGCCATTTTACATGTTTGGTTTAGGAATGTTGTTTAATTAAATGTCATATTGAGTATGGCAGTTGAGTAAAAAACTAATTTATGTATTTGCAAACTGTTGTGTTCACTACTGCATGATGTTGTGTTCATTACTGCATTGAGTTAACCATACAGTTATTTCAGTTACATTGTACAGCCTCTAGTAGTGAGTCAGGCGGAGGAGATGCGGTAATGTGAGGAGAGAAGAAGAATGCAATGTAGGTAAATACAGGTACTGGAATAAAGATGCTGACTGGAAAGTAACGCGTTCGTGTTGGTTGTTACAACACACCCAACATAACAAGTGGCGACGAGGATAAAGAAATAAAAGAATGGCTTTGCTCGGTTTACAACCGCCCTACGCATTCCTGGAGTGCCCGGGAGAGCCGACGATTACGTTCGAGGATTGAAGGAAGCTATTCGACAACTTCTTGCTAGCAATCGGAGGTCAAGAATTTTCCGCGGAGAGGAAAAGAGCCCTGCTGATTCACTGTCTGGGAACAGAAGGACAAATGTTGTACAATACCTTGCCGCTTACTGAGGATACCTACAGTGGTAGCTTACTGGCTTTGCAAACATTCTTTACCCCGAAAGTCAACGTGGTCGCAGAGAGGTACCGTTTTTGGCAGCGCGCTCAAGCTATGGGTGAGTCAACGGATCACTATGTGGCAGCGCTGCATGAGCTAGTGAAAACGTGCAATTTCAGTGCAATGGAAAATGAAATGATATGTGATCAGATAGTGGAGAAAACGTGTGTGCCTTGTATATGTGAAAGACTGTTGTTAGAACCCGAACTAACTCTTGACAAGGCACTTACACTAGCCAGACGAATTGAAATTGCCATTGCTGATGCAAAAACATTCACTGAGAGTGGAACGAAGGTAGTCTCTGCGGTCTACAGACAGGGAAATAAGAAGGCAGGACACCCCAAAGACAAGTACAAGCACAAAGGGGGAAAACGGAATGATGCCATTCAACAATGTTACAGATGTGGGTCTGCTGATCACCTTGCTAACGACCAGTCATGCCCAGCTAAAGAAGTTAAATGCAAAACATGTGGGAAGATAGGCTACTATTCCAGAATGTGCAAATCCTCTGCTAAATCAGTCAATGAAGTGAGTTTGCCTGAAGTGACTGTCCTCAATGTTGGCAAGAAGACTGATATGCAAGGAAAACTAATTGGAACTTTCACTCTGGCTATACCACCTACAAGTACACATACAAGTGACATGTTAGTTGACACAGGATCTGCTGTTTCAATACTACCCGAAAAACTGTACAGAGAAAACTTCAGCACAAGTAAACTAAGCCCACCTACAAACTGTTGACATACTCAAGACAGAACCTAAAAGTTTTTGAACGTCTTAAAGCGACAGTAACATACCAACAGAGGACTGCAACTGGATTTTTCAACATTGTTAAGTCCGGTACACCCCTCATTGGGCTAGATCTATGTGAAGACCTCAACATATATATTAAAGGAGGAAAGTTGGTGAAACCAACAGTGGACTGTGCCATGCTTTCAGTTACCTAAGCTCCCTGAAACTGCAACCACTGTTATGAACTGATCAAGGGTGTGACCATGATGCAGAGACGGGAGGCAAGGTTAAGTAACAAAAAGGGAAAAATTTAATAAGTCCAAAAAGGGTAACAAAAGGCGATGGGGCAGAAGTGCACACCATGAAATACTAACAAAAACAGGTTCCTCAGTGGTTGGCGGGGGGAAAGCCAGGGTGCACTAAGCACAGCATACGGTCCTCTTTAACTCAAGGAGGCTAGGAAACAAACACAAAGAGGTTAAGAATAAGAGGACTAAGGTAAGGCAACGTACCAAGACTGACGAGGCGAAGGAGGCGCATGCACGTGCGGGGTTCAGGAAACAACAACCGGCAAGGTCAAGCTGTAAGTGACGAGCCTAAATACTGGCGGGCTAATTGCGAGCAGGTGTGCCTCAAGGTCTGCCCCTCGCCGAGGACGAATCACTAAAAAACACAGGTGCAGACAAAGAGAAGGCAGGAACACACTAAAAACACAACAGTAACCCCCCTTAATGGACGCCACCTGGCGGCTTACCTGGCTTACCTGGAAAACGATCATAAAAAGCAGTTAACAGTGAAGGGTCAAGGATAAGTGATCGCGGGACCCAAGATCGGTCCTCGGGGCTGTAACCTTCCCAGTCACCCAGATACTGGAAACCCCTGCCCTTTCTCCTCACGTCGAGAATGGCCTGGACTGTGAACGCCTGGTGTCCATCGATAAGCCTGGGAGGTGGAGAAGGCACCTCTGGAGGACTCAAGGGACTGGAGGACACAGGCTTGAGTAGGGAGACGTGGAAAGAGGGATGAATCCTGAGAGTCCGAAAGGCGTAGTCGGACCGCTGAGGGATTGATGACTCGCTCAATGGGGTAAGGCCCAATAAATCGTGGCTGCAGTTTCTTGGAGACCACCTGGAGAGGTAAATCACGAGATGACAGCCATACCTTCTGACCGGGCCTGTGCTGTGCTACGGTGGCGGTTAGCGAGACGCTGGTTGCGCTCCGAGGCGCGTGACAGTGCAGACCGGGTATTCTGCCAGGATACTACACATCCAACATAACACAAACCTTAAAAAAAAAGCATGTGTTTCGACTAAAACACACAAAAATACATTATTTCAGGCATTAATAGCCATTTTGCATGTTTAGTTTAGGAATGGCAGCACAGTGGAACAGGGGTTAGTGCATGTGCCTCACAATACGAAGGTCCTGAGTAGTCCTGGGTTCAATCCCGTGAGTGTGAATGTTGTCTGTCTATCTGTGTTGGCCTTGTGATGAGCTAGCAACTTGTCCAGGGTGTACCCCGCCTTCCGCCCGAATGTAGCTGAGATAGGCTCCAGCACCTCCCGCGACCCCAAAAAGGGACAAGCGGTAGAAAATGGATGAATGGATGGGTTTAGGAATGTTGTTTAAATAAATGTCATATTGAGTATGACAGTTATACTGTCATATTTAGTAAAAAAAAACTAATTTATGTGTTTGCAAACCTTAAAAAAACACACAAAAATACATTATTTCAGGCATTAAGAGCCATTTTGCATCTTTGGTTTAGGAATTATGTTTAAATAACTGTCATATTGAGTATGATAGTTATACTGTCAAATTGAGTAAAACAACTACATTTTTTCTTTACAAACCTTACAAAAGTAATTTTTTTAGTTAAACTCACAAAGATACATTATTCCAGGCATTTGTAGAAATTTTGCATGTTTGGTTTAGGAATTATGTTTAAATAACTGTCATATTGAGTAAAACACTATTTTTTGTATTCGCAAACCTTACAAAATCTCATGTTTTTTAGTCAAACTCAGAAATATACATTATTTTAGGCATTATGAGCCATTTTGCATGTTTGGTTTGGAATCATGTTTAAACAACTGTCATATTGAGTATGACAGTAATACTGTCAAATTGAGTAAAACAACTAATTTTTGTCTTTACAAACCTTACAAAATATGTTTTTTTTTAGTAAAACTCACAAAGATATATTATTCCAGGCAAAAAAAATAAAATACTTTTTGTCATTGCAAACCTTACAAAATATATGTTTTCTAGTAAGACTCGCACAGTTACATTATTTCAGGCATTTGTAGACATTTTGCATGTTTGCTTCAAGAGTTATGTTTGAATATATTTGTATTGCTTTTTTTGCATTATCTCAGGATTCTAAGAAAATTACTGCCATATTTAGTAAAATACTAATTTTTGTATTTGCAAATCTTACAAAATATAATGTTTCAGGTAAAACTAACAAAGATACATTATTCCAGGCATTTGCAGACATTTTAAATCTTTAGTTTAGGAATCATGTTTAAACAACTGTCATATTGAGTATTACAGTTCTACTGTCAAATTGAGTAAAACAGCTCATTTTTGTCTTTACAAACCTTACAAAAGATAATTTTTCTAGTAAAACTCACAAAGATATATTATTCCAGGCAAAAAAAACTACTTTTTTGTCATTGCAAACCTTGCAAAAGATAATTTTTCAGAAGAAACTTACAAAGATAATTTTTTTCAGGTATTTGTAGACATGTTTCATTGTTGGTTTAAATGTTATGTTTGAATAATTTTGTATTGCTTTTTTCGCATTATCTCGGGATTCTAAGAACATTACTGTCATATTGACTAAAACAAAAAATGTTTGTATTTGCTAACCTTACAAATCTCATGTGTTTTAGTAACACTTACATTGATACATTATTTCAGGCATTATTAGCCATGTTTGGTGTAGGAATTATGTTTAAATAACTGTCATATTGAGTATGACAGTTATACTGTCATATTGAGTTAAAAAAAAACCTACTTTTTGTCATTGCAAACCTTACAAAAGTTAATTTTTTTAGTAAAACTCACAAAGATACATTATTTCAGGCATTTTGTAGACATTTTGCACGTTTGGTTTAAGAGTTATGTTTGAATATTTTTGTATTGCTTTTTCCGCATTATCTCAGGATTTTAAGAACATTAATGTCATCCATCCATCCATTCATTTTCTACTACTTATTACCTTCGGGGTTGCGGGGGGCGCTGGAGCCTATCTCAGCTACAATCGGGCAGAAGGCGGGGTACACCCTGGACAAGTCGCCATATTGAGTAAAAAACAATTGTTTGTGTTTGCAAGCCTTATATGTTTCGAGTAAGACTTACAAAGATACATTATTCTAGGCATTATTAGACATTTTGCATGTTTGGTTTTAATAGTTATTTTTAAATAACATATTGAGTGTGACAGTTACACTGTCATTTAGAGTAAAACCTTTTTTTTTATTTGCAAACCTTACAAAAACACCTGATTCTAGTAAAACTCACATAGATCCAATATTACAAACATTTTTATAAATATTAAATGTTTGGTTTTGGAGTTATTATTATACAACTTTCATATTTAGTATGACAGTTATACTAATTTTTGCCTTTGCAAACTTTACAAAAGATAATTTTTCTGGGAAAACTCACAAAGATACATTATTCCAGGCATTCTTAGACATTTTGCATGTTTGGTTTTGGAGTTATGTTTGAATACATATTTTTTGTTTTTTTTGCGATATCTCAGGATTCTAAGAACATTACTGTTATATTGAGTAAAAAAATATTTTTTGTGTTTGCAAGCCTTAAAAAAAACCATAAGTTTCGAGTAAATCTCACACAAATACATTATTTGAGGCATTATTAGCTATTTTGCATGTTTGGGACAAGCAATAGAAAATGGATCGATGGATGGTTTAGGAGTTATTTTTAAATAACTGTCATATTGAGTGTGACAGTTATACTGTCATTTTGACTAAAACCTTTTTTATTGTTTTGGAAACCTTACAAAAACACCTGATTCTTGTAAGACTCACATAGATACATTATTACAGGCATTTTTAGACATTTTGCATGTTTGGTTTAGGAGTTATGTTTATATAACATTCATATTTAGTATGACAGTTACCGTATTTTCCGCACTATAAGGCGCACCTAAAAACCACAAATTTTCTCAAAAGCTGACAGTGCGCCTTATAACTCGGTGCGCTTTATATATGGATTAATATTACGATTCATTTTCATAAAGTTTCGATCTCGCAACTTCGGTAAACAGCCGCCATCTTTTTTCCCGGTAGAACAGGAAGCGCTTCTTCTTCTACGCAAGCAACCGCCAAGGTAAGCACCCGCCCCCATAGAACAGGAAGCGCTTCTTCTTCTACTGTAAGCTACCACCCGCCCTCGGAAGAAAAAGAAGCGCGCGGATATTTCGTTTCATTTCCTTTGTGTGTTTACATCTGTAAAGACCAGACTACAAAATGCACGTACGGTGAATATTCGCACCACAGGGAATGAGAAGTCGTCCTTCACTGTGGTTCTAGCTTGCCATGCTAATGGCCAGAAACTTCCTCCCATGGTGATATTCAAAAGGAAGACCTTGCCAAAAGAGACCTTTCCAGCCGGCGTCATCATAAAAGCTGACTCGAAGGGTTGGATGGATGAAGAAAAGATGAGCGAGTGGTTAAGGGAAGTTTACGCGAAGAGGCCGGGTGGCTTTTTTCACACAGCTCCGTCCATGTTGATATACGACTCTATGCGCGCCCACATCACAGATGGTGTCAAAAAACAAGTGAAGCACACAAATACAACACTCGCCGTCATTCCGGGTGGATTAACCAAAGAACTCCAACCGCTGGATATTGGTGTCAACAGGGCATTCAAATCACGACTGCGAACGGCGTGGGAACAATGGATGACCGAAGGCGAACACACCTTCACTAAAACAGGCAGACAGCGCCGGACGACATACGCCAACATTTGCCAGTGGATCGTAAATGCCTGGGCAGATATTTCGGTCACAACTGTGGTCCGAGCTTTCCGGAAGGCAGGATTCACAGAACTACTGGACAACAACAGCGACACTGACTCCGATGACTTCGACGAGACGGAACCGGCCATTTTGGATCCCACGCTTGCGCAACTTTTCAATTCGGACACCGAAGACGAAGAATTCGAAGGATTTACGAATGAAGAATAACTTCAGAAAGTGAGCGCTATGTTTATTTTGTGTGTTGTGACATTAACGTTCGAGCAACATTATGTTGCTATTGCTCTACACCATTTTGAATTTTACTATGTTTGTGATTGCACATTTGCGTACATTTTGGGACAGAGTTGTTAGAACGCTGGTTTTCAATATGTTATTAAAGTTTGACTGAACTATCTGACTGTTTTTTTGACATTCCCTTTAGCGCAGCGTAGGCGCGGCTTATAATCCGGGGCGGTTTATTGGTGGACAAAGTTATGAAATATGCAATTCATTGAAGGTGCGGCTAATAATCCGGTGCGCCTTATAGTGCGGAAAATACTGTCATAATGAGTAAAAAACACATTTTTGTGTTTGCAAGCCTTATAAAAAGCAGTTTAAATAACTATCATATTGAGTGTGACAGTTATACTGTCATTTTGAATATGACAATATGTCAATATGACAGTATAGCGAATAATGCCTGAAATAATGTATCTTTGTGAGTTTTACTCGAAACATATGCTTTTTTAAGGCTTGCTAACACAAAAAATGTTTTTTTACTCAATAGGACAGTAATGTGCTGAGAATCCTGAGATAATGCGAAAAAAGCAATAAAAATGTATTCAAACATAACTCCTAAAGCAAACATGCAAAATGTCTAATAATGCCTGGAATAATGTAACTTTGTGAGTTTTAATAGAAAAATGATCTTCTGTAAGGTTAGCAAAGACACAAATTCCTTTGTTTACTCAATTGGAAAGTATAACTGTCATACTAAATATGAAAATTATATAAACATAACTCCAAAATCAAACATTCAATATGTATAAAAATGTCTGTAATGTATTCATGTGAGTTTTATTAGAATTGGGTGTTTTTGTATGGTTTGCAAATACAAAAATTAGGTTTTACTGAATATGACAGTATAACTGTCACACTCTATATGAAAGTTATTCAAACATAACTATTAAAACCAAACATGCAAAATAGCTAATAATGCCTGAAATAATGTATCTTTGACTTTTATCTTTTATTTGAAACATATGCTGTTTTAAAGGCTTGCAAACACAAAATGTTGTTTTTTACTCGATATGACAGTAATGTTCTTAGAATCCTGAGATAATGCGAAAAAAGCAATAAAAAAAATATTTAACCATAATTCCTAAACCAAACATGCACAATGTCTAATAATGCCTGAAATAATGTATCTCTATGAGTTTTACTAGAAACATGTGCATTTGTAAGGTTTGCCAAAAGAGAAATACGTTTTTTACTCAACATGACATTAATTCTTAGACTCCTGAGATATATGCGAAAAAAGCAATACAAAAATTATTGAAAAATAACTCCTAAATCAAACGTGTAATATGTCTAATAATGCCTATATGAATGTATCTTTGTGTTTTACTAGAAACATGTGCTTTTTTAAGGTTAGCAAACACAAAAATGTGTTTTTTACTCAATATGACAGTAATGTTCTTAGAACCCCAAGATAACACGAAAAAAGTAATAACAAATGTATTCAAGCCTAACTCCCAAACCAAACATACAATATGTCTAATAATGCCTATAATAATGTATCTTTGTGAGTTTTACTAGAAACATGTGCTTTTTTAAGGTTTGTAAGAAGAGAAATACGTTTTTTACTCAATATGACAGTAATGTCCTTAGCATCTTGAGATAATGCGAAAAAAGCAATACAAAAATTATTCAAGCATAACTTCTTAACCAAACATACAATATGTCTAATAATGCCTACATTACTGTATCTCTATGAGTTTTACTAGAAACATGTGCATGTGTAAGGTTTGCTAAAAGAGAAATACGTGTTTTCCTCAATATGACAGTAATGTCCTTCGCATCTGAGATAATGCAAAAAAAGCAATACCAAAATGATTCAAGCCTAACTCCTAAATCAAACATGCAATATCTCTAAAAAAAAATGCCTATATTAATGTATCGTTGTGGGTTTTACTAGAAACATGGTCTTTTGTAAGGTTTGCAAACACAAAAATTATTTTTTTATTCATTATTGTTCTTAGAATACTGAGATAATGCGAAAAAAGCAATAAAAAAATTATTCAAGCAGAACTCCTCAATCAAACATGCAATGTGTTTTAGAGTAAAAACTATCTATAACAATGTACACCAATCAACATTATCAATTAGAATTTAGAAACAAAATTCATATTTAACAGTACATGTACAGTCAGTGTTAATAAATCATTCAGTATATTGATAATGTTGTTGATACTCATTATCTTTGTGTTGATAAACCAAGTCATATTAAGGTGGTCTGGCACCTCTGGGATACATTGATGGCGTGCACCTTCTTGCAGCTTTATTTCTGCCTGTGTTGCATGTCAGTTCTTCTTCAGTGTTGGATTTTTGTTGACTGACAAAGAGTGTCAGTTTCAAAATTTGACACCCTCTGTTTTGCGCCGCATAGAAATACAATACACAGGTTGGACCCCATTGGCAAAGCCTTTCGACTTAACCGGCGATAACACCGACCACGAAAGGCAACATTGAGAGGCCCCGACGTTGTTACATAATCGTCGGCGCCACTGAAGTAGGAGGACAGAATTAGAAGTCAAACATGCAAAAGTGATACAGCAAGCAGAGAAATGACAGAATGCTTCGTTAATACGGATGTCGGGCTCAAGCTAATCTGATAATGGAAGAGCAGCAGGCCCATGAGTAAGATGAGAAGTACTGGCTAAACATCCTCATCGACTCCCTCCAAGCCCTGCACAGAAGCATCAAAATGACCTGGTTCCGAGACAAATGTTTCATACTCAACAATCATTTGTCACATTATAGCAATGCATGTATTTTAATTGTTCTTATACATGAGTGAAAAAAGGTAAACATAGCCTTTACTTTTCAGTCTGGAAGATGTAAAATGATGAAGCCAAGCTTTTTGGAAAAAACAAGAGTCCTTAACTTTCCTTTGGCTTTAGTAAGCCAGTCTAGGCACAAACGTGAACCCTGAATTTCTCAAGCAATATTGAAGTCCTGTGAACATTTAGTAGAAGTAGTAAATAGTATGTCCTTTATACTTGGAAACATGGATATTATATACTGTACTTTCCTGCATCAATCAAACAACTCATGTGTGTAAACTAAATATACCTTAAGACATCAAAGACAGACTAAAGCGAACTAATTCGGGAATACAGATATTTGTCTTTGAACTGCATCAGAACAGGAGGAGTTTGGACAAACTCCTACTGTTGCTCCTACTAAGGAAAGAGCTGCTCCTTGAACTGCTCCTTCTTTGTGTGATCAGAGTGCCAAGTTGTGTCTTAATGGTCTAACTCGCTTTTGAGCTGATGGTGCTCTTCAACTCGGTAAGACCTCTGCTGCTTACATGTGTTCGTCTTTGAGCAATCCCAGCTTCTTGAGAGCCTCTTTTCTGTCTGATCCCATCCCAGGAACCATCATTACTGTGTATGCAACTGAGTTTGAGGCTTTAGGGGAAATGTGTTGCGCTTCCGAAGACTGTTTCTCCGACTCTGGGGCTGTCTTTTGTAGTGGTTCAGGATCATTTTTGGGGTTGACTTTTATAGGTGGGCGCTCTTCATTACCGTCCCCTAATTTATGTTGGCTGGGATGAGAAAGCGAGTAATTGTGGAAGCTAGCACTGCTCTGCAGCTCCTTGTTCCTGGTTCCTAAAGCCACTTGAGCATGACAAAAAGAGGGGCTTCTTGATGGACATATGTTCACAGAAGGTTTTGAAAATGTATTGGATTTTGGATCAACAAAGGAATGAGATTTCGGTAGCTGCAGTCGGGCCACAGACTGATTTTCTGGCTGTTGGTCTTCGAGGAGGCCAAGCTTTTGCAAGGCTTCCAGTCTCACAACATTGGGATCTGTTGCATTCTTGAGACTATACGATGAGTTTGTGGCTGTGGCTGCTTCATTTTGTGTCTTCCGGGAGACATTGGAAGGAATCATTTTTGGTTTGGGAGCAACAGGTGGGGGATCTATCTTAAACCCGCCTATCTCTGAGACAGCTCTGTCTGACTTTGACATGTTTAGACGATTCTGACCTTCTGGGATGACCGAAGGACACTTGGCCAAGTCTATTGTGTGATCAACTCTAGGACACAAAGGTGTTTTCTTGGTGGAAGCGCTCCTCCGTAGGTAGACAAGAGCATCGTAGGATAGAGGTCCTCGAGGTAAAGGACCCTCATTTATATTTACTGTATTGTCCTTGGGTTTGGTTGCAGGAGGCGTCACATCTGGCCTCTCACCACAATTTTTGCTGAATGAAAGGGTTTTTTTCTTTTCCTTCATCTGGAGACCAGCTTTGCCATTAGGTTTGGAGGAATTGTAATTGCTTGCCAAAACAAAAGGTGTTGGGACCAGATAGCTCTGTAGGGGTTTAGACTCAACTTTTTCCTTGATCATTTCCATAGAGTTGTGCTTTTGTAAACCTGTAAGACAAAGACGATTGTTTCCCTTGCAACACAATGACTTGAATTTGAAATATTATAGGATTTTAGCACACCAATCTGAGATGAAAATGGGAAGAAGTTCTTAGGTCATGTTAAGCTGGATGGATGTCCCAACAGAATTACAAAACACATTTTGGGTCAGCAGATGAGAGGCTCTGGGGCCTCCTACCTCAAGCAGTTAAGTTGTCAACAAGCATCATATTCAATTGTGAGCGGCAGACTTGTGATTTTTCTGACAGCACACCAAACTTTTAAGAAAAAGATGCAAGACCAAGGGTGGGCAAACGTTTTGGCTAAGGGGCCGCATTGGCTTTTGAATTTTGACGGACGGGCCGGGCGAGCACATATTACATATCAACTCTGTTGGTACTAGGAGTTGGCTTCTCAAATATGGGCTATTTTAATCATCGTACATCTATTTTCAACAATATCATATCAACAAAGAAACATAAAAATGGTATTCAAGAGTTAACGCTTACATTCTCTTTTAGTGGGAGCAGTTTTGTTAATCACCAATTTTTGCCAGTGCCTCGAAGTCTAGTATCAGTTTTGTTGCAGCAATTCTCAAAGCAGATTCTCAATTTTGTTTTAATATTTGGTAGGCCGGATTAAAAGGACCATCGAGCCGGATGTGGCCCGGGCACCATAGTTTGCCCATCCCTGTGCTAGACCAATGAAGGAGACACATTGAGACCATAAAAAACTGAATGTTTGGTAATTAACTTTGGACCGATGGATTGACTACTTCACAGTGAAGCCTGCCTCTGTCACTGGGAAAGATTATCTTACCATTGAGCTTGCCTTTACTCATAGAGACCGACAGGTCTGCCAGTCTGGAGGCAAGGACAGGCAGGAAGTCCACCTCGTCGTTAGACAAGCAACTGTCGTCTTCGTGCTCCAAAGACTCGATAGTCTCCTCCAAAAATAAGAGACAAGCTTTCTCCTCGGCAGACAGGTGTTCTAAACTGTCGTCACTCTGTAATGACACCATTTCTATAATCAATAGAATGGCACTCTGGAGAGGGCAGACTTCCGTCTACGCCACACTGTTAGCAAAAGTAGGAAAGGAGGAGCGGCAGAAAGTTTGTTTGTGTGTCCTGGTTCATAAGAGATTCAATTACATGTTAAAAGGAGCCATATGTAAGAATCTGGCCAGAAATGGTATGGCAATCACGGTCAAAATTATGTAGTCCCCTCCCTGTCCCTGACTGAGGTTGCCAGATACGCAGCTAGATCCGGCTCGATATGACCAACACATTTTACGCAGAAATTAGGCCATTTTCAGGAAGGAGTACGTCATACAATATCACAACAAATGGCAATCATATGGTTATTGTTATACTGGTGAAAATTAGTAGAGCATGCTTAGCAGCCTAATGTACGCCCCAAAACTAAAGAGGATGACATTTTACCAAGGTATGCCTATAGGCTATTGTTTCAAATGTTTCAGATTGCCATATAACTTGGTACATGTAGTCCACCAAAGACTATAAAAATGGGACCCATTACCTCCCTACTTGGCACTCAGCATCAAGGGTTGGAATTGGGGGTTAAATCACCAAAAATTATTCCCGGGCGCGACCACCGCTGCCGCTCACTGCTCCCCTCACCTCCCAGGGGGTGATCAAGGGTGATAGGTCATATGCAGAGAATAATTTCGCCACACCTAGTGTGTGTGTGACAATCATTGGTACTTTAACTTTAACTTAACAATATGCAAACACGAATAAGGAATTATTTTCTCATGTGATTTGGCCATGTCCATACGTTTCACATTGCCATGACAGCCGTGCTAATGTTGGAACCCATTTTCTCAGCGTATCAGACTATTGAGAAGGAAATAGGCACTGACACTATCCATATCCACATAAGTTTTTTTGTCGAAAAGGTATTTTGCGCTGTCAGTTGGATGACACATCGACATACAGGCTAACGGGCATATATTTCCCCAGTTAGCCTATATGTCGATGTGTCATTGACCGGGCTAGCATGCTAAGCATTTGTTGCAGGAACATACTAGCTTTGTTAGACAAGACAATAGACTGTATTGGACAATATAGTTTACAAACCAAAGGTCCATTTCCATTTATTACAAGTAATAAAAAACGTAAATGCCTGACTTACCTATCAAGGAGGAAATTAGCATGTTTGGCGTCAGATGAAAAAATCTTCCCGCCTTCAATCGTCTCCATCTTTCAAAGGCATTCCCGATACAAATCCTCGTTTTGTTCTTGGCATTGTCATGAATAAATTGAGAATCGTAATGAGGCCTTTCAGATTTACTAAGGTCTGACATGTTTAGTAACTTTACCAGTGGCAGTAGCCAGACAAAGATGGCGGTGCGTAACTGGCAACCTGGATGTGACACACTCACAGACTTTGTAATTGGTCAAACGGTGGAGCACAGGGCAACGAAATGAAAACAATAATATTTCCCGGCTGAACTACCGATATCAGTTATAGAGGTATTGGAAAAGAACATGATTTATTAATGTCTTTTGACATATCAGGGTCATTTAATGATGACTTTACATTAAATTATTACATATGGCTCCTTTAAAGCAACAACTTGTTAAACCTTTTGAAGTCAGATCTTTTTTCAATCATTATTATTTCATCAATTTGATGCTATCACTTACAAAAGCAGAATGGCCGCTAACAATGCTGTCGCAGCTGCTGGCACTGTCCATTGTCTCCAGTCCAGTCCCTCCCGGCCAGGTGTTGCTTTTGGGCATTTTTAGCAAAAGTCAGCGGCCCGAAGCTTTGGTCTCACTCTGTGATAGAGGAGAATATTTGCATCGCACAAAAAACAATATACACATATTTAAAAAACAAAAACAAGATTGTGCTAAAACAAAGGTTGATCGCTTGAGCGTGGGTTAGGACTTGGGTTAGCTTTAAGCTTTTAATTGGGGTTGGTCTCGGGGTTTGGTGTAAGGTTGGGGTTAGAATAGGGTTTTTTTGACATTGGAATTAATTAGAGTGTCAGGTTTTGCCGGTGACGAACCCCAAGATGCCGTGATAGCAGGCGTGATGGAGAAAAACATGACTTTAACGTCCAAAGGAATCAGGCAGGAACACAGGAATCAGGATAACAGGAACAGGATACAGGAGAACTCGAGACAGCAAACAACAAACATCTAACAATACTCAAGCCGTGACTTGAGGATGAGGCAGGCATAAATAGCAGCTGGCTGTTTGACACCAGTTGTGGCCTGGCTGCCAATCAACCGCAGGTGAGGGGACACAGTGCTCAGACAAAGATGTTTGAAGCGGTCTCGAAAAAACACCGACACAACAGGAAGAGTCACCAAAATAAAAGTAATAATAATAATAATAATGGATTAGATTTATATAGCGCTTTTCTAGACACTCTAAGCGCTGCACAGAGAAGTGCTGGTGATGGTAAGCTACTTTCGTAGCCACAGTTGCTCTGGGGTAGACTGATGTAGTACAGGACAGGAACTAACCCAAAACACCACAGAACATCAACAAAAGAGCACAGCTTGACAGAATGCCCCCCCTCGACAAAACAGATACCAGACGTTCTAGAAAAAGTGAAAAAACAAAAAAAGGCCAAAGTCATGGGGGGGTGGCGGGAGGACAGAGCGGTGGGTCGTCTTGCCATATGTCCTCGCAAACAGCAGGGAAGAGTCAGATGGCAGCGGCAAGTTGAACCCCGCCGCAATTGGCGAGGCGGTCGCCCATGTAAGGGCCACCTCCGTGGCTGACGAGAGAGCCTCGGGCGTCAGGCCAGATGGAGATCACAAAGGCGACGGTGCTGGAGACGCTGCAACGCCATGGGACGGCCTGCCGGAGACGAGGAAGCTGGCGACGCCGTGTGGACGGCCCGCCGATGACGGTGTTTATGTGGGAGGAGCCGGATCAGCAAGCGGCTGCACAGTCGGCGTGGGCAGGCCCACCGGGGTCGAAGAGGATGGCGTCTGCAGGCCCACCGGGGTCGATGCCGGCGGCTTCGGGTCCACCGAAGATGATGGCGGCGTCTGCAGGCCCACCTAAGATGATGGCGGTGTTTGCAGTGGCCTCACTGGGAGAGGTGAGAGCTGTGCTTCCCCTGTCGCACAGCTGACCCTAGCCCCCCTTCAAGGGACGGATCCCAGACGTCTCCAAAGAGGCCATCAGACGACAGGGATGGGTGTGAGGGAGCCCGAAACGAGGCAAAGCATCTCCTCGCTTCGGCCCTCAGTGCCAAGATCCTGTCAAGCCTCTCTGCCATTTAAATCTCCGCGGGGATGGAATTTGGCTTGAGTATTCTGTCAGGTCGTACTGGTGATGGACCCCAAGATGCAGAGATGGAAAACATGACTTTAATATCCAAAGGAATCAGGCAGGAACACAGGAATCAGGAACCAGGATAACAGGAACAGGATACAGGAGAACTCGAGACAGCAAACAGCTAACATCTAACAATACTCAAGCCGTGACTTGAGGATGAGGCAGGCATAAATAACAGCCGGCTGATTGACACCATCTGCAGGTGAGGGGACACAGTGCTCAGACAAAGATGCATAAAGCGGTCACGAAAAAACACCAACACAAAAGGAAGAGTCACCAAAATAAAAGTACAGGTCAGGAACTAACCCAAAACACCGCAGAACATCAACAAAAGGGCACAAAGCTCAGCCATGACACTGAGATCATTTTTACAGAGGTGGTTTGTCACTCCCTAACTTAAGATGTTACTATTGGGCAGCCAACATACATAAATTGGTTTATTGGAGCCAAAAACATGAATTGAGCTGATGCAGACTGGAAGCTGGGTCATGTTCTTACATCAAAACTGCCTTTTCGATCATCTCAGTTTACATGTAACACAATTGTTATCTCTACTCTTAGAATTTGGTCTCAATTTACGTTTGTAGATGCATTATTGAACTCCGAGGATTATCTAACTACAACCCCATTCATAATAACTATCTCTTATTTTTATTGATTTTTTTTGTATTGTTTCTCTGTACCTGTATTATAATTTTCCTATCAAATTAATAAATAAATATTTGTTTTAGATGAATAAATTAAGAATCTGATTTGTTTGGGCGTGGACTACAATCTAGGTTAGACCTGGTAAGTAAGTAAGGTTAGGATTCAAATTTGATTTATCCTCAACTAAACACAAATCCAAACCAAAACCTTAACTATACTCTTCACCCTATCACTTAAACCCTGAACTTTTTGGCTAAATAATTCAACCCAATAGTTGGGTCTGGAACAACCCAACATTGAGTTAGTATAACTAAACTTTTGGGTTAAATAATTCAACCCAATAGTTTGGTTAGGAACAACCCAACATTGAGTTATCATAACTCAACTTTTTGGTTACATAATTCCCCGCAAAAGTTGGGTTGAAAAAATTAACCCAAAATGTTGAGTTAAAATAACTCAAATAATGGGTTCGTCCTTTTCTGAATCAGCAGTTGTGTTAAAAACATTTTTTAGTGTGTAGCTAACTTCTTGCGAGTCAGATTACAGCACGCATGGCGCCCTAATCTTCCTGGACAGGATCACTTTCAGAGGTTTGGAAGGCACCTGTGTGTTGTATTTCTGTCAGCAGGCCGAGTGACCTCAGCAGTCAGGATGTCATCGCCATACGTTAATATGAGGACATTTTTCAGTGTTTGCATCGTAAATCTATTAGGAAGAAGACTTAAGATGGTCTTTTTAAGAGCGATTCTTTTCTCAAAGTAGCTGATTTTTTTACTTGATCATATTGCATTTTTAAACTTAATAATACTATGTGATACAAGTGTTACGTCTAATTGATGCACTTGCCAAGCTAATGTCAACAATAAACACACATGTTTGTATTATATTATTCTGGCAGGTGTTTTAATATTTGCATTGTTCAAGTAATACAAATGATCTTTGCAAAGGCAGAATATCGAGCTTTGTCTCATTGGATTGTGTAGGTGTACCTAATTCTGTGTCTCTCCACATTACTATTAAAAGAACGGATTAAAGGGGGAATTAAGGCGACGACTAATACAAACGCACTACTCTCACTTACTGAGAAGTTTCTGAATACAAATTGCTTACCTTCGTGAGGTTTTTGGTCCACATTGTGCGCTTCTTATCGTTGGAGGTCATTGTTACCTGCGCGAGGCTCTAAAGCTGCCAGCCAATCAACGCGCGCCGTTCGTCCTAAAACGCGTTGCCATGGAGATAAACTGCTAATCGTCTACCCGCTGCCATTTCCCCCCATCCACTAAAAGCTACTACAATATTCGACCTTTTAAAGATATATACTTTTTATATGAAAGCTGTTACATTATGTAACATATGTATAATGTCGTGCCATCTCCTTTTCCCCCCCGATGGTGTTGTGCGTCACTTCCGGTTTGGTCAATACCGCAACCGCCGCTTCACTCATAACTACAGTACTACTAATAATATAATGTTGTATATTAAGACAGTTTTTGCTCATTTTAAAACACTTGTGATGTATGTCAAGGACTTGAACGATTCTTTAAAATATATTCATATTTTAAACGAACGGTGATTGCGTATCACTTCCGGTTTGACTAACGCTGCAAACGCCACTTCACTCATTATCACAGAACTAATAATATGATATTGTATTTTGAGGACATGTTTTGTTTAATGTTTTCATTTTTGAAATTATTATGATATATTTGAAAGAGTTGAAAGATTTATTGAAATATAGTAGTATTTTAAACGAACGGTGATAGTGTATTACTTCCAGTTTGACCGCCACTTCACTCTTTATTACAGTACTAATAATAATATGTTGTATTTTAGAGATATTTTGGCTTAATGTTTTTGAATTACTTATGATGTATTTGAAAGATTTGTTAAAATGTTGTAGAATTTTAAACGAACAGTGATAGTGTATCACTTCCGGTTTTTACTGGCACTGCAAAACTCATTACTACATTAATAATATGTTGTATTTTAAAGACATTTTGGCTTAATGTTTTCATTTCTGAAATACTTATTATGTATTTCAAAGATTTGAAATATTTGTTTAACTATAGTAGTCTTTTAAACGAACAACGGTGATATTGTATCACTTCCGGTTTGACCGACACTGCAACACTCATGACTACAGAACTAATAATAACATAATATTGTATTTTAAAGAGTTTTGGCTTAATGTTTTCATTTCTATAATACTTATGATGTATTTCAAAGACTTGAAAGATTATTTAAACTATAGTAAAAGTATTTTAATCAAAATAAACAAATGAAAACAAAGAGGAAAAAAATGTATTGTAAAAAAATATATATATATACCAGCAATAAAATCCGTTTTTATTGCTATTTTCAAATGTTATTTGAAATACATCAAAAGAAAGATAATATTTTAAACCAACAACTATTTTGGACGAATAAAATTGTTTTTTTTTAAATTAATCTGAATTTTTTTTATTTTGCGTTTCCTTCCATTAAATTTAAATAATATACATTTATACCTACATTTACATTTGTGTAAATTGATTGAAGCTAAATATAATGTTGTATTTTAAAGACATGTTGGCTTAATGTTTTCATTTCTGAAATACTTATGATCTATTTCAAAGACTTGAAATATTTGTTAAAATATAGAAGTCTTTTAAACGAACAACGGTGATAGTGTATCACTTCCGGTTCGACCGACACTGCAACACTCATTACTACAGAACTATCCATCCATCCAATTTTCTACCGCGCTTGTCCATGATATTGTATTTTAAAGAGTTTTGGCTTAATGTTTTAATTTTTAAATTTTTTCAAAGACTCAAAAGATTATTTTAACTATAATAAAAGTATTTCAAACAAAATATACAAATGAAAACAAAGGGGGGTGGGGGGGGGGGGGGTGAATTATATTGTAAAAAACTAAAATATACAGCAATAAAATCAGTTTTTTATTGCTATTTTCAAATGTTATTTAGAATACATCAAAGGTAAGATAATATTTTAAACCAACAACTATTTTGGGACAAAAATAAATAAAAAATACAACTCATCTAAAATGTATTTATTTTGTGTTTCCTTCCATTAAATAATATACATTTATACCTACATTTACATTAGTTCAAATTGATTTAAGCTTAATGTATATAATATGCTTGGATAATTTTGGAAAGGCTGCCAGTCACACAAAAAAATTGCATTGCAAAATCTCCAATCTTTGTTTTAAATTACCACGTTAAATAAGGAGGAAATAAGCATCAAATAATGTCACAGCAATACTGATACTCAGTAAAAAACTGACTAGTATAGTCAACATTAAGGACTGCCAATATTATCTTTTTACGGCTAATAATGTTTGTAAAAAACTAAAATTAATACAGCAGCTGATCAAAGTGGTCGCAATAAAGAATCTTTAGATTGATAAAATGTACCTAATAATAACAGTGAATGTAGGATTTATATTTTCAAAACCCAAAACCAGTGGAGTTGGCACGTTGTGTAAATCGTAAATAAAAATAATACAATGATTTGCAAATCTTTTTCAACCTATATTCAATTGAAATTGTCAAACAGTTTAAGAACAACATTTCTCAACGAGCTATTGCAAAGAAATTAGGGATTTTGGAAACTGTGGACGTCGTGTCCTCCAGGACCAAAGAGGAAAAGAACCACCGGATTATTATAGGCGCAAAGTTCAAAAGCCAGCATCTGTAATGATATGGGGGTGTATTAGTACCCAATTTACACATCTGTGTAAGCACCATTAATGCTGAAAGGTACATACAGGTTTTGGAGCAACATATGTTGCCATCCAAGCAACGTTATCATGGAAGCCCCTGCTTATTTCAGCAAGACAATGTCAAGCCACATTCTGCACGTGTTACTGTTGTAACACGTGGAGAATGTGGCTTCATAGTAAAAGGGTGCGGGTACGAGACTGGCCTGCCTTTAGTCCAGACCTGTCTCCAATGGAAAATGTGTGGCACAATATGAAGCCTAAAATACGACAACGGAGACCCCGGACTGTTGAATAACTTAAGCTGTACATCAAGCAGGAATGGGAAAGAATTTCACCTGAAAAGCTTAAAAAATTGGTCTCCTCATTTCCCAAATGTTTACTGAGTGTTGTTAAAAGGAAAGGCCATGTAACACAGTGGTAAAAATGCCCCTGTGACAACTTTTTTTGCAATGTGTTGCTGCCATTAAATTTTAAGTTAATGTTTATTTGCATTAAAAAAAAAGTTCCTCAGTTGGAACATTAAATATCTTGTCTTTGCAGTCTATTCAATTCAATATACGTTGAAAAGGATTTGCAAATCATTGTAGTTTTTTATTTACGAATTACACAAATAAATACACAACGTGCCAACTTCCCTGGTTTTGTGTATTTAAACATTGTTTTTGAAACAAAAATCACAATACTCCTACTCAGCCATTGATGTACAGCATAAAGTCAATTAAAAATCCACTTTGAACACACAATACTTTCTTGCTATAGCTTTTAATTGTGACTCAACACAGGAGAAAAAACCTCAAGTACGTCCAGTTATTTTTGTAGTTTTTTGTGTGACATTCATTGTAGTGTCATGAGCACTTTTAATGCAGCCACTCTATTAGTACGCTGACCAAAACAAAATCCATCCATCCATCAATCTTCTTCCGCTTATCCAAGGTTGGGTCGCGGGAGTAGCAGCCTAAGCAGGGAAGCCCAAACTTTCCTCTCCCCAGCCACTTCGTCCAGCTCTTCCCGGGGGATCCCGAGGCGTTCCCAGGCCAGCCGAATGACAGAGGAATTGAATTTAATTTGAAAACAACAAAAAAGTGACACGACACAAAACATGCGGCCATATTAAAATATTGTTTTGGCAATAACTTGGTAGTAATGTTGAGAGGCCGCAATGAGTAAGATGCATTGCTGTGTTTGAACTGCACTTATTTTTGGAATTTTGCATTATTCCTTCATGAGACAAGAATGTTTTTCCCTTTTTCACACAATCTAAATCATAAACGCTAGCAATAGGTGGCTAAAATCAATTTTGCTTATAAAGCGCTCTAAAAACATCCATCAATGTTTTAATACATGTATGTGTAATGTAATAAGACACATTCATAATAACGTAACATTTACCATAATTTGGTCATTTTAAGTATTGCTGGAACATTTTTTTTTTTAAACGCATCGAAATGATCACCATTTCCTTCAATAACACTACTAATCATGGCAGACTTGATGAGGGACAACAAAGACAACCATGGGACAAATGATGATCTGGAAACTTCTATTTTTGAGCCTGAATATAAAGAGGATGACACACTACAAGTTTTAGAAGCTGAGTGATAAACAGGTGCATCTTTAGTGAAACACGGAAGTAAGCATCCTGTAGAAGTATTGCCGAGTGCTGAACAAGAAATACAAACTAAGAACGTAATAAAATAATCAGGGACAAAATTTCTAAGATCCAAATACCACAGGCTAAACAGCGTGTGCAAACAATAAAATAGCATGTAGTATTAGTGGCCGTGGCTGTGATCTATTAAGATTGCGCCTTTTAACGATCAGCGTATATTTTGCATATTAATGAAGACAGAGATGTAAAATGGACTGCACGCCTTATTCTGCTCTTAACAGGTGCAATGCACTTTGCACACGTTTTAGCACACGGGGGCCCCTACTGTACAATGCCTGTACAAATTGTTTCTAACTTGAACACAAGTCTCATGCTGAAAGATATAAACATCCCTCTTACTGGGATGTTTATATCTTTCAGCATGAGACTTGTGTTCAATGTTTAGATAAAGAATTCAGCATAATCTCAGGTAGAAACAATTCTGAAAGAAAACAAGCATCTTGTGAAGTCCTGCTAGCAATGTCTTCAGGTCTAAATTGAATGTTAAAATTGATCAACTTCTCAGCTTTAGGCCACAACCTTCGACTATACACGTGTGAGGCATGCTTTATAATCTACAATTAACTTTTACCAACTCCATCCATCCATTTTCTACCGCTTGTCCCTTTTGAGGTCGCGGGGGGTGCTGGCGCCTATCTCAGCTGAGTTTAGGCGGAAGGCGGGTTACACCCTGGACAAGTCGCCACCTCATCGCAGGGCCAACAGATAGACAGACAACATTCACACTCACATTCACACACTAGGGCCAATTTCTAGTGTTGCCAATCAACCTATCCCCAGTTGCATGTCTTTGGTGGTGGGAGGAAGCCGGACTACCCGGAGGGAACCCACGCAGTCAAGGGGAGAACATGCAAACTCCACACAGAAGGATCCCGAGCCCGGGATTGAACTCAGGACCTTTGTATTTTGAGGCACATTAACTAACCCCTGTTCCACCGTGCTGCCCACTTTTACCAAATCAATATGTCATTATCTGCAAAACCTAGGTTACCATCATGATCAATGTGGCGTGTTACTACAAGTAGTTCCTCGGCATTAGCTTTTACATAAATATCGTGATACTTTAATATGTGGGTCACAAGATGTAAATGCAGTATTGCTGGCGGTTTTTGGATGTTTTCAGCAGGTTAGCATTAGCTTCATAATTAGCTGTGTAGTACAAGCCGTATTTTACAATTTAAACTGCACAAAAAAGTGAAAAACCTGATCTTGTCTTACCTAGGGATTGTGATGGGCAACATTTTTTATTTTAAAAGCGCAGTTGCCATTAAAAAGGAACTGCAAGTATTTTGATTCCAAAAGCAGCTTTAGTTTGCCGTGTGCTTGAAGTCACCACCAACAACTTTCAGCATCACTCTCCTGAAAAAGCCCCAAAAGAAAACCATGCCACTTCAGCCAAACGTCCGCAGCACCGTTATTTGCCATTTCTTTCAAAGCAACACTAAAAACTATTGTTTGAAAATGTGCAAAGTTGTCACAGTTTGAAGAGGCGCAAACACTTCAAATCACCACGTCAGCAGCTACGATTTGAGATATTTTCGCTAAAACCTTCCCGACTGAGGAGTTCTTGTGCCTCTGAGGGACCAGAATTTAATAATAAGCATGAACTTGTGTTGGGTGGGAACACTTTGTAGGAGGAAAAAGAAAGACGGAGGTTGGGTGGAGATAACCAAGGAGCGTGTGCTGTCCCCCAGTGGTGAGGTGTATCATGGCATATAAAGTGGTGACAACGTGGCAGTTCTTCTTCTCCATGTCGTGATCCACTGAGACCGGTCCAGGCAGGTCCAAAGATGGCGTCGGTCTTCAGTAGAAAGCAGAACACTGAAAGGTGCGTCGACATGGATGTCCGTGCGCGACGTGAGGTAGACAATCACATGACAGGTGGACGAGCGGCGGCTGTATTTGCGAAGGGGGCGGTAACAGTAGACTTACTTTCACACCTCACCAAAGTTGGTGTGGCCCGTCTCCTTGGCGTGTTCCCGCGCCTCCTTTTGTCCCACCAGGCCTGTCTGACACACCATGCAGCGCAACGCAAAGCGGTTTACGTCCGTGAACTGCCGCTTGCGGCGAGCCTCGTCCGCCAGCTCCAGGGCCTGAGCCAGGATGACGTCGTCGCATGTGGAGAAGACGGTTTGGGGCGGCGCCGCGGAGCCCTGCGCCCCTTTCTCCAGCGGGTCGTAGTGAATGCCGTCGTAGATGAGCAGCACGCGCTTGAGGTAGCCGGCGTCCTCGCCGAATCGGTCCACGCGCACCGTCTGGGTGTCCACCACGCAGATCTCGCACTGGTAGAACTTGGACAGGATGGACACCTCGATGGCGCCGCCCCACGTGTCGTCGCGCCGGATCCAGGCGCAGTACTCCTCGTTGGTCTTTCCCAGCACCGCCTCAGAGTACGCCGCCGGGTCGCTGGACACGATCTGGGCGATGAGGCCGCGCATCTCGGGGGCGCGCGCCGGCTCGTACACGCCGCCCTCCACAACGTAGTTGACGCTGGTGAAGAGGCAGGAGTTGTCCGCCGGGACCACGCGCCGCGCCAGGACCGGCGGTTTGGTCACAGAGGGATGAGCGAGCGACTTTGGCTTGTTCTTTTCCTCCTCCACTATGAGCGTGTCTCCTGAAGGGGGCGACAACACAAACAAGGTCAGTATGGGGGCATGGCTAGATCATACTTGCCAACCTTGAGACCTCCGAATTCGGGAGATGGGGGAGGCAGTGGGGTTGAGGTGGGGGGAGGGGGTTCCGGGTAGCGGGGGGTGTATATTGTAGCGTCCCGGAAGAGTTAGTGCTGCAAGGGGTTCTGGGTATTTGTTATGTTGTGTTTATGTTGTGCTACGGTGCGGGTGTTCTCCCGAAATGTGTTTGTCATTCTTGTTTGGTGTGGGTTCACGGTGTGGCGCATATTCAAGATCAGGCATGTGATTTGACCACAATGAAAAAGACTTAAAACATTTCCAGGGGTCTGGGGGACAAAGGCCCCCAGCCAGGCCCAGGTTTTTCACCAATTTAACATGCTAAAATTAACAAAGACAGCACCATTTGAAGAAAATATTTTAGTGTTTAAAGACATGAAAACATCATTAATAGAACATACCTTGCTTCAAGTTGTTTCATATGTTTTTGGCGTTTCGCATGTACTTCCAAAGCCTTGAAACCTCGTGATCCATAGTCAATATTATCATGACACCACGTGCACAAAACCTTTCCGGGACGATCGATTATCCGAATAAAATCACCGAACAAAGTCGTAACTTCCTTCTTCCCAACAGTATCAGTGATTTCCCTTTCCATCCAGTCCCATCGAAACTTATTTTTGACATGTTTATCAATTTCTTTTACTCGTAAAGCGTCCTTTCTCTCGAGAACCGACATCGTTTACATATGGAAAATGGCGGTAATAACCATTATGAATGATGACGTTATTAACGTCATCATTCATACCAGATGTCCTGATTGGTCACAAGGAACATATCGACCAATCAACTACGGCGTAATATAAACTACGTCTCGAATCTTGATATAGGGTCGGGAAAAAAACCGGAAAAACGGGAGATAATTCCCCCCCCCCCCCGAGATTAAAAAAGACGGAATTCTGACTTTAGACGGAAAAATCACATGCCTGCAAGATTCAAGATTATTTGTAACAGTGTTAAAGTTGTTTATACGGCCACCCTCAGTGTGACCTGTATGGCTGTTGATCAAGTATGCATTGCATTCAATTGTGTGTGTGTTAAAGCCGTATATATATATGACTGGGCCGGCACGCTGTGACGACAGGTTGTAGAGGACGCTAAAGGCAGTGCCCTTAAGGCACGCCCCCAATATTGTTGTCCGGGTGGAAATCGGTGGAAATTCGGGAGAATGGTTGCCCCGGGAGATTTTCAGGAGGGGCACTGAAATTCGTGAGTCTCCCGGGAAAATTGAGAGGGTTGGCAAGTATGGGCTAGATGCAACACACCAGCCAAACTCGACGTCAGGGGTGCCCATTACGTCAATCGCAAGCTACCGCTCGATCGTGGAGTGTGTGTCAGTCGATCGCCAGCCAGGCATTAAAAAAAATAGACCTAAAAATGATCGATCATCAATCTTCACCAAGATGTCACTTTCGTCACTTAATGACATTCACGGCACCCGAGGGTCTTGTGAGATGACACTGGCTGCTGCCAGATCATAATTAATAAAAAATGACCGACAAAAAGGCGACAAACACTTTTTATTTCAACACTCTCGCGCCATACCTGCAGTCAAAACTCTAAAGACCGACTGCACAGTTCCTATCTTCACAATAAAAGCCCTGCTTCATCCTGCCTGTCCTAATAAAATAAGAGTCTCAGAAAGCTAGCGTGCACAAGCTAGCAAGCTACAGAGTTTGCCGCCAATTTATTTCTTGTAAAGTGTATACAAACGAGTATGGAAGCTGGACAAATAAGATGCCAAATACCAGAGGACTTTTTTTCCCCCTCCATTTGAAAATGTGGACGTTATCAGCACTAATGTCTGATTCCAATCAATGCAAGTCATTAGAATCAGGTAAAACACCAACTTATATTCGTGTCTTCATGAAAGAAAAGAATCTGTGTTAAACATGCTTGTACTATCATTAAACACCATTAACTTAACAAAAACGTATCGTTCATAAATAAATACATATAAATTATATATATGAATGAGGTTAGGGTTGACTTTATCATAAAAGTATCTTGCCTGCAGAAAAAGTGCTCTAAGTGCTCCGCCAAAGTCGGCCTGCACAATTTTGGGAGAAAACCTATATAGATTGTTTTTCTCCATATTTAATTTCTCCTCGGGGATTAATAAAGTATTTCTGATTCTGATTCTGATATTTCTCCATATTCTTCATATTAGGGTTGTATGGTATACCGGTACCAGTATAGTGTCGTGATATAATGAATAAAAAACGGTACTATCCTTTGTTTAAAAAGTACCAGCAATGTCACGAGCAGAGGAGCATGTTTGGCAGCGCACAATCACGGAGTACTTACCGTACTTAGAAAAGGGAGAACAGACGCATTTAGGCCTAAAAACTAAGCTATAACACTGAAACGCCCTCAGGAAGAGGTGCTTTAAGACATGTCTAGCTAGCTAGCAGCGAACATCCATCCGCAGTCGGCAGTGTTTTAGCTACTTCTAATCACTAATCCTGGCCTCCATGGCGACAAATAAAATAAGTTTCTTACAAGTATCATCCCTGCAGGATGAGGAAAAGCTAAACATGTTTCACTACACACCGCAGGAGGATACAATAGCTCACCGGCGTCACCGCTAATTAAAAGCTGGCTCGCCAAGGGTGGATCTACACCTGACATCCACTGTAATGATACCAAGTACAAGAGTGTATCTAGTCGATTCTACTATGATTACATCGATATGTTTTATCATCACAATCTTTTTTCCTTTTTTAAAAATTCATATTATGTTTATAAACTCAGGAAATACGTCCCTGGACACATGAGGACTTTGAATATGACCAATGTATGATCCTGTAACTACTTGGTATCGTATCGATACCTAAATTTGTGGTATCATCCAAAACTAATGTAAAGTATCAAACAACAGAAGAACAAGTGATTATTACATTTTAACAGAAATGTAGATAGAACATGTTAAAGAGAAAGTAACCAGATATTAAAAGTAAATGAACAAGTAGAATAATTAATTTTCTATCACTTGACAAAATAATAGAATGATAAATGACAATATGTTACTGTGGTCAGCAAACTAATTAGGAGCCTTTGTTTGCTTACTGACTACTAAAAGACAAGTTGTCTAGTATGGTCACTATTTTATTTAAGGACAAAATTGCAATAAGAACCATGTGTTTAATGTACCCTTAGATTTTTTGTTAAAATAAAGCTAATAATGCCATTTTTTGCGGTACACTTTATTTAGAAAAGTATCGAAATAAATTTTGGTACCGGTACCAAAATATTGGTATTGGGACAAATCTTGTGTATAATGTAATCAGAATATATATAAATCATGAAAGTAACCATTTAAAAGGATACAAAGTTTATTTATCTTTACTTAAGAATTACAGTGTAATCAATTAGAGGGTAAATAACTTTTATCCTAAATAAATAAACAATTTAAATAGATTGTCATTTATGTAAGCAAAAATCTAACAAATATTGAACATTTCACATTTTCCCAGTTGGAAAAACTAGGTCGAGTTGTCTTTGTTTGTTCACGGCATTCTCACTGGCTCGCCCGTGTTGATGGGCTTATACTGCCCCTCCAGTTTGAAGCTGGAATATTTCTATGACGGGACATTTGATATTGTAGTCATATTTGTCCCTCAAAATTTTTGTTACTCTGTGGAACTTCTCACTCGAGTTGTGAGGCTCTCTGTACGGGCTTCCTGTGTGTGTACAGTTTTGCCCACCCAGACAAAGACTGTGGATGAGTGAAAAGAGGGCTCACTGTGTTCAGTTAAATAATAACAAGAATAATTGTATTGTTTTTTGTTTTGTTTCGGTGTATAAATGGACCCCGGGATGCAGACACAACAGGCAAGTGCAGAAAAGAATCCCGCTTCATTCGGGAAACACAGGTAAACACAAAAACAAAGATGTGCAGCCAGGAAGTGCACAACTGAACGTCAGGTGTACAAAGCACACCTGTTGTTTGAGGTACAAAGCAAAACAATCCAGTCCTGAAAAGCATCCTGATTGGCAATCAGGGACAGGCGTTCCCTGATTGCTAATCAGGGAACGCCTGTCTTCATTTGCTACCAGAGTAGTGGTAGCAAATGAAGGCAAACAGGAAGTGGAATGAAAAATAAGAGTGCTGGACAGGAAATAATGCAAAATACAAGGAACTAAAAACTGTCATGTGACATCATGATAGGTCGTACAAGAAAGTACAAACTGACAACAAGATGATCTTCGTTATTGCAGGTGTCCTACCCGACTTAATGGGGTAGTCCTTGAGGTGGGCGTCCCCGTTTCGCAGGTCCAGGCTGGAGGGCGGGTAGCCCACCATGATTTTCTGCACCTCGCAGGGGATTCCCGTCAGCTCCTCCACTTTCCTCTTCAACTCTCGCACGCACGACTGGTGAGTCAAGCCCTGCATGACATGGCTGCCATTCTTGGTCTTGCAGCGAAGGCGCAACATCCTGCCTGAGGAGGCAAAATCGTTGAATGATGATAATAATAATTGGAGTATTGACAGACACACATATTACAATTCACAGTGCATCACGTTCTTGCTCCTTGAGCCTTCACTCAACTGCAGAGTGTACCAAACAGCTATTGAATATTTTAGTCATCTAGCGATTAGTTTGTTTGATTAATCGTGTAATCGGATTAAACCCACTTCATATCCTCAATGTGTATTTTAGGGAAACAATATTTCTGCTTGCCATTACTTTGATTATTTTTTTGAATAAATGCACATGCTTAACATTAAAATTGCACTTTTAAAAAGTATGCACAAATCTAAATTAAAGAAAAACTGCTGCATTGCTCTTGTGTGTGCTCTATTACAGGAGTTTGTGTATTTTGAGTTCCAGGGACTCCATGTGGTCTGGATTGTATCCATTTTTGTTACTTACACTCAATTAATTGAAACAAACAACTCAAAACTTTTTTCTAATCAAATTAATCATTGCAGCCCTAATTAGAGACAAGCTGTAAGCACAGGTGAGGCTTTCATTTACACTAATCCAATATATCAGTTTTTAAACCCTAAATATTTACCGATGGCTGTATTGTATTCTAATCACATTCTTATCATTTTTAGGAACGATTGGATTTAAAAAAAATGTGTAATACATCTATAAACATTAAAACAATATTTCTACAATGTCTGTAGTCTGAAGGAAGATGTACAACGTCGCTGAGAATTTTGTCCGCAAACTAAAGTCTGCAGGGTCGATTCCCTTTACATGTACTCACTAGTTGTGTATTTCCTACTGTGAAACATGTACATGTACTCCCTTGTGGTGTATTTCCTACAGTGATACATGGACATGACTCACTAGTGGTGTACTTCCTACTGTGATACATATACACTCACTCGTGGTGTATTTCCTACAGTGATACATGTACATGTACTCACTAGTGGTGCATTTCCTACTGTGATACATGTACTCACTAGTGGTGCATTTCCTACTGTGATACATGTACTCACTAGTGGTGCATTTCCTACTGTGATACATGTACTCACTAGTGGTGTATTTCCTACGGTGATGACTTCAACCAGTGGTTACCAAAGTCCAGCTAGCTTTATTATTTCCTATTACTTCTTAAAGAAAAATATGAAATGTTACAACTTAAAGTCCCAGAAGAGTGGAAAAACAAGTTGCCTCTATATCAAAGCTATTATCATATACATCTTATTTGTGACGCCAAAAGACCTCCAAAGTTTGAGTACACATATATATGATCAAAATAGTATCAATCTCAAGGAGATTCTCGAGACATTTTGAGAGATAATGAGGAAGGCAGTCACGTGACCCGTGACGTAGAGGAGGAACCATAGATCCTTTCCCCATCAACATCAAAGCTAATCAAGCAGACTTTGTGAGAGCCAACAACGATTACTTTGTGTTCGAGCTCAAAAATATAAGGTTCTGGATCATAATTTTTCCCAGAGGATGAGCAATAAATTCTACGGATGTTGCTTTATTTTAACACTATAGCATTAGCAGCATTGCTAGGTGCTAAAGATACAAACTAACCATAATAAACCAAAAACCTGTACAATCTTCACTCTCGCTGGGATGCCGACTGACGGGACAGTGTGCCAACAATAGCAGCGTAAGCTAGCATTACCTCTCTGCTATCAATGCGCCGCTAAATCAGTCTGTCTGCGTTAGCGCTTATAATAATATCGCTCATATTTGGTTCATTTTAAGGTCACGACATGTAAATAGAGTATTGGCGCTTTCTGGATGTTTTTAGAGAGAGTATGACTCAATTGTTATATATTGATTTACGATTTAAAATGCTTAAAATAGCTGAAATAAAAAATATTTATTTCCAATTTTTGCGTATTTCTATGGTCAAAGTGCAGAAGTGTTACTCCAGTGACCTATAATCTACAGAAATTGGCAAAGATATTCGGTGCAAAATATTCAAAATGGCTGACTGAATTTGTGGCACTTTGTGATGTTTAGGTGGTATTTTCACATGCTTTGCAGATTGTAAATACAAACAATGAAACACAAATAAGCATGTAAATTCAACTTGTTTTTCCAGTCCACTGCTACATTAAGATATAAAATTAAGCTATCATACTAATATAAATGCCATCGTTGACATTTTATTTATACTGTTTGGCATGACTTCAACTACTTTTGAGGGGCTAAATTAACTAAAAAGTGAAGAATATCCAATATTTCAATGAAAACAGGCAAGGAAAACCCCTGTTTTAAACGATCGTAAGGTTTATTTTTATATTATCTAATCCTGTTAGAACAGACCTGGGCATTCTACGGCCCGCGGGCCACATCCGGCCCTTTGTACGTCTCTGTCCGGCCAATCATAAATTACAAAATAAATTTTAAAAAGTATCTATCTTGAGTGTGCAATACAACGGTGCTGCTTTTGTTTTGAAAAGCGTTATTTGTATTACTTCCGTGTGGACGTATGCTCGTGCGCGATTGTGAGTGAATGTGAACAGCGGCAATCACAAATTACAAAATAAATCAAAAAAAACATCTATGTCGTGCGTGCAATACAACTGTGCCGCTTTTATTTTGAAAAGTGTTATTTATGGGCGTATGTCCGTGTGTAACCTGTGTAACCTGTGAGTGAAGGTGCACAGCGACAAGTGATGCCCGGTTATCCCCGAGACGCTAAAAAAAGAAAAGTTGATGACGAATGGCGTGTTTTCAACAAGACATGGACTGCCAAGTATTTCTTTACAGAAATTAAAGGTAAAGCCGTGTGCTTAATTTGTGGTACACAGGTTGATGTGTTTAAAGAATAGTGTAACGACCTGCTGAAGTTGATGTTGTGTTCTTGAGTTGCGGAAATGAGGAGTGAGGATAGACGTGCGTGTGGAAGGAACGAGATAAGTTGAGCTGTGTTAGTATAGGTTGTTCAATAAAAGTTTAAAAAGAGCGTCAGACTTGGTGTGCACTTCTGGATGCTACAATTGGTGTCAGAAGTAAAACTTTGCGCATACTGCCGCTGCTTGTGTGAGCATACTGCGCTGCTTGTGTGCTCAGCCTGCTACGTCATCGGGAGGTACGTGCCACGATGTTTCCTGGCGACTTTGTCAAGATTGAACGGGAGGGGAAGGACATTGAGTGGGGACTTAAGGTGCCGGCAGCGACTGCAGATGTCTGTGTGAATCCCGGACGTGAGGAGCTCGTCGCAAGGAGAGAGAGGGAGGAAGGAGAGGCAGCGTCTATAAGTGCAGCGCACGGCTTGGCATGAGGGAATTCCGCCCTCAAAGAAGACTCCCAGGTTTGATGGCAAGGCGAACTGGGAGGCATTTCATCCCACTTCTGACACCAATTGTAGCATCCAGAAGAAGTGCACACCAAGTCTGATGCTCTTTTTAAACTTTTATTGAGCAACCTATACTAACACAGCTCAACTTATCTCGTTCTTTCCACACGCACGTCTATCCTCACTCCTCATTTCCGCAACAACAACGCTTCCTCCTCCTTCGCCAATCACCTTACAGGTGTGCTACGTTCACAACAAAGAGGATGCAGGATAAAGTGACAGAAATTTAAATGTTTGCATTGTATTATACATCAGGAAGTGTTGCGTAAGAAAGTGTTAAAAATAAAACCATCAAAAGCCATCTGCTTTTGTATAAAGATAAGTTAGGTTAAATGAAAATATAATAATAATAATTATTATTTATCTTACGGTATATCAAAAATAATTTGAGCAAAATTTAATTGAAACATTGTCGGTGTGGCCCTCCAGCAGTGCTCGGGTTGCTCATGCGGCCCCCGGTACAAATTAATTGCCAACCCGTGTTAGAACCTCCTCAGTAATGTAGGCTAGTTTTAACCAAGATTTAAGGTGTACGTTCTGTACTTATTCGAAAAGTTTAATATGTGCTATTGTCCATGCATCACAATTGGAGATCGACCATTGTCGGCACCGATATTTGGCATTTTGACCCATATCTACAGTACAGGTCAAAAGTTTGGACACACCTTCTCATTCAATGTGTTTTCATGACTATTTACATTGTCACTGAAGGCATCACAACTATGAACGAACACATGTGGAGTTATGTACTTAACAAAAAAAGGTGAAATAACTGAACACATGTTTTATATTCTAGTTTCTTCAAAATAGCCCCTCTGCTCCGATTACTTTTTCGCACACTCTTGGCATTCTCTCAATGAGCTCCAAGAGGTAGTTACCTGAAATGGTTTTCACTTCACAGGTGTGCTTGAAGCTCATCGAGATAATGCCAAGAGTGTGCAAAGCAGTAATCAGAGTAAAGGGTGGCTATTTTGAAGAAACTAGAATATATAACAAGTTTTCAGTAATTTCACTTTTTTTAAGTACATAACTCCACATGCGTTCATAGTTTTGATGCCTTCAGTGACAATCTACAATGTAAATAGTCATGAAAATGGTAAATAGGTTGTACTTGTATTGCGCTTTTCTACCTTTTTAAGGAACTCAAAGCGCTTTGACACTATTTCCACATTCACACACACACACACACACACACACATTCACACACTGATGGCAGGAGCTGCCATGCACTGCACTAACCAGGCTCATCAGGAGCAAGGGTGAAGTGCCTTGCTCAAGGACACAACGGACGTGACTAGGATGGTAGAAGGTGGGGATTGAACCAGTAACTAGGGATGTCCTGATCCGATATTTGGATCGGATCGGCCGCCGATATTTGCCAAAAAATGCGTATCGGCAAGGCATGGGAAAATGCCGATCCAGATCCAGTTTAAAAAAAACTCCGCTCCGTGTTTTCCAACGCACCTATTTAAATAATACATTCCACTTTTCTGCTGCTCCCTAACTTCCGTTCCGCATTTTCCAGCACACCTTCAACACATCCACAGGTCTGTGGATTCTCACGCAGTTGCTTTTAGCTGCTGGCATTACACAACAGGCTCTTCTAACTCTTTCCTGTCTCTCCCTCTCACAGACAGCAAGCACAACTTCTTACACACGTTACATACTGTCACGACATACGTCACATACTGTCACGTCATACGTCACATACTGTCACGTCATACGTCACATACGTATACGTCCTCTCCCAGCAGAGAGGTAGCAGCATGGCTAACGTTAGCTGTGATGCTAGCGCAGCCGTGTGACCAACGTTCTCTCTAAGGTGCGCGCTTGTGCAATTGCGCATTGCTCAAACGTCCTCTGCGCATAGCAATCATATGCCACGCACAAAATCAAATAAAAAAAATAAGCGCATAACAATTTTCGACACACAGACATGACAGAGAAAACAGTTTTCGTCATCATTGTTCAAATATTGTATCTCCATTCGGTGCCACACGTCCACACCATCAAAATACCGAGGCAAACATTTCCACATCAACACCGTATGAAAAAATTAGTGATTTTTTTAGTTGTGATTTCCTTCTCTGCATGAAAGTTTAAAAGTAGCATATATTAATGCAGTATGAAGAAGAATGTTTTAATGTAGACATGCAAGCCTTGAAAGAAAATTTTGAAAATCAAGACTACATTTCCTGCAAATGGGTGCATTTCTACCCTATATTTTAACTTTAGATTTATTCTCATATCAAACTCTTTTGGCTGTCTTTTTGACACTTACATCCGGCGCCCCCCCTCCACACCCTGGATTATAAATAATGTAAATAATTCAATGTGATTATCTTGTGTGATGACTGTATTATGATGATAGTATATATCTGATAGTATATATCTGTATCATGAATCAATTTAAGTGGACCCCGACTTAAACAAGTTGAAAAACTTATTCGGGTGTTACCATTTAGTGGTCAATTGTACGGAATATGTACTTCACTGTGCAACCTACTAATAAAAGTCTCAATCAATCAATCAAAACTCACAGAATCATCATACTGCTGTGATTATATGCATCAAGTGTTCATTCAAGGCTAAGGCAAAATATCGATATATATCGTGTATCGCAATATGGCCTTAAAATATCGCAATATTAAAAAAAGGCCATATCGCCCTAGTTCAATGCCATTTCTGTTTGTCATGTATAATTTTGTCTATTTTGTGTTTATCCTTGAATAAACAGGTCAGTTTCTTGTTACCAACCATTGTGTATTATTCAAACTCACCTAATTCAGCTAGCTAGTTGTTATCAAGAGTACTAAAACCCTTTTCAACATGATTCTGACAACTAAGTAGGCTAAATAACTTTAAACTTTAATACATGCTCGGATAGGCCAGTATCGGTACCGGTATCGGATCGGAAGTGCAAAAACAATATCGGTATCGGATCGGAAGTGCAAAAACCTGGATCGGGACATCCCTACCAGTAACCCTCAGATTGCTGGCACGGCCACTCTCCCAACTTCGCCACGCCGTCCCCAAAATAAAGAAAACGCATTGAATGAGGAGGTGTGTCCTAACTTTTGGCCTGTGCTGTATATCAGCCTCTATTTTATCGTATACAACAAAACTACATAATCAGATACAATATACACACATATGGTACCAGTGTTTAAAAAAATAAAAAAATATTCTAAAAAATACTTTTCCTACGAGCTTGCACGCTTGTACACAGAATCTCTCGTGCTCAGCTTTCAAAACTTCCGTTGTTTTTTTTTTTACAGGGGAATCCAGTTTTTGTCCTCCTTCCTGTGTTTTACCGGTTCTGTTTTGTTGCGCTACTGCAACGATCAAGCTCATTTAAAAAGTGCAGCGAAAGTCATGTTACATGATTCAATCAAATAACGCAAGAAAAGATATCTCGGCCAAAAATCACAGCTTTGTGTAAATCTATTGACAAGTAGGAGACTTATTATATACATAAAGAAGAGGCAGCATTCTTGTACTTTCTGTAACATACAGGAAGAATTGTCAGCCATCTTGAAAAATGTCTCAACTACAATTTACGTGAACATCCATCCATCCATCCATCCATTTCCTACCGCTTATTCCCTTTGGGACAATTTCATTTAAATATTCGCAATATTGCAAGGTGCCTCACAAGGAAACCTTACCATATGCTATAAACTGCTATGCAATTGAGTGGACGGCGAATTATTTTAACCAATTTTCCAGTGGAGATTTGCCATATTTTGCAATGCAAATGTTGATGCTCCTCTCATACACACGTAATAGAGGTAACCTAACCACAACATTAGCGCCACATGAAACATTATGTCGCTACTGGTCTAACGTTTCCAAAATAATAGGTTAAAAAACAATTACTAACTCCTATTCATATTTAAATAACTTTTACTGTAAATGTTGGCTATCAGCCTCTTTGACTACTAATAATCGGTATCTACTCACAATAAGTGATCTGGCGATGACAATGCACACTAACATAATAGGGGGAAAAACAGCTGACAGCAACATTGTTTTGTTTCACTCTTTTGTTCGAACACTTTTAACACCGACGCTTTAAAACGCTACGGAAAGTGTACCAAGTTTTTCCAATTCCATCCATTAAACATCCCGTTAAATACTGAGCAGCGTTAATTTGTACGTAACTTATTGGCGGCGCTAAATGTGTGCTGAGCTGAAGCTAACCTGCGCTAGCATGCTAACCTGGCTAATAACTGAACGCTGAGCGGAGAGTTGCCGCCAAAACGACTCAGCTTCGTCTCGTTGGCGACAAAAAGACAACGCGTCAGTCAAATAAAGACGGTTAAGGGCGCATTCATGACGTCACTTCTAATTTGCTCTTACTTGTCGACGACTTGCTGCCTCGCCTCAAACAAAAAAACGACCACTTCGAAGGGCTGTTACGTCATTACGCGCGGGCGACGTCACGACGCTGCGACTACCGTAAACCCTCTAATAATTCCTCAAAACGTTTAAGAAAAACAACCATTTTAAAAGAACAACCCAGTAGGGATGGGCGATACCACACTTTTAGGATTCGATACGATACAGATACCTTTTCTTGCATTTTCATCGATACCGATACCGATACCATTAATTTCTTATTGGCAATTTTTGTCAGTCAAAAATATTATTACTATTGTTATTATTTAAGACAAATCACAAGACAAATACAGACCATTTATACCACATTTATTATGGTCATCCATCCATCCATCCATCTTCCTCCGCTTATCCGAGGTCGGGTCGCGGGGGCAGCAGCCTAAGCAGGGAAGCCCACACTTCCCTCTCCCCAGCCACTTCGTCCAGCTCCTCCCGGGGGATCCCGAAGCGTTCCCAGGCCAGCCGGGAGACATAGTCTTCCCAACGTGTCCTGGGTCTTCCCCGTGGCCTCCTACCGGTCGGACGTGCCCGAAACACCTCCCGAGGGAGGCGTTCGGGTGGCATCCTGACCAGATGCCCGAACTACCTCATCTGGCTCCTCTCGATGTGGAGGAGCAGCGGCTTTACTTTGAGCTCCCCCCGGATGACAGAGCTTCTCACCCTATCTCTAAGGGAGAGCCCCGCCACCCGGCGGAGGAAACTCATTTCGACCGCTTGTACCCGTGATCTTGTCCTTTCGGTCATGACCCAAAGCTCATGACCTTAGGTGAGGATGGGAACGTAGATTGACCAGTAAATCGAGAGCTTTGCCTTCCGGCTCAGCTCCTTCTTCACCACAACGGATCGATACAGCGTCCGCATTACTGAAGACGCCGCACCGATCCGCCTGTCGATCTCACGATCCACTCTTCCCTCACTCGTGAACAAGACTCCGAGGTACTTGAACTCCTCCACTTGGGGCAAGATCTCCTCCCCAACCCGGAGATGGCACTCCACCCTTTTCCGGGCGAGAACCATATGGTCAATATATAATAAAAGTACAATTAAAATAAATAACATAAATATGAAAAATAAATTAAATATAAACAAAAATATACACATTTTCACTATGTGGATACACTTGGCTTTTTTGCAGACTTTCGTGCAGGGTCTTCTGTCGGGCTGCGGGTGGCGGTGCAGGTTCTTTCACAGCAGCGTGAGCCTGTCTTTTTACCAGCTCACTGTGGCTCTCGGGATGTGTGGTCTTCATATGTTTAAATAAATTGCTGGTGTTGCTGCTGTGTGGCACTTGTTTGTCACACAGTTCGCACCGTGCCGTGGCTTCGTCTACTGGTGAAAAATAACACCACACCACGCTTCGTTTCTTGTCTGCCATTATCGCGTCTTTGGCTTTTCCATTCCTCCGGCTCCCGCATCCGTGGCCGTGCTGACCTCCTGGCCTGGCTGCATCGCTGTCGGCTGGCTGTGTGTGTGTTGCACGTTGACGACGCTCATTCGCTGTCTCCTGTGACGTGACTGGGCCAGCTCTATTCTCTGCCAGCTGCCCCAGCACATAGTAAGTTAAGTAAATAATCAAAAACATCTGAAAGTGATGCTTGCACCCCCCCACACGCCGTTTTTTGGTTTATATAGATACTTTTTTCAGAAAAGTGATGCCAAATGAGTAGCGTGTGAGTATCGATATATCCATACCACAGGATCGATACGCACATCCCTACAACCCAGTGTCATGTATTTGAGTTTGAGTTTATTTCGAACATGCATGCATACAACATGATACATCACAATTTCCAGTTTCTCTGATTGATTGATTGAGACTTTTATTAGTAGGTTGCACAGTGAAGTACATATTCCGTACAATTGACCACTAAATGGTAACACCCGAATAATTTTTTCAACTTGTTTAAGTCAGGGTCATGATACAGATATATCATACTTGCCAACCTTGAGACCTCCGATTTCGGGAGGTGGGGGGCGTGGTTGGGGGCGTGGTTAAGAGTTACATATATATATAAATAAGAGGAATACTTTAATTTCAGTGTTCATTTATTTACACATATACACACACATAACACTCATCTACTCATTGTTGAGTTAAGGGTTGAATTGTCCATCCTTGTTCTATTCTCTCACTATTTTTCTAACCATGCTGAACACCCTCTCTGATGATGCATTCTGCTTCGTCTCCTTGCTGTGTGCACAGTTGTGCACTGCACTCTCTAAAAGCCGTATATGTTATTGTCACGTATGCATGTACAGTAGATGGCAGTATTGTCCTGTTTAAGAGTGTCACAACATTGCTGTTTACGGCAGACGAACTGCTTTACGGTAGACGAAAACGTGACTGCTGTTGTGTGTTGTTGCCGCACTGGGAGGACGTTTATGAAACTGCCTAACAATAAACCCACATTAGAAACCAAGAACTCGCCCTCGATCATTCTACAGTTATAATGTGATTGGGCAGGCACGCTGTTTATATTGTGGGAAAGCCGACGTGAAAACAGGCTGTCGACATGTCACTCAGGTCCGCATGGAGCTGGAGGGGGCGTGGCCTCCAGCTCCGCCTGAATTTCGGGAGATTTTCGGGAGAAAATTTGTCCCGGAAGGTTTTCGGGAGAGGCGCTGAATTTCGGGAGTCTCCCGGAAAATCCGGGAGGGTTGGCAAGTATGAGAAAGATACTATCAGATATATACTATCATCATAACACAGTCATCACACAAGATAATCATCAGGGTATATACATTGAATTATTTACATTATTTACAATACAGAGTGTGGGCGGGGGTTAGGTGTGGTTGTTATCATCAGTCATCAACAATTGAGAACAGAGAAATGGATATTGAAACAGTGTAGGTCTGATTTGGTAAGATATGTACAGCAAGTAGTGGACACATTCCTCCCACATTTGACCCATACCAGTTTGCTTATCGTCCTAACCGCTCCACAGAGGACGCCATCTCCTCTGCACTCCACCTGAGCTTAGAACATTTGGAATGAAAGGACACACGTGCGGATGTTGTTCTTGGACTTCAGCTCAGCATTCAACACCATCATCCCGCAGCACTTGGTGAGCAAACTGGTCCCCCTTGGATTCAGTACCCTCCTTTGCAACTGGCTGCTTGACTTCCTCACAGACAGACCCCAATCTGTGAGAGTGGGCAACAACACCTCCAGTGCCATCTCCCTGAGCACCGGCTCCCCCCAAGGCTGCGTCCTGAGTTCGCTGCTGTTCACGTTGATGACTCATGACTGCTGCGCTAGGTCCACTACTAACCACATTGTGAAGTATGCGGACGACACGACAGTAGTGGGCCTCATCCGTGACAACAACGACATGGACTACAGGGAGGAGGTGAAACATCTGGTTGACTGGTGCAGAACCAACAACCTGGTCCTGAATGTCAACAAGACCAAGGAGATCATCGTTGACTTCAGGAAGCACGAGTCCAGCCACGCTCCACTCTTCATCAACGGCACAGCGGTGGAGATAATAAGCAGCACCAAGTTCCTGGGGGTGACAATATAACCTGGTCCCTACACACCGGAGCTCTTGTAAAAAGAGCTCAGCAGCGCATGCACTTTTTGCGTCGGATGAAAAGAGCACAGCTCCCTCCCCCCATTCTCACCACATTCTACAGAGGCACTATAGAGAGCCTGCTGACCAACAGCATCTCTGTCTGGACTGGAGCCTGCAATGCCTCAGACTGGAAGTCTCTCCAGAGTGGTGAGGACGACAGAAAAGATCATCAGGACTCCTCTTCCTCCTATCCAGGAGATCGCAAAAAGCCGCTGCCTGACCAGGGCTCAGAATATCTGCAAAGACTCCTCCCACCCCCACCAAGGACTGTTTTCACTGCTGGACTCTAAAAAGAGGTTCCGCAGCCTCCGAAGCAGAACCTCCAGGTTCTGTAACAGCTTCTTCCCTCAGGCTGTAAGACTCTTGAACGCATCATAATTAAATTAAATTATCCCCTCAACTCCCCCCAAAATGGATTAACTCGCTGGAATAAAAAAGACAATATAACATACATCCATAAACGTGGACGCATGTGAAAAAGTGCAATATATTTATCTGTACAGTAATCTATTTATATATATATATATATATATATATATATATATATATATATATTATATGTATTATTTATATATATTTATTTATTGATTTATGCACCTTATTGCTTTTTTATCCTGCACTACCATGAGCTTATGTAAAGAAATTTCGTTCTTATCTGTGCTGTAAAGTTCAAATTTGAATGACAATAAAAAGGAAGTCTCATATATATATACAGTATATATATATATATACAGTATATATATATATATATATATATATATATATATATATATACAGTGGGGCAAAAAAGTATTTAGTCAGCCATCAATTGTGCAAGTTCTCCCACTTAAAATGATGACAGAGGTCTGTAATTTTCATCATAGGTACACTTCAACTGTGAGAGACAGAATGTGAAAAAAAAATCCAGGAATTCACATTGTAGGAATTTTAAAGAATTTATTTGTAAATTATGGTGGAAAATAAGTATTTGGTCAATAACAAAAATTCAACTCAATACTTTGTTATTGCCAACAAAGGTTATATTACAGAGGTCAAACGATTACTATAGGTCTTTACCAGGTTTGCACACACAGTAGCTGGTATTTTGGCCCATTCCTCCATGCAGATCTTCTCGAGAGCAGTGATGTTTTGGGGCTGTCGCCGAGCAACACAGACTTTCAACTCCCTCCACAGATTTTCTATGGGGTTGAGGTCTGGAGACTGGCTAGGCCACTCCAGGACTTTCAAATGCTTCTTACGGAGCCACTCCTTCGTTGCCCGGGCGGTGTGTTTGGGATCATTGTCATGCTGGAAGACCCAGCCACGTTTCATCTTCAAAGCTCTCACTGATGGAAGGAGGTTTTGGCTCAAAATCTCACGATACATGGCCCCATTCATTCTTTCCTTAACACGGATCAGTCGGCCTGTCCCCTTAGCAGAAAAACAGCCCCAAAGCATGATGTTTCCACCCCCATGCTTCACAGTAGGTGTGGTGTTCTTGGGATGCAACTCAGTATTCTTCTTCCTCCAAACACGACGAGTTGAGTTTATACCAAAAAGTTATATTTTGGTTTCATCTGACCACATGACATTCTCCCAATCCTCTGCTGTATCATCCATGTGCTCTCTGGCAAACTTCAGACGGGCCTGGACATGCACTGGCTTAAGCAGGGGGACACGTCTGGCACTGCAGGATTTGATTCCCTGTCGGCGTAGTGTGTTACTGATGGTAACCTTTGTTACTTTGGTCCCAGCTCTCTGCAGGTCATTCACCAGGTCCCCCCGTGTGGTTCTGGGATTTTTGCTCACCGTTCTCATGATCATTTTGAACCCACGGGATGAGATCTTGCGTGGAGCCCCAGATCAAAGGAGATTATCGGTGGTCTTGTATGTCTTCCATTTTCTGATAATTGCTCCCACAGTTGATTTTTTCACACCAAGCTGCTTGCCTATTGTAGATTCACTCTTCACAGTCTGGTGCAGGTCTACAATTATTTTCCTAGTGTCCTTTGACAGCTCTTTGGTCTTGGCCATAGTGGAGTTTGGAGTCTGACTGTTTGAGGCTGTGGACAAGTGTCTTTTATACAGATAACAAGTTCAAACAGGTGCCATTAATACAGGTAACAAGTGGAGGACAGAAGAGCTTCTTAAAGAATTAGTTACAGGTCTGTGAGAGCCAGAGATCTTCCTTGTTTGAAGTGACCAAATACTTATTTTCCACCATGATTTACAAATAAATTCTTTAAAATTCCTACAATGTGAATTCCTGGATTTTTTTTTCACATTCTGTCCCTCACAGTTGAAGTGTACCTATGATGAAAATTACAGACCTCTGTCATCATTTTAAGTTAGAGAACTTGCACAATCGGTGGCTGACTAAATACTTTTTTGCCCCACTGTATATATATATATATAATATATATATATATATATATATAGAGAGAGAGAGAGAGAGATCAGAAGGCATAAGAAAAAGTATCTACATTGATTGTTTACATTTGATTATTAACAATCCGGGGAGGGTGTTAGTTTAGGGTTGAAGTTGCCTGGAGATGTACTTTTATTGCGGTTTTGAAGGAGGATAGAGACGCCCTTTCTTTTATACCTGTTGGGAGCGCATTCCACATTGATGTGGCATAGAAAGAGAATGAGTTAAGACCTTTGTTAGATCGGAATCTGGGTTTAACCTGGTTAGTGGAGCTCCCCCTGGTGTTGTGGTTATGGCGGTCATTTACGTTAAGGAAGTAGTTTGACATGTACTTCGGTATCAGGGAGGTGCAGCGGATTTTATAGACTAGGCTCAGTGCAAGTTGTTTTACTCTGTCCTCCACCCTGAGCAAGCCCACTTTGGAGAAGTGGGTAGGAGTGAGGTGGGATCTGGGGTGGAGGTCTAGAAGTAATCTGACTAGCTTGTTCTGGGATGTTTGGAGTCTAGATTTGAGGATCTTGGAGGTGCTAGGGTACAAGGAGGTGTATGCGTAATCGCAAAAGGGTTGAACGAGAGTTCCCGCTAGAATCCTCATGGTGCTTTTGTTGACCAGAGAGGAGATTCTATAGAGAAATCTCGTTCGTTGGTTGACCTTTTTGATTACCTTGGTTGCCATTTTATCACAGGAAAGATTAGCCTCTAGAATGGAACCTAGGTAGGTGACCTCATCTTTTCTGGCGATAACAATGTCACCCACTTTTATAGTGAAGTCACTGACTTTCTTAAGGTTGATGTGGGACCCAAACAGGATGGATTCCGTTTTACCCAAGTGTATGGATAGCTTGTTGTCAGCGAGCCAGGTGCAAGTTCTATAGAGTTCAGCACTGAGGATTTTCCACCTGTGACTTGTCATTGTCTGATACCAGCAGGGCCGAGTCATCCGCAAACAAGAACAATTCATAGTCGCATGCCGATGACAAGTCGTTTATGTATACTAGGAACAGTAAAGGCCCCAATATACTGCCTTGGGGGACTCCACAGCTCACCGAGAGAGGGGGGGGGGGGGTCACTGTGCCGTTCACCTCTACCACCTGTTCCCTCCCCTCCAAGTAAGATTGCATCCAGCTCGATGAGGTTTTGTCAAATCTGATTGCTTATCCAACAGTATATCGTGGTCAACAGTGTCAAAGGCCTTCTGAAGATCCAGTATGACCATGCCACAGTATTTGCCCGCGTCCACCTCATGTTTGATGTGGTCGGTCAGAGAGAAGGCATGTGTCAGTGGAGTGGTTAGTTCTGAAGCCGGATTGGAATTTGTACATGAGTTTATTGGTGGCAAGATAACTATCGACCTGTTCATAAACTATTTTTTCCATTACTTTCGAAATGGAACTGAGAATAGAAACAGGTCGGTAGTTGCCAGGTTCCAATTTGCTTCCTTTTTTTAAAGAGGGGAGTTACTCTTGCTATCTTAAAATCTTTTGGTACTTAGCCTTGTGAAATTGAGAGGTTTATTATGTGTGTGATGATTGGGGCAATGATAGAGGCAGAGTCCCTGAGAAATCTGGAGGGGATATTGTCAAGGCCGTTGGCCTTGTTTGGGTGGAGCGCGCTCAATTTTTTAAGCACCTCATCAGCTGTGACCATTTCTAATTTGAAATCATTATTGGATACTCCTCGCTTTCTGTACATGTTTGAAAAGGAGTAGGAAGAAGCAGAGGTTATTTAATCCTACCCCTTTCCTCTACATAGCAGTTGCTAAAACTTTTGTTCACTTCCTATTCTCAATGTATACACAATATGTAAGTAATAACAATAATTTAAAAAAAATAAAAATAATAATTGGTGAAGTAAGTTATATTTCATATGGTGAGATGAGTAAGATTATCTTGAAAATGAATGGATGGATGAAATAAATTCAGAATGTTTATCAAGGTTCTTCTTCTTTGTACTTTGTAAACACTTTAAATTTGAAGAGTTTCTTGAAGTGCATCATATTAGGACATAGTTTGATTGCTTTGCTTAATCCATTCCATAATTTAATTCCACATACTGATATACTGAAGGTCTCAAGTGTTGTACGTGCGTACAAATGTTTTAAATTAAATTTTTCTCTAAGATTATATTTCTCCTCTTTTGTTGAGAAGAATTGTTGTATATTCTTGCATAGCAGATTATAGTTTGCTTTGTGTATACTTTTAGCTGTTTGCAAAATTCACTATGTCGTGGAATTTCAGTATTTTTGATTCAATGAATAAAGGGTTTGTATGTTCTCTATATTCAACATTATGTATTATTCTAACTGATCTTTTTTGTAACACCGTTAATGAATGAAGTGTACTTTTGTAGTTATTTCCCCATATATCTACATAATAATTCAGATATGGTAACACTAGCGAGCAGTTAAGTGTATTGGAATATTAATACAAATATTGACACACAAGCGAGCCACAGGAAAAGTTATAACAGAGTCTTTAATAGTTTTGTATCATGGCCGTGAGACAAGGACCACAAACACAATTTTGCGTTTTTGCATCAACACACATGCTGCAAAGACAACTACACATTTTATAGTAAAAAAAATCAATAAAACAATTACATTTTATCAGCTAAAAAGGCACAAATAGGCATCCTTCCATGCTTAATCTTCCATTGAGATAAAAAGATAAATAGCAAGAGTAATACAAGAAAAGAAAAACTACAAACTATAAAGAACTGAATACACAAATCAGGCACACAAAATATTACAAAATACCATTTTCAACCGTCCAGAATCCACTTAAATATATAGAAAATATAGTATTTTCCACATTTTACTTTGATTTTAAAGTTTTTAAATACTGTACATCCAATTTGCTGGTTGCAAACCGTGCTTGTAATATTCATCCTTTAAGCATCAGCATGTGCAGACAAACATGAAATGTTGACATTGCAAGTTGTTACTTGAACGAGTACCTCGTTAAATAATATGACCATGACACATTCACAGCGCCACCTATTGGTAAATAAAAAAAAAAATGTAATAAGGTTTATCATAGTTTCATCAAGTCATGAATGTGTAACACATCGTTTTCTTTAACGTTTGTGTTTTTGTAAAATGTTTCTAAAACATTGTATTGAAGGTTCCATGGTGGAACGGACTATTCCCATTGCATGCAATAGGAAACATTATTTAGCAATCGGAATTAATTGGAACCCAAGCGGACGAAGCAAACAAACAAAAACATTAACATGTTCCAAAATAAACTGCGCTCTCGTCTCATTTGAGATTTGGTGTGGGTGTACCTGATGTTGTGGCCGACGCGACGTCACTCAAAAGCGGACGCAGTCGCCCGTTTCGTCGAAGCTGCCAAAGTGGGTTCCTTCGCACAGGGAGTCCTGCGAGGAACACGGCGGACGATGTGTCAGGAAGACATTTTTTCACAGCACACTTGTACACAACATAGGCTAAAACCGGCTATACAGTTAGCTGTGCTATGAGCTACATCGCTAACGTAATAACGGATTATATTATTAACTGATCCATTGCCAAACACAGTTGGCACTGATCAAATTAAGTGGGTTTTTTTGTTGAAAAAATATTATTTTGCCTTACAGTAGAAGGCTAAGCTAGTTACAAAACAAATCAAATCAACACATTTATTACATAATGTTATCTATTACTTACCATTTCATTGTCTAATCCACGCAAACTCATGCCGGCATGCCGAGCAAAACTACGGGAAGGCGCGAGAAGAGCTGTCGTCCAAAATACTCACAAACAGCTGCTTCCTGCGCCAGGCTGCGAGGTTCACAGACGAGGGACAAATAGAAGACAGAGGCTGACAAACTCTAACCACAAAGTCAACACAAGTGTGATGAATACCATAGAACAGGGCTGTCCAAACCTTTTCCATCAGAGCCGCCTAACGGAAAGTCAAAGTGTGCGGGAGCCTTTTGGATTTTTCGGATTTTATCTGGTAAACTAATGCTAGAAATGGACATGAGATATGTTTGAAGACACAACTTAGTGTCAGCTTTGTGTTATAGGTTATAGGTGATCAAGTGTACTATTTTTAGGTATTTCAGGGGTGTCTAAAGTGCGGCCAGGGGGCCATGTGCGCACAGCAGCTCAAGTTTTGTTGCAAAAAACAATAAACGTGTAAGAAAAAGAAAATCTGTAATAATATGAGAAAGAGCTGATATTTTGATACAAACTATTAATAATACCAATGTGTCACTTACAACACACAGCTGGTGATTATTTTTGATGTACAGGGCCTAGATTTAAAGAGGTCGTTTTTTAAGCACTTCATTGTGATCTATAGAGGTGTCAAAAAATTGATTATCGAATGAATCGCGATTTTTATTTGTAACGATTCTTAATCGATTAAAAAAAAATGTTTATAAAAAGATTATATTACTAACTGATCCATTGCCAAACACAGTTGGCACTGATCCATTTAAGTGTTTTTTTTAGAAAACATTTTCTTTATTTTGTCTTACAGTCGAAGGCTAAAAGCTAGTTACACAACAAATCATCATTCACCAGGGGCGTCACTAGCTTTTAAGGACAGGGGGGGCTTTGCCCCCAGGAGATGCACAGGATGCGAGCGAATGTTACGCACGAGCACAAAACTTCACAAACGGCTAACAAAGACTTAGAAATTATTCATTGTTATTATTATTATTTAAAAAAAATGCACGGGACGAAATGAAATGCTGCCCGGGACGATGGCTTTTAACCATATATTTTCTTTTTCTTTTTATGTATTTATTCATTTTACATTTTATATTAAATGTCTTGGTTTTTCCTCCCTCTGAAAATCCTATTAAATGTTTAACAAGCCATCCTATAATAATAAAACAGCTATTAATGTAACAATACAATAAAACAAATATATTTAATTATGTTTTTTTTCATTATTTTAACAATAGGCTTATGTATTTACTTTATATACAGTAGATTCTACAAGAAACACAAAACTTAAAAAATAAATGATTTACAATTGCACACACAAGGTTTTGTGCAGCTTCGCTCATTGTAAAGGAGGATAATGTGCTTCGTACACCTGCAGGACCGCAAGCAAGGTCACAGAGAAAATGCGGGCTGGAATTTGAGTGATGTGGGCATTTTCTATATGAACAAGTGGAATGCATTGGATACCGACGCACGAAAGGGGCTCTCTACCTTACGCTACGAAGTGAGGGGAAACTGAGTGAATAATAACAGGTTATATGATTATGTATTTAAACTCATATTTGGGCCACTTTATAATGAATATGTCGACATTTATTTGTAAAAACAAAACAAAAAAACACCAAATTATTTAGGGGGGCTTAAGAATATTTTAGGGGGGCTTGAGCCCCCTTAAAATAGGCCTAACAACGGCAATGTCATTCACACATTTCTAACATAATGTTATTTATTACTTACCGTTTTATTGTCTTATCCATTGCCATAAATTGTAGTCACTTAGCCCGTCGTAAAAGTAGTTTTTCGGAAAATCCATCTTTTTGTGAAAGTTTGTGTGTGAAGCAGGACTCTTCTTTGCACACACGGACGGACTTCTTCACAGTTGAAGGCACGATGAGTCATGAAAGTTAAAAGGAAGGCACTTTACTTTAGATGAGACTGATAGTTTGTGTCATGACTTGTGCTGGTTCAAGCAAACAAACAGAATTTTCCTTCATTGGGTTTCATCATGGACATGTTACGATACAGCCAGTTTTACATGAATTAAAAATGGCTGACTCACGCAGGGATGTTTGAACAAAATTCGAGCTGCGGGCCACAAATGGCCCCTTGGCTGCACTTTGGACACCCTGCCATAGAACCAGAAATCGGCGTGACATGGCTGCTCAGTACAATATGAGCAATGTAATTAATCAATTCTATATCAGTTATATAACGAACACACATTTGATTGACGGCCATTTTTATAAAGCATTTTGATTGTCTTTACATTTGCATCACAGTTAAAAATGTTAAAGGGGAACTGCACTTTTTTCGGAATGTTGCCGATCGTTCACAATCGTTATAAGAGACAAGAACACGGGTTTTTCTTTCTCCACGATTTTAACGATGATAAGAAACGCTTCAAAGATGCGGCTAATTTGAGTCATGGTCGTAGCCTTCAAAACCTCTGAAAGAATTCTAAACCCTCATCAATGTTTTATATACACACTGTAAGTATATATATAATGTAGTAACAGACACCTTCATAACAATATGTAATATGTACAATATACACACTGCAAGTATATATATATTGTAGTAACAGACACCTTCATAACAATATGTAATATGTACAAACCCCGTTTCCATATGAGTTGGGAAATGTGTTAGATGTAAATATAAACGGAATACAATGATTTGCAAATCATTTTCAACCCATATTCAGTTGAATATGCTACAAAGACAACATATTTGATGTTCAAACTGATAAACATTTTTTTTTTGCAAATAATCATTAACTTTAGAATTTGATGCCAGCAACACGTGACAAAGAAGTTGGGAAAGGTGGCAATAAATACTGATAAAGTTGAGGAATGCTCATCAAACACTTATTTGGAACATCCCAAAGGTGAACAGGCAAATTGGGAACAGGTGGGTGCCATGATTGGGTATAAAAGTAGATTCCATGAAATGCTCAGTCATTCACAAACAAGGGTGGGGCAAGGGTCACCACTTTGTCAACAAATGCGTGAGCAAATTGTTGAACAGTTTAAGAAAAACCTTTCTTAATCAGCTATTGCAAGGAATTTAGGGATTTCACCATCTACGGTCCGTAATATCATCAAAGGGTTCAGAGAATCTGGAGAAATCACTGCACGTAAGCAGCTAAGCCCGTGACCTTTGATCCCTCAGGCTGTACTGCATCAACAAGCGACATCAGTGTGTAAAGGGTATCACCACATGGGCTCAGGAACACTTCACAAACCCACTGTCAGTAACTACAGTTGGTCGCTACATCTGTAAGTGCAAGTTAAAACTCTCCTATGCAAGGCGAAAACCGTTTATCAACAACACCCAGAAACGCCGTCGGCTTCTCTGGGCCTGAGCTCATCTAAGATGGACTGATACAAAGTGGAAAAGTGTTCTGACGAGTCCACATTTGAAATTGTTTTTGAAAACTGTGGATGTCGTGTCTTCCGGACCAAAGAGGAAAAGAACCCTCCGGATTGTTATAGGCGCAAAGTTGAAAAGCCAGCATCTGTGATGGTATGGGGGTGTATTAGTGCCCAAGATATGGGTAACTTACACATCTGTGAAGGCGCCATTAATGCTGAAAGGTACATACAGGTTTTGGAGCAACATATGTTACCATCCAAGCAACGTTACCATGGACGCCCCTGCTTATTTCAGCAAGACAATGCCAAGCCACGTGTTACATCAACGTGGCTTCATAGTAAAAGAGTGCGGGTACTAGACTGGCCTGCCTGTAGTCCAGACCTGTCTCCCATTGAAAATGTGTGGCGCATTATGAAGCCTAAAATACCACAACGGAGACCCCGGACTGTTGAACAACTTAACCTGTACATCAAGCAAGAATGGGAAAGAATTCCACCTGAGAAGCTTAAAAAATGTGTCTCCTCAGTTCCCAAACGTTTACTGAGTGTTGTTAAAAGGAAAGGCCATGTAACACAGTGGTGAGCATGCCCTTTCCCAACGACTTTGGCACGTGTTGCAGCCATGAAATTCTAAGTTAATTATTATTTGCAAAACAAAAATAAAGTTTATGAGTTTGAACATGAAATATGTTGTCTTTGTAGTGCATTCAATTGAATATGGGTTGAAAAGGATTTGCAAATCATTGTATTCCGTTTATATTTACATCTAACACAATTTCCCAACTCATATGGAAACGGGGTTTGTATAATATACACATTGCAAGTATATATATTGTAGTAACAGACACCTTCATAACAATATGTAATATGTACAATATACACACATATAAGTATATATATATATATATATGTACATATATATATATATATATATATATATATATATATATATATATATATATATATATATATATATATATACACACACAGGTATATATAAAATATAAAATGTAGTAACAGACACCTTCATAACAATATGTAATTTGTACAATATTTACTGTATTTTGATCATTTTAATAATTTCTGGGACTGATTTCTTCCACACATTTATTTCCGTTTTCATAGCAGGGCACGTCTGACTTCTAGCAACAAATGTGTGTTTTTAGTTCCGGATTCACACACGTGTGTGTGTGTTCTAATCATGGCAGACTTGCCGACTATTTTTGGACAAAAGAGGATTTGCAACCTTATCTTTATTCAAGATGAATATACGGAGGATGAACCACGGCTTCTAGAAGCGAACACAAAGAAAGAGTGAGACCTTGGAGCAGACGGAAGCCGAGAGAGTGAGGTGAAAGTGATTTTGACGCTATAAATACGGAATTTGATGCCATGCTATTTGGACATAAATGGAGTGCTTACCCAAATAAACCGGAAAAAACGTCCCTGGCTAGCTGGACCAAACAGACAGATGATGATACATGCAGCACGTCTTGCGTGTTATTACAAGTCCATACACTGTTTGTCTAGCTGTGTACAAACAAAACATGAAATACTTTACAGATACTGTAATATGATGTTTTTCACTCAGTACAGATTGGTGTCCTATCACATTGTGTTGTGCATTAAAAAATCAAACATGTTTTGTGTTAACGTAGAAGCTAGCTTATCTCTTGTCGTAGTTAGCTTTTACAGCTAATACCGTAGCATGCCGATGTGTTACTACGCTAGAAAAAGAGTTCCACAATACAATAACAATGTTGCTACAGCTTGGTTATTATACAGGTTACAGAACATAAATGAAGTATTGTTGACGCTATTTGAATGCATTTTTAAAGTGATTTAGAGGTAGAATTGATTGTTCCCATTAGCTGCATTGCTATCCATCAAGCACGAGCCAATTTGTACAAGTTAGAATGCAAAAAAAACAACGTTTTGTCTTCTTGTCTCTCATAATGATTGTGAATGATAGGCAACATTCCCGAAAAAAGTGCGGTTCCCCTTTATCATGAGTTAAACATAGAGTAAAATACTTTAAAATAGGAGACCTAAGTGCGGCCCGAAGCTTTTTTTTTTAATTCTGAAAAATAAGTCAGGTCTATTTTCATACAAAAGATGCGCACCGAATTATAAGGCGCATTAAAGGGGTCATATTATTATTATTTTTTTCTAAATGTAAAACACTTCCTTGTGGGCTACATAACATGTAATGGTGGGTCTTTGGTCAAAATGTTGCATAGATTATGATTTACAGATCATCTTCAAATCGCTTTCTGACAGTCGCTTCAGGATGCGCCGTTTTGTGGGCGGTCTTATTTACGTGGCTCACCTACGACAGCATCTTTTCTCCGTCATCTTTGTTGTAGTGGTATAGCGTGCAAGGACAGGAGTAGAAGAAGTGTCAAAAGATGGAGCTAACTGTTTTAATGACATTCAGACTTTACTTCAATCAATAACGAAGCAGCATCTTCTCATTTGTTGCTCACCAGTGCAATAACAACGCCGGAAATGTGTTCCGTGAAAAAAAACGTCCGACCGGAACTCTCTAATAACTAAAGTAATGTATTAGCGCTTTTATGGCAAGTTTACTGACAGATATAAGTAAGAACTTTACACTACTTTATATTTGACATGGCAACAGCAGAGGTTGAATGCCCCATCACAAGAAGATAGAGAAAAAGAAGAAGCTTATCGACTACGGTGTCGGCACGGACTACAAAGGCGGACGCGTGCAAATTTTCAGAATTTAGGCAGATCCCAGATACAGATCAGGAGGTACCAGAAGGTAAGAAAAGTTGCTTTTGCGTAATATTGCGAAACAAAACCCCTGACAATATGTCTTACCTTATACCAGTGACGTGCAGTCACTAGAGGCAGGTGAGGCGGGGCCTCACCTGCCATCATGGAAAGAAAAAAAATGTAAAAATATATTTTTTAATTAAATTGTTATATGTATCCAGTGATTATACTATAAAGTTATTTTCCATTTAACTTCACCCGTTTTAGATTATTTTTATTTAAAATCGCTGAATTTTCACATTTGCCAGACTGCAGGTGTACGTAATTCACAACTCCTCCAACACGAACATTATTGTTTTTGCACTTTTTGGCTTCTTATTAAATAACTTTTGTAACCTATTTTTATGGGCTTTCCTCTTTGTGATGTTAAGTTCCTGTTATGCGCTGTTATACAGTATATGCCTTGAGCTCTTATTTTGAAGGCGCTAAGAGCGGAAGTGACGACACGTTGGAGTGGAGCGGAAGTTTT
>NC_084550.2:35880000-35885000 GCF_033978685.3 Nerophis lumbriciformis | reverse complement strand
TTGCTACTGCCTTGACATACCGGCTTTCCTCCTCAGCCTTTCGGACCTCCCTCTGCACCAAGCCTCGCCGCTCCTTTGGGTCAGCTTTGTTCCATCTTGTTCTGGATGAGCAACCCAGACCAAGTCTTCCCTGGGCTACTGATCCCACAATGTCCGCGTGATTCAGTCGATCCTCCGCTTCCTTTAGTGCTTTGCTGGCTGACCACTTTCTGCCTGACCTGACGACAATGCCTGCCTGCCGTACTCGCTCGTCTTTGCTGTCTCGTAGCATCATGGCCTGGCGTGTTTTTGTCACCTTGTACTCCTCCACCACTGATGTTATTGGCAGCTGTAGCTTGCTTCCTGTGCTGTACAGTCCAATGGAACAGAAGCTTCTTGGGACACCCAGCCATCTCCTCAAGTAGGTGTTCAACTTCCTCTCCAAACTCTCAACTGTGGATACAGGTACCTCATAAACCAGGAGTGGCCAGAGCAGACGAGGGAGAACCCCATGTTGATAACCCCAGGCCTTATACTTGCCCGGGAGGCCGCTCTTTTCGAGGGATGTCATCCAGGCTTCTGCTTGGCTAAGCATTTCTTTCACACTCAGTCGGTCATTGAGTTCTGCCCTGTACCACTTCCCCAAGCACTTCACAGGTTTCTCTTGGACCGTTGGGATGATGTTCTCCATGATCTTAAAGCGAAACTGGTCCTGAACATGCCCTTTCTTCAGAACCAGGCTTCTGGACTTTGCCGGTTTGAACTCCATCCTTGCCCAATTGGTGAGCTCAATCAAGTCCTCCAAAATCCATCTTGCTTCTGGCACTGATCTTGCTGTGATGGTAAGGTCATCCATGAAAGCTCTAATTGGCAGCATCTGGATTCCGCTTGCAAGGACTGCGCCTCGACATAACTTCTCTGCCGACTTGACAAGAAGGTTCATAGCTGCAGAAAATAAAATCACTGAAATTGTGCAGCCAGTGACAATGCCTACTTCTAGTCTCTGCCAGTTGGTGGTGAATTCTCCGCAGGTGAATCGCATGTTGAACCCGTCAAAGTACTGACACAAGAGTTTCTGGAATTGCTCTGGTATGTGGTAGGTCTTCAAAGTCAGCTCCACTAACTTGTAGGGTATCGTTCCATAGGCATTTGTTAGATCAAGCCACAGGACTGCTAGGTCTCCGTGGTTCCTCTTTGCATCCTCGATGATCTTGAGCATATATATATATATATATGTGTGTATATATATATATATATATATATATATATATATGCATACATATATATATATACATGTATATATATATATACACATGTATATATATATATATGTATGCATATATATATGTATGTATATATGCATATGCATATATATATATATATATATATATATATATATATATATATATATATATATATATGCTCCAGCGCCCCCCGCGACCCCAAAGGAAATAAGCGGTAGAAAATGGATGGATGGATGGATGGATATATATATATATATATATATATATATATATATATATATATATGTATGTATATGCATACACATTATATATATATATATATATATATATATATATATATATGCATATACATATATATATATATATATACATATATATATATATACATATATATATACATATTTATATATATATATACATATATATATATATACATATATATATACATATATATATATATATATATATATATATATATATATATATATATATATATATATATATATATATATATATATATATATATATATATATATATATATATATATATATATAGGGACGGCGTGGCGCAGTGGAAGAATGGCCGTGCGCGACCCGAGGGTCCCTGGTTCAATCCCCACCTAGTACCAACCTCGTCATGTCCGTTGTGTCCTGAGCAAGACACTTCACCCTTGCTCCTGATGGGTGCTGGTTAGCGCCTTGCATGGCAGCTCCCTCCATCAGTGTGTGAATGTGTGTGTGAATGGGTAAATGTGGAAGTAGTGTCAAAGCGCTTTGAGTACCTTGAAGGTAGAAAAGCGCTATACAAGTACAACCCATTTATCATTTATCATTTATTATATGTATATGCATATATACATATATATATATATATATATATATATATATATATATATATATATATGTCTTAATAAGGTTATCCAAAAAATAGTGCTCGATACCGTAGTAGAGCGCAATATATGTATGTGTGGGGAAAAAAAAAAAATCACAAGACTATTTCATCTCTACAGGCCTGTTTCATGAGGGGGGGTACCCTCAATCGTCAGGAGATTTTAATGGGAGCATTCGCATACCATGGTTTATATAGGGCACAGAGTGGGTGGGTACAGGCTGGCCTAGGGGCGTGGTGATTGGCTCATGTGTTACCTAGGAGGTGTTTCCGTCTATGGCGGCATGTTGTTACAATTTCGCTGCGCTTGTTGAGGGATGACAGGTCTGGACGGTAAATAATAAACAGTTTCTCTTTCAAGCATAGGTTGCATCTTTTATTACCACTATTGTAAGGTGTGCTGGATGCAAGAATTTGCCATGTTATTGAATATTCAACATTATTGTCTTTGAGGTCCCAAATGTGTTTGCTGAGTTCTGTGGTATTTCGCAGGTTTTTGTTCCTGAAAGAAGCCTTGTGGTTGTTCCATCTGGTTTTGAATTCACCCTCGGTTAATCCTACATATGTGTCGGATGTGTTAATGTCCTTGCGTATTACCTTAGATTGGTAGACAACTGATGTTTGTAAGCATCCCCCGTTGAGGGGGCAATCAGGTTTCTTTCGACAGTTACATGCTTTGTTGGTTTTGGAGTCGTTCTGACTGGGGGTCGACGGCTCATTTGCAATTGTTTTGTTGTGGTTTGAGATGATTTGTCGTATATTGTTCATGCAGCTGTAGCTCAATTTGATGTTGTTCTTGTTGAATACTTTTCTTAGGTTGTTGTCTTTGGGAAAGTGTTTGTCAATCAGATTGAGGAATTTGTGTCCAATGTTCGTTGAGACGTTTTTGCTGTATGGGGGGTTGTACCAGATGATGCCGTTTCGTTTTCTGTTCTTTTTTGGCTGGTTTCCTGGCGTGGGTTCATAGGTGAGGGTGAAATTGTATCCGCTTTCATCAAGGGCTTTTTGGTACGGGGGGGTTGCTTGGTCAAATTCAGCTTTGCTACATGACAGCATCGATAGCCTTTTATTGATTCCGGTAGGTATTCTTTTCGTGGTGGTGGGTGGATGGTTGCTGTCATGGTGCACGTATTGGAGTGTTGTGTTGGGTTTCGTGAATGGTAGGTAGCTGTTATTTCTCAGGTTGAAAGTGACGTCAAGGAAGTTGACGGTTTGCTTGTTGGCTTCAATCGTGATCCGTAGGCCGTTCTCTTTGAAAATTTGGCATATGCGCTTCTTGGTATTCTCGCTGCTCCTTGGCGAGGCGCGACACACTGCCAGTCCGTCATCACGGTAAATACCAAGGTTCAGATTGAGGCTAGCGAGCTGGGAGAGGAGGAAACTCCCAACGAGTTCACACGTTTCTGCTCCGTCAAAACTTCCCATAGTGACGTCAAATGTTGCATTGTTCTTTTTTTGCCATGGTGTATTGTTGTGGATGAGAATGGAGTTTTTTGCGTGGATGATGATGTTTCTTTCGTTGCCTGTGATTGAGTCGTAGTCTGAGGCGAAGTCTAGTGCTTGAGTCAGTAGGTCTTGCGTGATGGAAGGGTAAAATTCCTCGATATCAAAGGAGATAAAGTTGTGCTGTTGTTTGTCTTGGATGTTGTTGAACCATTTGATTACTGCTGCTGTATTTCTCCATTGGTTGAATGGTGTTTTGTCCTTGATTTTTGTGTTGACTCTGTCCAGGATTATTTTGCTGATTTTTCCTATTTCAGATTTAGTTGGGTTTATTAGTCGGCATGTTGGGTTATTTGCGAAGTTGGGTTTGTGATCCTTCAATGTGATGAAGGCTTCCTTGTTGGCTGTGGCGTCCACCCTGTCCTCAATGTCCAGTTCAGCCGCGATCCTTTTATTTTCCAGGTGGATGTTCTGTAAGGTATTGGGTTGCGCTTTTTTGTATGATTTGGTGATGCTTCTGTCCAGTAAGGTGTGGTGTTCTGGTATGTCCATTCTGTAGAAGTTTGTGGTTTTATCGGCAGCTATGATGAGGTTGTTTACTTTCTTGATGCGCTCCTTGTCATTTTTCAGCTTGGTGAGGAGTGGGTTGCGGATTGGCTTGAATTTGACTGATTGTATCATTTTGAGCATGTCGTTCTCAAAATCCTTTAGTTCCTCAACTGTGGGTGGGTTGTTGGTAGATTTGAATCCGTAAGTTTCCTTTTGCATTCCTTTTGTTTCAGGGTGGAGGAAAAAATGTGCTTTCCACCGCATCCTTCTTAGGAAGTGTTCCGTCTTTTCTATGAGCCTTAGCTTGTAGTCATTCTGCGCAGGTATGGGAATGTTCTTCGTGGAGTAGTCGATGTTGAATTTTTCCATTTCTGATCGTCGTACAGTGCTCAACAAATGTCAATTTGGAGCGGAGTATATGTCTTAATAAGGTTATCCAAAAAATAGTGCTCGATACCGTAGTAGAGCGCAATATATGTATGTGTGGGGAAAAAAAATCACAAGACTATTTCATCTCTACAGGCCTGTTTCATGAGGGGGGGGTACCCTCAATCGTCAGGAGATTTTAATGGGAGCATTCGCATACCATGGTTTATATAGGGCACAGAGTGGGTGGGTACAGGCTGGCCTAGGGGCGTGGTGATTGGCTCATGTGTTACCTAGGAGGTGTTTCCGTCTATGGCGGCATGTTGTTACAATTTCGCTGCGCTTGTTGAGGGATGACAGGTCTGGACGGTAAATAATAAACAGTTTCTCTTTCAAGCATAGGTTGCATCTTTTATTACCACTATTGTAAGGTGTGCTGGATGCAAGAATTTGCCTTGTTATTGAATATTCAACATTATTGTCTTTGAGGTCCCAAATGTGTTTGCTGAGTTCTGTGGTATTTCGCAGGT
>NC_084550.2:35642500-35877500 GCF_033978685.3 Nerophis lumbriciformis | reverse complement strand
AAGTTATGAACAGAATCAGTGACAAAGGGCAGCCTTGGCGGAGTCCAAACATCACTGGAAACGTGTCCGACTTACTGCCGGCAATGCGGACCAAGCTCTGGCACTGAGCATACGGGGAGCGGACTGCCACAATCAGACAGTCCGATAGCCCATACTCTCTGAGCACTCCCCACAGGACTTTCCGAGGGACACGGTCGAATGCCTTCTCCAAGTCCACAAAACACATGTAGACTGGTTGGGCAAACTCCCATGCACCCTCAAGGACCCTGCCGAGAGTATAGAGCTGGTCCACAGTTCCACGACCAGGACGAAAACCACACTGTTCCTCCTGAATCCGAGGTTCGACTATCCGGCGTAGCCTCCTCTCCAGTACCCCTGAATAGACCTTACCGAGAAGGCTGAGGAGTGTGATCCCACGATAGTTAGAACACACCCTCCGGTTCCCCTTCTTAAAGAGAGGAACCACCACCCCGGTCTGCCAATCCAGAGGTACCGCCCCCGATGTCATGGCTGTCTTGAGTTTCCAATAATTTCTACAACTCTTATTTTCTGTTAAAGTTTGATAGGAGCACATACTTGTTTGTCACAAAAACAATCATGAAGTTTGGTTCTTTCATGAATTTATTATGGGTCTACAAAAATGTGACCAAATCTGCTGGGTCAAAAGTATACATACAGCAACATACTTTATCAATTTTGGTGATGTAGAAAAGTTACAATCAAATCAAATGAGCTTCATGGCATAGCCTCTTAACTTCATGTGAGTGATTATGATTGACGACATCTGTAGACTTCTCTGAGCCCATTCAAACCAGGTTCATGTGATGCAGTCATTAGACTTGGTTACAAACGCGGCAATGGGAATGAGCATAGATCTGAAAAAACTAATCATTGACTTGAACAAGACAGGAAAGTCACTTGGAGTCATTTCAAAGCAGCTTAATGTCCCAAGAGCAACTGTGCAGACAATTGTTTGTAAGTATAAAGTGCATGGCACATTTTTGTCACTGCCACGATCAGGAAGAAAACGCAAGCTATCACCTACTGCTGAGAGAAAATTGGTCAGGATGATCAAGAGTCAACCGAGAACCACCAAAAAGCAGGTCTACAATGAATTGGAAGCTACTGGAACACAAATGTCAGTGTCCACAGTCAAGCGTGTATTGCATCGCCATGGACTGAGAGGCTACCATGCAAGAAGGAAGCCCTTGCTCCAGAAACAACACCTGAAGGCTCGTCTAAAGTTTGCTGCTGATCACATAGACAAAGATAGGACCTTCTGGAGGAAAGTTCTGTGGTCAGATGAAACAAAAATTCAGCTTTTTGGCCACAATACCCAGCAATATGTTTGGAGGAGAAAAGGTGAGGCCTTTAATCCCAGGAACACCATCAAGCATGGTGGTGGTAGTATTATGCTCTGGGACAGTTTTGCTGCCAATGAAACTGGTGCTTTACAGAGAGTAAATGGGACAATGAAAAAGGAGGATTACCTCCAAATTCTTCAGGACAATCTAAAATCATCAGCCCGGAGGTTGGGTCTTGGGCGCAATTGTGTGTTCCAACAGGACAATGACCCCAAATAATAATAGATTCATAAAAGAACCAAACTTCATGAATGTTTTTTTGTGACAAACAAGTATGTGCTCCAATCACTCTATCACAAAAAAAATAAGAGTTGTAGAAATTATTGGAAACTCAAGACATCCATGACATTATGTTCTTTACAAGTGAATGTAAACTTTTGACCACGACTGTATAAGGCGCACCAGATTATAGGGTGCATTAAAAGGAGTCATATTATTATGATTTTTTTTCTAAATTGAAAACACTTCCCTGTGGTCTAATGTAATGGTGGTTCTTTGGTCAAAATGTTGCATAGATTATGTTTTAAATATAATCTTCAAGCCTCTTTCTGACAGTCGCTTCCGGATGCGCCGTTTTGTGGGCGGTCTTATTTACGTGGCTCACCTTCGACAGGGTCTTCTCCCCATCATTTTTGTTGTAGCGGTGTAGCGTGTAAGGACGGAAGCGGAAGAAGTGTCAATAGATAGAGCTAACTGGTTTAATGACATTCAGACTTTACTTCAATCAATAACGGAGCAGCAACTCCTCATCTGGAAACAACAACACCGGAAATTTAAAAAAACGTCCGACCAGAACTCTCTAATAACTAAAGTGTCATGTCTGTGTGATCAAGTTTTGTTTCATTCATGTGCGGTTTTGTTTTTGGACCTTTTGTTGTGTTTTGTCACCATAGCAACCCATTAGTCTTCCCCTGTGACGTCACGGACCTGTTTCACGTTTTGAGTCACGCACCTGTTTTCGTTAATCATGTCTGTAGTATTTAAGTTCATTGTTTTCAGTTTGTCTTTCTGGCGAAATCCCGCATTCTTACCCCTGTCACACTCTGTCTACCTCTGCGCACTTCATGCCATGTCCACGTAAGTTTTTTCTATTAATGCCACAGTTAGTGTTTTTGTTTAATTGTTCAAAGTTTTTTGCCCACGTGCAAGTCTTTTGTTTCATTAGTCAAGATTGTACATCCGCCTTGAGCGCGCTTTTTGTTCCTTTGAGTGTTATTATTAAATATGTATTTACCTTCACGCCATGACCAGTCCAGCTTTACTTGCATCTCGGGAAAACAAACACACCATAGTCCACGCCGTGACAGATTTCGCCAGCAACATAGTTTTTCCGCGAGAAAGTTCGACAGTTTGGACGAGGTAACGTGGGAGGTCCTCCGCGCCATGGAAGCCGAGACGCTTCGCTATTCCCCCATGGAGCGCAAGGATCTCATTTGGGGTCCTGGCGGCAAACTGGTGCCGATGAGCTCCGTGTGCCATGACGACGCTAACGCGTCTCCCCGGCCACGGAAGCGCCGCCAAAGGAGAGGGACATCAGGAAGAACTTCCGCGAGCCAGCAGGACACGCCGCTCCCACAAGCCCCGCCCCCTCCGGGCGGAAGCAAGCAGCAGTCTGCCCGGCTTCCCCAGGATGACATCACAGCCCAGGATTTTTTTTTCAATACTTTTTGTTTTGATCACCCGCCTCCAAACAAAGACTCTAATCCCATGACCATGATAAAGCACTACCAAAACATGATTTTGAACATTAGAGCTAATCAATCCCAGTCACCCAAATTTCATGCCCCACCCCCCAGGACTCAAGTCACGCCCAAGTCACAAATTTTTTTTTTCACCCACAAAAAAACAGGTACACAAAAGACATTTTGGCCAATTTAAAGGGGAAGTTTCGGCCCCCCTCCTGTCCTCCCTCCGCCCAACCCTAGAGGGAGTTCCAGACCGCAGGGAGCGCGTCTGGTATCCGCCCCTTGAGGGGGGGGCTAGGGCTGGGAATTGTTCAGGTGGGGTGGCTCTGCATCACCATGCCAAGCCACAGCCTCCAGCACGGCCGCCACCACCAGTCTTCCGACCTGCCAAGCCACAGCCTCCAGCACAGCCACCACCACCGGTCTTTCACCATGCCAAGCCGCAACCCCCAGCTAGGCCACCTCCACCTGCACCAAGGCTAGCACCAGTAGCTGCACCAAGGCTAGCACCTGTCGCTGCACCACGGCTAGCACCTGTCGCTGCACCACGGCTAGCTGTACCACGGCTAGCACCTGTCGCTGCACCACGGCTAGCACCTGTCGCTGCACCATGGCTAGCACCTGTCGCAGCTCCACGGCTAGCACCTGTCGCAGCTCCACGGCTAGCACCTGTCGCCGCACCAAGGCTAGCACCAGCTCCATGCCAAGACCAAGACCCTTCACGCCAAGTCCAAGACCAAGACCCTCCACGCCAAGTCCAAGACCAAGACCCTCTACGCCAAGACCAAGACCAAGACCCTCCACGCCAAGTCCAAGACCAAGACCCTCCACGCCAAGTCCAAGACCAAGACCCTCCACGCCAAGACCAAGACCAGACCAAGACCCTCCACGCCAAGACCAAGACCAAGACCCTCCACGCCAAGACCAAGACCCTCCACGGCAAGAACCAAGACCAAGACCAAGACCCACCACGCCAAGCTCCGGTACCAGCTCCACGACGCCAAGTGCCGCCAGTCGCAGCTCCACGACGCCAAGTGCCGCCAGTCGCAGCTCCACGACGCCAAGTGCCGCCAGTCGCAGCTCAACGACGCCAAGTGCCGCCAGTCGCAGCTCAACGACGCCAAGTGCCGCCAGTCGCAGCTCAACGACGCCAAGTGCCGCCAGTCGCAGCTCAACGACGCCAAGTGCCGCCAGTCCCAGCTCCACGACGGCAAGACCCGCCATGCCAAGACCAAGACCAAGACCCGCCATGCCAAGACCAAGACCCGCCATGCCAAGACCAAGACCAAGACCAAGACCCGCCATGCCAAGACCAAGACCTGTCATGCCAAGACCAAGACCCGCCATGCCAAGACCTAGACCAAGACCAAGACCCACGCCTAGACCAAGACCAAGACCCACGCCTAGACCAAGACCAAGACCCACGCCGAGCTTCACCGCCGGACGCGCCACGCCTAGCTTCACCGCCGGACGCGCCACGCCTAGCTTCACCGCCGGATGCGCCACGCCGAGCTTCACCGCCTGACTTGCCACGCCGAGCTGCCACGCCTGCCAAGTTGACGACACGCCTGTCTCCTCGTCGGCCACGGATATGGGCGCTACCTGGTCGCCCGCCACGCCAAGTGTGCCCACCTCCCAGTCGGCCACGGATGTGGCCCGTCCCGGGTCGCCCACCTCGCCTGCTGCAGCGGCGTTCCACTCGCCGCCGCCACATGACTATGCCTCGGTGGATTCGGGGCCACTTGGGCTGGCGACCCACCGCCATGTCCCCCTCCCACCCTCCCATGACTCTTGTTAATTTTTTCTTTTTGGACATCTGGGATCTGTCCGTAAGGGGGGGTCCTGTCATGTCTGTGTGATCAAGTTTTGTTTCATTCATGTTCGGTTTTGTTTTTGGACCTTTTGTTTTGTTTTGTCACCATAGCAACCCATTAGTCTTCCCCTGTCACGTCACGCACCTGTTTCACGTTTTGAGTCACGCACCTGTTTTTGTTAATCATGTCTGTAGTATTTAAGTTCATTGTTTTCAGTTTGTCTTTCTGGCGAAATCCCGCTTTCTTACCCCTGTCACACTCTGTCTACCTCTGCGCACTTCATGCCATGTCCACGTAAGTTTTTTCTATTAATGCCACAGTTAGTGTTTTTGTTTAATTGTTCACAGTTTTTTGCCCACGTGCAAGTCTTTTGTTTCATTAGTCAAGATTGTACATCCGCCTTGAGCGCGCTTTTTGTTCCTTTGAGTGTTATCATTAAATATGTATTTACCTTCACGCCATGACCAGTCCAGCTTTACTTGCATCTCGGAAAAACAAACACACCATAGTCCACGCCGTGACATAAAGTTTCTTGGGTGAATAATGTAAACTCACTACACCGGTATGTTTTAGCGCTTTCATGGCGAGTTTACTGACAGATATAAGTAAGAACTTTACACTACTTTATATTACAAATGGCAACAGCGGAGGATGAATGTCCCATAACAAGAAGATAGAGAAAAAGAAGAAGCTTATTGTTTCAGCACGGGCTACAAAGATGGACGCGCACAATTTTTCAGGATTTATGCAGATCCCAAATACAAATTAGCAGGTACCAGAAGGTAAGAAAAGTTGCTTTTGCAAAATATTGTGAAACAAAACGCCTAATGATATGTCTTACCTTATATACACACCATACTGTGTGTATAACAATACTTGTATGTTAAAGCTCATCAAGCGGTGCGGCTTCACAGCTTACCAAAGTCATACTAAACATTTTGATGGATTTTTGAGCGCCCTGTGTAATGTTCTATATTTTCAATGGAACTTATAAAATGTTGGGGTTGTTTACTTGAGTCATAGTGCAGCCTACACTTAGCTCTTATGTTTGACTGCCATCTACTGGTCACACTTATCATTATCAAATAAAACAGCTTCGAGGTCGTAAGCTCAACCAAACTTATTCCTTACATTAGGCGCACGGGGTAATAAGGCGCACTATCGAGTTTTGAGAAAAAAAGGGATTTTAACTGCACCTTATAGTCCGGAAAATACGGTGGTTTTTCATAAAAAATAAAAAAATAAGCGTAAATAATTAATTTCAGAGATGTGAGCCCCCTTTGAGGAAGACACAACAGGAATATTGAGGAAAAAAAAGGAACATTTCTGTCAGCACGAAGTGCTTTAAGAAGTGCTGAAAGAAAATGTTGAAAATCAAGACTACATTTCCTGCATTTGGATGCATTTCCACACTATATTTGACCTTTAGATTTATTCTCAACTACCAACCTCTTTTTGACACATGTCCCTAGCACACAATATTTACTAGATCACTTACTAACTTTATATCATTGAACTTTGATTTTAAAATGTCAAGTTATAAAATATGCGTTATTCCCATTTGGCAACTGTATCCTGTAGCCACGCCCCATCGGGTAATATACTTCCTGTGTCGTGACCTCTGTTTACAATTCGTAATGTCAAAAATATACCTTCTCGCTGGCTACTAATAAATTCACTAGATTAGAACATCCATTCACCCATTTTCTACCGCTTGTCCCTCACTTGACTCCAAGTACCACCATAACGATCATCATTTGAATACAGAAGCGTAGTAGGCCTAAGTTTTGATTAAAAAACAAGGCAGAGGTTTTATTTAACAAGTATATTTGTTATTTTGGCCACTGTAACATTACACACAGTTTGAACAGTAACACTGTGTTTGAATATTTAATTAAGTGATTATTTGTCGTGCCGTACCACTAGACAGAGCCCGCGTACCAGAACTACAACTGGTTGGGAACTAACAGTGTTGGGATTGTAATCATCCAAAAAAATGTTTTCATATTTTTATTGAAAAAACAAAAAAATTATATTAAAAAGAACAATACATAAACAAAGCAAAATCTACTATTGGCTCCCATTTCAATAAATAGTTTTTTCCCTCAAAGCCTTCCTGTACCAGAGACTTACTCACTGAACAAAAGCACCCCCCAAAATATTTTGTAATAAGAACAAGAAACATTTAAATATTGATCTACAGTAAATTCCGGACTATAAGCCGCTACTTTTTTCCAACACTTTGCACCCTGCAGCTTACAAGACGGAGCGGCTAATTTATGGATTCTTCTTCACTGACAGCCATAATAATAACAATAAAAAACTAACAAACAAAAAACAAGCAAAAACATTCAGTGCTTCCAAAAAAACGGAAGTAGAAGTGGTGTTCATCTTTTAGCCATCCATAGTGTATTTGCTTGTATGGATCCTTCATTCATCATTCCAAGCAGCGTTTGTAAGTTTTACAATATAACTAAAACAATTCTTACTCACTGAACCGTCCCATGTGTGATGTTTGTGGGAGTGTTTTCATGCATATTTGTACGTGCTATCGTAATGTAATAAAGCTAGCGTCGTTAGCATTAGCTACGATGCTAAATCGCTTAGTACAAGTTTATAGAATATTTCTGTGTAAATAACTAATTTCACATTGTATATAGCTGAGGCTTATAGTCCGGTGCGGCTAATATATGGGACAATATTTTTTCTTCTAAAATTTAGTGGGTGTGGCTTACACTTAAGGAAAATTAAGGAAAATACGGTAAATGATACTAAAGTGATTACCGAATCGTAATCACTTTTGTATCATTTACCGTATTTTCCTTAATCGTTTCCAAACGGTGTTTGTAACAGGGCAGTAAAACGACTGATCAAACAAAACAGAAGTCATCGTCATGGACCAGAGAAAGCTAGCTCTCCAATCAGCTAAACAGACTCAATAACTCCACGGTGACGTTTTGGTGAATTTACTGAGGAATTTGTGAAACTGAAACAATACAAACAGAATGCCATTGTAAGTTAATAATACTAACACCGACACTCGTAAACGTGTTAGCATATTTGCTAATGCTAATGACTTTAGTTTAATTTAATTACTGTAGCACATACAAATAACATGAAACCACTCCTACAGACATCACACATGGGACAGTTTACTAAGTAAGAATTGTTTTAGTTATATTGTAAAACTTACGAATGTTGCTTGGAGTGATGAATAAAGAATCCATACAAATAGTAACGCAATAAACAACTAGAAGACAGACCGACGCTTGTACTTCCGGTTTAAAGCGAGAAAGAAGTAAATACTGTCGATGTTCACCACGCAGCACCTACAGTGAACAAGCTCGTCCAAAATATGGCGCTATAGCACAAACGATAACACAACTTTTCAATGTCTGTCAAAAATACAAAACATTATGGCTGTCAGCGAAGAAACATCTATAAATTAGCAGCACCGTTTTATAAGCCGAAGGGTCCAAAGCGTAGAAAAAAAGTAGTGGCTTATAGTCCGGACTTTACGGTGTACAAAGTACTGATACTATACTAGGTATCTATAGTATAGTTACCTCTTCTTTACATTGAAACTTTAGCAGTTAGCTTTCTAAGTCGTCCTGCTTGGTGTGTGTGTAGCATGTTTAGCCATTCCCTTTCCTCTAATCCTCCAGTGATAATGTACTTGGAAGATACTTGGTTTATTTTCCGTCATGTTGGTGAGGATTAGTATCTTAGAAGCGTCTTCACACTGTGGATAGACGAACCGTTTGTTGCAGCTTTCTTTTAAATTGCAGTCGGTGTTGTGGTTTGACACGCACCCGCCTGGAATTCATGCACCTCCTGCATGTGTGTGGTGATGATACTAATATATGGAAATGTCATTTGTAAAATACCAGCCCATGATCGGTACATCTCCAGCTACAAATGTCCCGTCACCAAACAAGAGTCCAAAGTGCAATTGCAGCCAGTCGACAATTTTTCCATTTGTAAATAATATGAAGCAAATTAATCAGTTCCAGCGTCAAAACTGTGGCCATAATTGCATCTCAGTTAACAGTGTTTTAATAACATTCCAACATGATTGAGTGCCACACAACTGTTACAAAGGAGGTGCAATTACCTCCCCCCCTGGGTAGCGATAGTGATACTTGTCCTGGTCCCTCAGAGCAAACTCCTCTGGGAACGCCCTCTGGATCATCTCGTAGGTCATCTCCTCGCACACACCCTGCAGAGGAAAATACAAATTCACCACAAATGCGCCAGCTATCACGTCTATAGAGGTTAATTTGTGTCTTTATTACAAAAGCTTTTTTTTTTTTACACTGAATTTATGTAACTCTATTTTTGGCGTTTGAATGATGTGAACTAGAGATGTCCGATAATGGCTTTTTTGCCGATATCTGATATTCCGATATTGTCCAACTCTTAATTACCGATTCCAATATCAACCAATACCGATATATACAGTTGTGGAATTAACACATTATTATGCCTACTTTTGTTGTGATGCCCCGCTGGATGCATTAAACAATGTAACAAGGTTTTCCAAAATAAATCCACTCAAATTATGGAAAAAAATGCCAACATGGCACTGCCATATTTATTAATGAAGTCACAAAGTGCACTATTTTTTTTAACATGCCTCAAAACAGCAGCTTGGAATTTGGGACATGCTCTCCCTGAGAGAGCATGAGGAGGTTGAGGTGGGCGGGGTTGAAGTGGGGGTGGGGCTTGGGGATTGCGGGGTGTATATTATAGCGTCCCGGAAGAGTTAGTGCTGCAAGGGGTTCTGGGTATTTGTTCTGTTGTGTTTATGTTGTGTTACTGTGCGGATGTTTTCCCAAAATGTGTTTGTCATTCTTGTTTGGTGTGGGTTCACAGTGTGATGCATATTTGTAACAGTGTTAAAGTTGTTTATATGGCCACCCTCAGCCTGTATGGCTGTTGAGCAAGTATGCTTGCATTCACTTGTGTGTGTCAAAAGCCGTAGATATTGTGTGATTGGGCCGGCACGCAAAAGCAGTGCCTTTAAGGTTTATTGGCGCTCTGTACTTCTTCTCCCTACGTCCATGTACTACTCCGTACAGCGGCGTTTTAAAAAGTCATACATTTTACTTTTTGAAACCGATAATTTCTGATATTACATTTTAAAGCATTTATCGGCCGATAATATCGGCAGTCCGATATTATCGGACATCTCTATGTGAACTGAATTTTTTTTTACATCAAATTATGTTGACGATTTCATAAAAAAAAAAAAAAAGTGTTTTAAAATGTAGTGTATAAAATTTCAGTGCATAAAAAATCAGTGTAGAAAAAATTAAGTGTTTTAAAATTCAGTGTGAAAACAATGCAATATATAACAATTCAGTGCATAAAAAAAATCTGTGTAAAAAAATAGTGTATAAAAATTCAGTGTAAAAACATTCAGACTAATCTGTGTTTTAAAATTTAGTGTAAAAAAAATCAGTGTATAAAAAAAATCAGTGCATTAAAAAATCTGTGTTTTAAAATTCAGTATAAAAAATGTGTCAAAAAAAATTCAGTGTTCTAAATTCAGTGTAAAAAAACAGTGCATAAAAAAATTTGTGTTTAAACTTCAGCGTAAAAAAAATCAGTGCATGAAAAAATCATTGTTTTAAAATTCAGTATAAATAAATTCAGTGTAAACAACTTTAGACAAAAAAAATCAGTGTTTTAAAATTCAGCGTAAAAAATTCAGTATAAATAAATTCTGTGTAAAAACATTCAGACTAAAAAAATTCTGTGTAAAAAATGGGTGTATAAAACAATCTGTGCATAAAAAAAATCAGTGTTTGAAAATTCAGTACAAATAAATTCAGTGTAAAAAAAATGATAATATAAATAAATATTCAGTGTTTTAAATTCAATGTAAAAAAAACAGTGCATAAAAAAATATGTGTTTTAAAATTCAGTGTATAAAAATTCAGTGTAAAAAATTCAGGATAAATAAATTCAGTGTAAAAAATTCAGACTAAAAAAATCAGTGTTTTAAAATTCAGGATAAATAAATTCAGTGTAAAAACATTCAGATTAAAAAAATTCTGTGTTTTAAAATTCAGGGTAAAAAAAAAAGTGTATAAAAAAAATCAGTGCATAAGAAATTAGGTGTATAAAAATTCAGTGTAAATAAATCAATGTATTCAGTATAAATACATTCAGTGTAAAAAAAATGTAGTGCCCCCTAACCATTAGAATCATTTCTATAGTTAGAAAATATCCAGCGGGGCCACATTGAAATGTTAATTATGTTGTATTATGCCCAGGTAGCCCAGTTAACTGCTTTTTTACGCTGCTTTGCAAGACCCGTGTCACGTAACTTCAAACTTGAAACCTCATTGGCTGGTTCTGAGACAGGATCGATTGCTTCAGTCTTAATTTACCGGAAGTGAGTCTCGCTTTTTGAAGGAGCACACTTTTCAACACAGAATTTTTAACAATTTGATGTAAAACAAAAATCCGTTCACAAAATTCAGTTACATAAATTCAGTGTCAAAAAAACAGCTTTCGCAACATAGACACAAAATAACCGATCCAAACAATCGCTATGACTGACCGCGTCAATCTCGTTGAGAATCTTCCACTGCTCGTAGGGCACCGCCAGCTCCTCCGCCGTTTGAATGGTGCGTCTCAGCTGGCTCGTCCATACCTTCAGGTCCGACAGCTCGTGATCCTCAATGAAGTCACGAAGGGCATGGGCGAACTGTGGCGTGCGAGAGAAAGAGAGTTCCACGCCATGAAAAGGGCAACTTTTCCTGGGAATCTCACCTGTTTCCCACGGGGAGAAAGTTCTGCGTCTCCCCCGATGCGACCGTCGACGTTGTGGTTGCTCTCGCCGTGACGACACAGGTAGATAGAGTGCGAGTGCACGTGGATGTTCATGAGGTAGTAGACGATCTTACTCTGGATGTAGTCCTGCACCCGGTTTACCAAGAAGCGCCGGCCTACGTTTATCACCTTGATGAAGGACAGGTCCCTGCAGTGGAGGCGGCTCATTGTCACCCTCTAGTGAGTCTAAGCTGAAGTGCAGTTGTCATTTCAGCAAACAAAAACTAGGCTTTTTTGATTATAGGCCAAGGAACCATGTTCTGTAAAGAGGTACAGGTAGTTGAACCATGTGATATATCTTAACCAATCAGAGAAGAACGCTATTTAGAATAAAGAAATACTATGATTAAAAATAATGAAATAATTTAAATATGCCTTTCGCCCGAATGCAGCTGGGATAGGCTCCAGCACCCCCCGCGACCCCGAAAAGGACAAGCGGTAGAAAATGGATGGATGGATGATTAAAACAATTAAAACGTTATTACATTCATATTTTTCCTATATTGAAATACAGAATATGCATTTATAAAAATTATGTATATATGTAATGAAAAAATACCTAAGTAAACAGAAAATGTATTACACAATAATTTTTTTTCTTTTAGAATTAAACAATACACATATAATATTGTATTTACAATAATAGTGAAAAATAGTTACGTAAAAAGTAAATGTATTACACAACAATCATTTTCTATTTTAAAGTTACACAATATAAATAATAATAATTTAAAATAATTTTTCGATCAGTAAAGAAAGGTACAAATAATAAAGAAAAATGTATGATTATTAAATATAATGGAATTATATACAAGAAATGTAATATAATAATAGGAATAATAATAATAGAAAAAAATACATTTTGAGTAAAAAAAACAACTATTAGATTGAAATAAGGTATGTTTTCAAGTCTTTAAATAATGAGGTATTTAAGTATTAAGAACAAATATACACACATATATATGTTATAAAAAATACTAAAGTCAGAATACAAAGAATTAATGTACAGATTTTTTTTTAATTAAACAATATGAATAAAATATTGTATTTACAATAAAAAATACTTAAGTAAAAAGAAAATGTATTACACAACAATTATGTGTTTTGTTTTTTTAAAGTTACACAATATAATATTGTTTTTGCAATAATAATAATTTCAAAATAATTTTCCAATCAGTAAAGAAAGTTAAAAATAATAAAGAAAAATGTATCATTATTAAATATAATGGAATTACCGGTATATACAGGAAATGTAATAATATAATAATAACAATAATAACTAATAGAAACATTTTTATTTTGAGTAAAAAAATCCTTAGACTGAAATAATGCATGTTTTCAAGTCTTTAAATATTGTGGTATTTAAGTAAAAGGAACAATTATATACACACATATATGTCATGAAAAATACTTAAGTAATAATACAAAGTATTAAAGCAATTTGTTTAATTAAACAATATAGATAAAATATTGTATTTACAATAATAATAAGTGTAAAAATATTTTTTTGAGCCGTAAAAAAAGGTCAACATAATAAGGCAAAATGTAAAACTACCGTGATAAATATATTGAAATCATATACAGTAAATGTAGTAAATAGGTTTTGATTTAAAAATAATATTGAAATAAAATATGCTTCAAGACTTTAAAAATATTATATAATTTCAAAGATTTAGGGCCCGTCAGGAGAGGTAAGGAATACTTGCAATATTTTTCTTACTTGTCGTAATCGTCAGGATCCAGCGGCTGGTAAGTCACCTTGTAGCACTCGATCCGCTTCAGGAAGTCATCCATGACCCTTTCACGGTGCCTCTCGGGGTAGTCCGGACTGGACACCTTGACTTCCTGTTTGGAAGAGAAGGTTTTGGTTACAGTACTCGTTCATTTTAAACATGCCTACAGTTACGGTACAATATGGTGTGTCGCGTATTCGCAGGGTCTCACTACAACATGTCCGAAAAAGAGTAGGAAGAAGCAGAGTTCATTTAATCCTACCCCTTTTCCATTTCATGGCGATTTCTAACACATTTGTTTGTTCACTTCCTGTACACAATCTATAACACAAACAAATACATAGTACTTACAGTCAATAAATAATCAACAATGTTGTCATGAACAAATTCACTTAATGAGATGAGTAAGATGATCAAATTTTTCAAAAGAGTTGAAAACGTTTATCAGGAATTTTCTTCCTTGTAAACACTTTGAAGAGTTTCTTAAAGTGGATCTTATAAGTACATGAATTTATTTGCCTAAGCCATTCCATAATTAAATTCCACATGCTGATATGCTAAAGGTTTCAAGTGTTGTACGTGCATACAAGATTTAAGTTCGATTTTTCTCAAAGGTTATATTGAATTGTACATTGTACATTCTGAGGTAGCAGTTTATAGTTTGCTTAGAACAAAATGATGATCATGCTCAAAGACAGTCGATGACAGATAATCCTCCGTCAGAAATAAAACATATTTGACACAATGTCGATTCAGCAATATAATTTCATAATTGTAAAGCTGCTGACATGACATGAGGGATTAATTAAGAATCAGAATCATAAAACAAATGTGATTTAAGTGATTTAAAAAAAAAATGTTGATCGTTTTTTTGTTTAGAAAATAAACTACAATATCTCCTATAAGAAAACAAATTCTTGCATTATGCATTTTCTTTAGTTTGGATGATTCCAGTTGCATTTATGCACTGCGGTGTTGTGATGTTCAACCAACGTCAGCGTGCCAAAAGTAGTTGCTGTTGTCTATAGATTGCGATTCCATATTGGAAAGATCATAGACATGTGCTGCTAGTTCAGCAAAATCGCACACAGGTTAGGGAGCACAGTAGCATGAATGTGGAGGGAAGTGAGTGTTTCCATTGGCACAGCCAGCAGTACATGGGAACAACCTCATTTAAACAAGGCAATCTGCACCACTTCTTTATTTGCTAATAATTGTACATGCAGTCTTAGTAAATCACACACAATACGCCCACTAATAGTACACACATTTTTATAGTATGCACATGTAAATCAGATCCTTTATGTTTCATCATAACTGACCTCTTTTAGTGACTGAACTGTACTTTTGTACAAACCCCGTTTCCATATGAGTTGGGAAATTGTGTTAGATGTAAATATAAACGGAATACAATGATTTGCAAATCATTTTCAGCCTATATTCAGTTGAATATGCTACAAAGACAACATATTTGATGTTCAAACTGATAACCATTTTTTTTTTTGCAAATAATCATTAACTTTAGAATTTGATGCCAGCAACATGTAACAAAGAAGTTGGGAAAGGTGGCAATAAATACTGATAAAGTTGAGGAATGCTCATCAAACACTTATTTGGAACATCCCACAGGTGAACAGGCAAATTGGGAACAGGTGGGTGCCATGATTGGGTATAAAAGTAGATTCCATGAAATGCTCAGTCATTCACAAACAAGGATGGGGCGAGGGTCACCACTTTGTCAACAAATGCGTGAGCAAATTGTTGAACAGTTTAAGAAAAACCTTTCTCAACCAGCTATTGCAAGGAATTTAGGGATTTCACCATCTACGCTCCGTAATATCATCAAAGGGTTCAGAGAATCTGGAGAAATCACTGCACGTAAGCAGCTAAGCCCGTGACCTCGATCCCTCAGGCTGTACTGCATCAACAAGCGACATCAGTGTGTAAAGGATATCACCACATGGGCTCAGGAACACTTTAGAAACCCACTGTCAGTAACTACATTTGGTCGCTGCATCTGTAAGTGCAAGTTAAAACTCTACTATGCAAGGCGAAAACCGTTTATCAACAACACCCAGAAACGCCGCCGGCTTCGCTGGGCCTGAGCTCATCTAAGATGGACTGATACAAAGTGGAAAAGTGTTCTGTGGTCTGACGAGTCCACATTTCAAATTGTTTTTGGAAACTGTGGACGTTGTATCCTCCGGACCAAAGAGGGAAAGAACCATCCGGATTGTTATAGGCGCAAAGTTCAAAAGCCAACATCTGTGATGGGATGGGGGTGTATTAGTGCTCAAGACATGGGTAACTTACACCTCTGTGAAGGCGCCATTAATGCTGAAAGGTACATACAGGTTTTGGAGCAACATATGTTGCCATCCAAGCAACGTTACCATGGACGCCCCTGCTTATTTCAGCAAGACAATGCCAAGCCATGTGTTACATCAACGTGGCTTCATAGTAAAAGAGTGCGTGTACTAGACTGGCCTGCCTGTAGTCCAGACCTGTCTCCCATTGAAAATGTGTGGCGCATTATGAAGCCTAAAATACCACAACGGAGACCCCCGGACTGTTGAACAACTTAAGCTGTACATCAAGCAAGAATGGGAAAGAATTCCACCTGAGAAGCTTAAAAAATGTGTCTCCTCAGTTCCCAAACGTTTACTGAGTGTTGTTAAAAGGAAAGGCCATGTAACCCAGTGGTGAACATGCCCTTTCCCAACGACTTTGGCACATGTTGCAGCCATGAAATTCTAAGTTAATTATTATTTGCAAAAAAAAAATAAAGTTTATGAGTTTGAACATCAAATATCTTGTCTTTGTAGGGCATTCAATTGAATATGGGTTGAAAAGGATTTGCAAATCATTGTATTCCATTTATATTTACATCTAACACAATTTCCCAACTCATATGGAAACGGGGTTTGTAGTTATGTCCCCATATTTCAACACAATGATCCAGATATTGTAACACTAATGAGAAGTGGAGAATATGAAGGGTTTTTTGGTGTAGCACATACTTTGCTATATTCATTATTGAAGTATTTCTTGCCACTTATGTTGTATATTTTGTTCACACTCATAAAAATTGATTTCTTTTAACCCATCACTGTCTACTTTTTTCTATTTGTGTTTGACTTTCTCTCCTACTGTGACCAAATAGCATTTTGACATTAACATAACATTTTAGTTTTGCTTAGATTCAAAGGTAGTCTGTTTTTGCTAAAGCATCTCTTTAATTTATTAATTTCTTCTGTTATGATTTGTATTAGCTTTTGAACAAACTGCAGTCGTATCATCTGCAAATATTACTCATTTTAAGTCTTTTGTCTTTTGCAAATGTTGTTTGTATAAAGATTGAACAATTTTGGTCCTACTATTGATCCCTGGGGTACGCCACAGGATATATTTATAGCGTTGTAAACGTGTGTTACATATTGCTTCCTGTTGGTTAAGTAGCTTCTAATCCAGTTGAAGACCAACCCTCTGATGTCATACTGTTATAATTTGTTAATTAAAATATTGTGATTAATTGTGTCAAATGCTTTAGTTAGATCCATAAAAACTGCTGCTGCACATTGTTTACCATCTATTGCATTGGTAATTTCCTCTGTTTTTTAAATTAAAGCCATCAATGTTGAAATGTTAGCTCTGTATCCGTATTGGTCCTCCGCGAGTGTTCTACATTTGTTTATGAATGTGTCCAATCTGTTGTTCATGAATTTTTAAATGATTTTAGAGAATTGTGGAAGAAAGGAAACAGGGCTAAAGTTTGTAAACAAGTGTTTGTCTCCAGTCTTATAAATCGGTACAACTTCTACTATTTTAATTTTGTTTGAAACAATAAGTTACTGATATACATGAATGGTTTTAAGATCTCCTTAATAACTTATTTTATAATTTCCATATCAATTCTCTTACAACCAGTTGAAGTCTTGGATTTACATTTATTCACAATTTTAATGATTTCCTTTTCTGTCACGTCAGTAAGAATCATTGAGCTAGGATTTCTGTCTGACATTGGTTGTAAAACTTTTTTTTTTTTTTTTTTTATAAATACAGTAGCGTAGTAGGTGGAAATATTCATTAAAAACCGGTCCGAGGTTTTATTTACCTAGTATATTTATGTATTTCTTTTCATCTAGTTTGAACAGTCACAATGTGTTTGAATTAGGGCTGAGCTATATGGCCTTTTTTAATATCACAATATTTTAAGGCCATATTGCGATACACGATATATATCTCGATATTTTGCCTTAGCCTTGAATGAACACTTGATGCATATAATCACAGCAGTATGATGATTCTATGAGTCTACATTAAAACATTCTTCTTCATACTGCATTAATACATGCTACTTTAAAACTTTCATGCAGAGAAGGAAATCACAACTAAAAAAAATCACTATTTTTTTCATACGGTGTTGATCTGGAAATGTTTGCCTCGGCATTTTGATGGTGTGGGCGTGTGGCACCGAACGGAGATGTTGACATGCGGAGTAAGCACTGTTTATTCTCTAGCAGGTGACTTTTTAAATGATGCTACATATTAGCAGTAATGCTACTTTTTATAGCAACGCTTTCGCCCCACATTTGACAAATTATGGTTGTCTGTTCGACATATTCCCACTTGAAGCCAAACTACCGCCAGACGATGGACCCCCTGCTGTTTTTTGAGGGAATTAATTATTCCTTCATTTGTTACCAGATTTGCACCTGCTTTCTCTCGTATTACCGCTCGCATCACAGCTAACGTTAGCCATGCTGCTACCTCTTTGCTGCGCGAGGGCGTGTGCATATGTGACGTATGACGTGACAGTATGTGACGTGTGTAGAAGCTGCGCTTGCTGTCTGTGAGAAGGAGACACAGGAAAGAGCGAGGAGAGCCTGTAGTGTAATGCCAGCCGCTAAAAGCAACTGCGTGAGAACGCATACTCGAATATCACAATATAGTAATTTTCTATATCGCACAGAGACTAACCCGCGATATATCGCGCATATCGATATATCGCCCAGCCCTAGTTTGAATGCTGTAATTTACGGACCATAGCCGCTATTTTTTTCCTAAGTTTTGAATCCTGCGGCTAATGAAACAATGCTGCAAAATTATGGATTTTTCTTCGCTAACAGCCATAATAATTTGTATTCAAGAAATTGTTTTTATAGAACACAAGCAGAGACACTGAAAATGTTTGTGCTAGGGCGCCGTCTTTTGGGCGAGTTTGAACACTGCAGGTGCTGCTGGGTAAACGTCTGCAGAATTTCCTTCTGTTTAGTGCCTTGAACCAGAAGTAGAAGTGCCGTTCAGGCTTCTACTCGTCCATAGCATTTCTACTCGCAAATTTTTCAATAAAACTAAAACAATTCTTGCAAACTAAACCGTGCCATGTGTGATGTCTGTAGGAGTGTTTTCATGTTTTCATGTTGTACGTGCTATCGTAATGTAATCAAGCTAGCGTCGTTAACATGCTAACACATTTACGAGTGTCTGTGTTAGTATCATTAACTTACAATGGCATTCTGTTTGTATTGTTTCAGTTTCACAAATTCCTCAGTAAATTCACCAAAACGTCACCGTGGAGTTATTGAGTCTGTTATTGAGACCCTCTAGCTTCCGCAGCTAGTGGGTCCATGACAATACTTCTGTTTTGTTTGATCGTCCGTTACAGACACGACTAAAGTATGTACATAAACATTTACTAAATATTTCTGTGTAAATAACTAATTTCACAACCCATATATCTGTGCATTATAGTCCAGTGCGGCTCATATATGGAAAACATTTTTTTTCTTCAAAAATTAAGGAGTTGTGGCTTACTACTGTAAGCAGTGCGCTCTATAGTCCGGGAAATACGGTACTTAATTAGGTTATTCTTTGGCGTAACACTACATGGAAGCTGCGTACCACAGTTATTGATATTGAACACACATGGTAGCTTTTACGTAACACTGCTGCAGAGTGTGAATATTATTGGCTTAACACGCTTAAAAAAGATCCTACCATGATATTAGCAGCGATGACTTCAGGGTCGTCACACACTGATTCCACAAAGAACACCTGTTGGGGAGAAAAGGCCATCTGTGTCACAAGCGTGATTGTATAAAAAGAACAGTGTTACCGTATGACCGTATACTCATAAAAAAACACACACCTTAAATGCATTCTCCTCCACAAACGTTTGAATGAGGTCTCGGCGCTCTCTTGTTGTGTTAGTTGCGTCGAAAACCTGACGACAAGAAAATAAGTTCTATGGCGATGAAAGTCGTAAGATGTTGGCACTTAACTTTGGTTCTGATTTAGGTTGGGTTAGAACGGAGGACTCACAGCAATCTGACCTCCCTCGTCTGTAAGGTACACTTTGACATCCTGCAGGGCCACCAGAGCACACTGCCTGCAAGACACAGACCAGGGCACAGTTTTCATGACTAACATTAGCCATAACTTGCTACTTACTAACAACGCTCCCTCTAAAGTGTGCGCCTGTGCAACTGTGCACTGCTCACACTTTCTCTGCGCGCAGCAAATCTATGCCACGCATAAAATAAAATCTCTACACAAAACATATAATTTGCAATTTTGGTTGGAATTGCGTGTGAATGCCCTATGTGCCGAACCGTCGATATGTGTGAGCTGAGCTGAAATGCTTGAATGTCCAGGGTGAGTGGAGTGTGTAGATGTTGGAACGGTTCGAATTGGATGAGAACAGCCCTAATTCAAACACATTAATTCCCTCAAAAAACAGCAGGGGGTCCATCGTCTGGCGGTAGTTTGGCTTCAAGTGGGAATATGTCGAACAGACAACCGTAATTTGTCAAGTGTGGGGCCAAAGCGTTGCTATAAAAAGTAGCATTACTGCTAATATGTAGCATCATTTAAAAAGTCACCTGCTAGAGAATAAACAGTGCTTACTCCGCATGTCAACATCTCTGTTCGGTGCCACATGCCCACACCATCAAAATGCCGAGGCAAACATTTCCAGATCAACACCGTATGAAAAAAATAGTGATTGTTTTAGTTGTGATTTCCTTCTCTGCATGAAAGTTTTAAAGTAGCATATATTAATGTAGTATGAAGAAGAATGTTTTAATGTAGACACATAGAATCATCATACTGCTGTGATTATATGCATCAAGTGTTCATTCAAAGCTAAGGCAAAATATCGAGATATATATCGTGTATCGCAATATGGCCTTAAAATATTGCGATATTAAAAAAAGGCCATATCGCCCAGCCCTAATTCAAACACATTGTGACTGTTCAAACTAGATGAAAAAAAATACATAAATATACTAGGTAAATAAAACCTCAGGCCGGTTTTTAATGAATATTTCGACCTACTACGCTACTGTATTTAAAAAAAACAAAAAAAAACCATAAAGTTTTAGAACCAATGTCAGACAGAAATCCTAGCTCAATGATTCTTACTGACGTGACAGAAAAGGAAATAATTAAAATTGTGAATAAATTGATATGGAAATTATAAAATAAGTTATTAAGGAGATGTGGGATATAGAGAAGTTTGTAATATACAAACTTCTTCATGAGGGGAAATTCCTGGAAATTGTGAGAAAACCAGGAATTTGGGGTAAGGGAAAACATATTTTGCCTTTGATATCTCGAAAGATGTGTGGATGGTTGAAAGGTCCGAATCGGGTAAAAAGTGGCACTAAATGTTGAGAATTTTTGGCATTGCAGAACTTTGAATATGTCAATTCATTTGAATGGGAATTTCCTGGAAATGTAGGAAAAAACTTTTTTTTTTTTTTTTTTATAAATATTGATACCAGCACAATTGTCCGAGATGATATGGCCCTAGTGTGTGAATGTGAGAGAGAATGTTGTCTGTCTATCTGTGTTGGCCCTGCGATGAGGTGGCGACTTGTCCAGGGTGTACGCCGCCTTCCACCCGAATGCAGCTGAGACAGGCTCCAGCACCTCCCGCGACCCCAAAAGGGACAAGTGGTAGTAAATGGATGGATGGATGGATATGAATGGGTTGGTTTGGGAATTTTTGGAATCGGTTGACAAATGTTGACGTAGTTACAGTTTGAATTGGTATTTCGCAATTCCTGGAAAACTGGGAATTTGTACAAAAAAAAAAAAAAAAGGGAACAGTAGTTGTCCCAACTCAGAGGAATGTTTTGAAGGTGGAATGGGTGGAATTAGTCGAAAAATGTGGAATGTTAAAACTCTACAGGTGGAAAACCGGGAATTTTTTAACTTGGAAAATTGTGGTTTGATTGTCCAAGGTGAGTGGAGTGTGTGGATGGTGGAACAGTTCGAATCAGTTGATAAAATGTGGGAATTGTGCCATTTCGAAAAATGGCCCATTCATATTTCGATGGGAAACATGTTCTGGAAAACCCGAAAATTCTGGGTAATCTAGGATATTTTTTAAACATTTTTTGGGGGGGAATCGAGCGGTCGAGTCAAACTGTTTGATACTTAAACGGTTCCAATCAGATGAAAACTGTGTGCTGTGTGCTGTGTACTTTTGTGGCGGAATAATAATAATAAATATATTTGTTTTGGTGTAGAATGGTGTATGTGTGAATGTTTGGACATTGACACAATTAACACATAATTTGTTCTGATAATTTTGCAATGCAACAGTGAGTGATGGGTGACGACAATGTTTGTCAACACCGTTCAATTATTGTAACGTCTTTAAGGAGGATATCAATTATATCGATCACTTTATTGAGCCAAACTATTTATTGTCGGCCGTAACCACACCAAAAATTTGTAAAAAACTTCCATCTTGCAAAACTGGTACATACAAACCGGGCTTAAACCAACTCTTTGTCATCTGTCGTATCAACAGCAGCTGCTCTCTCTCACCTGCACCAACACTCATGGCACTGATGCGTTTATGGCCACACAAAAAGTGGGACAACTCTGACACTACATGAATTGATTAACGTGGACCCCGACAAGTTGAAAAACTTATTCGGGTGTTACCATTTAGTGGTCAATTGTACGGAATATGTACTGTACTGTGCAATCTACTAATAAAAGTTTCAATCAATCAATCAATACACAAAGTGTAGTGCCGTTCAGTCTTCTAGTCGTCCACAGCGATTCACTCGTATGCAAGTTTTCCAAAATAACTAAAACAATTCTTGCTTACTAAACCGCCCCATGTGTGATGTCAGTAGGAGTGTTTTCATACATACGTGCTATTGTAATGTAACAAGTTAGTGTCGTTAGCTTTAGCTAACATGCTAACACGTTTACGAGTGTCTGTGTTGGTATTATTAACTTACAATGGCATTCTTTTTGTATTGTTTCAGTTTCACAAATTCCTCAGTAAATTCACCAAAACGTCACCGTGGAGTTATTGAGTCTGTTTAGCTGATTGGAGAGCTAGCTTCCACAGTTAGTGGGTCCATGACGACGACTTTTGTTTTGTTTGATCGGCCGTTTTACTGCCGTGTTACAGACACAATTAAGGTTTGTGAATAATTTACAAAATATTTCTGTGTATAAATAACTAATTTTAAAAGGTAATTCTGGGAATTCCTGGACACTCCACAAAGTGTAAATACCAGGTTGTTATACTAGGAGTCCTCAATCAAATGCTGTGCTTATCTTACTGTCATTTATGAAGAATCTTAAAAATAACCATGTAATGCTGTTATTAGGTTCCAGAAAAGCTCATAACAATATATATTTTAGAAACAGAAAGTTACAGGAATGTACCTTGTATCCAATGCTTACATATCATTGTGCAAGATGTGAACGTTTTAAGAGGAACTTCATTCCAAAGCAGGACAAACAATACCAGTACAATGTTCATTAAAAACAAGATTTTTTTTGTTATTTCATTGTAAGTGGGCCAAATCACTTATATTAGAAAATATTCTCATGAAAATGACTGCTGTCATTTGATTATAATATTAAGACATTTAAATTGTTATGTCAGGTTTGACACAAGTGTGCACGTGTGATGTTGCTCACAGGGAGTTTCTGCTCTCACATGAAAAACTCAACGGAACAATACTCACTAACCTTCTATTGTACATGCTACTTTGTATCAGCGCCTCTCATAACTGCTCAGCCAAGTATGACGCAGTAACCTGCACTGCGATAAGGAAAATATTTGAACGTTTATTTATATGCGAGCCAGGAGGGCGGCCATGTGGAGTGACAGCTGCAGCGGGTTTAATATTTGGGTCACAATTCCGCACGGGGAAAAGTCGGTCTGACGTGATTTCATGACAGCAGAGCAGCGAGTGCACCCCGCCCGCCTTCCAGCCTAAAAACGTACTTCCTGATCTTCATGGCCTCCTCGTTGTCGTGGCGGAAGAAGTCGTAGGACTTGTAGGCTCTGACGGCCTCCCTGCGGTACACACCCAGGTTGAACACTGTGACGAAAAGACCAGAAATAACATTTATAACAATAATAATGCTGCTGGAGCCAAATTTACACGCATCACAATTAAACTGCTCCCATTTTCAAAATGACATTGCAGGGTAACGTGGACAAACACTTTCGATATTATTCAACAGCGACAGTGGTTCTCAAACTTTCTTCACCAAGTACCATCTCAGAAAACATCTGGCTCTCCAGATGTCACCATAATGACCAACATTATAATAACGTAGCGTAGTAAGCCTACAGGTTCATTAAAAACAAAGCAGAGGCTTTATTTGACAAGTATATTTAATATTTTTTGACCATTGTAACATTACACACAATTTGCACAGCAACACTGTTTGAATATTTAATAAAGTGATTATTTGCGTACCACTAAATACAGCCCGTGTACCACTGTTTGAGAATCACTGCTGTGTGGGTCAACCTAAATGTTATTAAAGTTCAAAGCTAAATATTTAGGAACGTAAAATGTGAGATATTGGCTTTTTTTTAAGGAGAACATATAAGTGCACCATTATTTGACATATATTAGCGTGTACAAATATTATGCAACTGCATGGAAAAACAACATTCGTCAATGATAGAGTCACAAAAGTCTTCCATCTATGACATGGGTGTCAAATTTGGCCCGCCGTGTAATTTCACTTGGCCTGTGAGGCAATATCAAATTAACACTAGAGCTGGCCCGCCGATTATATACCACCGCTAATTCTCATACTTGCCAAACCTCCCGGGAGACTACCAAATTTCAGTGCCCCTCCCGAGAATTGTAACATCCCCCTTTCGTCCAGTCCAACGAGTGCTGGCCCAATTACATAATATGTGCGGCTTTGGCACGCACTCAGAAGTGAATGCAACGCATACTTGATCTTCAGCGATACAGGTGATATACTGAGGGTGCCAGTATAAAAAAACTTTAACATTGTTAGAAATATACGCCACACTGTGAATCCACACCAAACCAGAATAACAAACACATTTTGGGAGAACATCCGCACAGTAACACAACATAAACACAACAGAACAAATACCCAGAACCCTTTGCAGCACTTACTCTTCCGGGACGCTACAAGGTGTGTGTGTGTGGGGGGGGGGGGGGGGGGGGGGACTTGGAGGTAGCGGGGGTGTATATTGTAGCGAACAGGTGTTGTGCTGGATAATGCACCCCCGGCGTAGAATGCACCCCCTGACGGGAGTGTTATATCAACTAAAGCCCACACTTAAAGTTTCCACGTGCAAGATTGAATCTATTTGAAAAAGTTATTTAATAAGAAGCCAAAAGTGCAAAAACAATAATGTTCGTGTTGGAGGAGTTGTGAATGAATGAAATATGAAATCCGTGCTGCAGTCTGCAGGTGTACCTAATGTTGTGGCCCAGCAGCGACTGCAGCACGGATTTCATATTTCATTCATTCACAACTCCTCCAACACGAACATTATTGTTTTTGCACTTTTGGCTTCTTATTAAATAACTTTTTCAAATAGATTCAATCTTGCACGTGGAAACTTTAAGTGTGGGCTTTAGTTGATATAACACTCCTGTCACGGGGTGCATTCTACGTCGGGGGTGCATTATCCGGCACAACAGATTTAGTGCTGCAAAGGGTTCTGGGTATTTGTTATGTTGTGTTTATGTTGTGTTACTGTACAGATGTTCTCCCAAAATATGTTTGTCATTCTTGTTTGGTGTGGGTTCACAGTGTGGCGTATACTTCCAACAATGTTAAAGCTGCTTATATGGCCACTCTCAGTGTAAACTGTATCTCTGTTGATGAAGTATGCGATGCATTTATGTGTGTGTGCGTACAGAAGCCCCTCGTATCTTGTGAATGGGCGGGCACGTTGTTAGAAGGGATGAAAAGCGGACGTGACGACAGCTCGTAGAGGACGTTAAAAGCAGTGCCTGTAAGGCACGCCCCCAAGACTGTGAAATACGAGAAATAATGACTGATGAACATCTTCGTTCGATAATGAGGGATGCTTGAGCCCCGACATTAATGAACTAGCATCCAAGAAAAGATGGCAGGTATCTGGCTTGGGCACATCAGATTAGATCAGTGTGTTGCAAACTGAGCAGTTTAAAGTCCTGAATGGTTGGTTTATTCATTATTTTATTTTCAAATGTATTAGCCTGTGGAAAAAGTTAATGTCGATATTTACCTCAGAAGGCTGCAAATAGAAAAGAGGCATTCAATTTTTATTTAAATTGTATTTGATATGCCACTGATATTTTTTTATTATAATTATTATTATTTGAAACTCGATTTTGCATGTCACTATAAAGTTATATAAGCCTTGCTTGTTCAATATTTAATGCAAAACTTGTTTGGGTCCCTATTAAAAGGTTAATTTGTTCAACCTTGGCCCGCGGCTTTGTTCAGTTTTAAATTTTGGCCCACTCTGTATTTGAGTTTGACACCCCTGATCTATGATCACTTGCCAATATCCTCTCAATTCCAAGAGTGCTGAATCCATCTGAAGACTTATCCGAGTCAGTAAAATGTATTTTGTTTTACACTGAGGAAAAGAATGTGCCTAGAAATTGTGCACAAATCTGGGGTTGATTTAATTTGGCCACACCCTTATATAGTTTATTTTGTGTCTCTATTACGAAAGCTTTTTTGACACTGAATTTATGTAACTGAATTATTCTTACATCAAATTATGATGACAATTTCATTGAAAAAAATTCAATGCTTTAAAATTCCATGCATAAAAATTCAGGGTAAAAACAATTCAGTGCTGAAAAATTCAGCATAAAAAAATCAGTGTATACAAATTAATCCAGCCATCCATTTTCTACCGCTTATTCCCTTCGGGGTCGAGGGGGGCGCTGGAGCCTATCTCAGCTACAATCGGGCAGGAGGCGGGGTACACCCTGGAGACCTGGACAAGTCGCCACCTCATCGCAGGGCCAACACAGATAGACAGACAACATTCACACTCACATTCACACACTAGGGCCAATTTAGTAATGCCAATCAACCTATCCCCAGGTGCATGTCTTTGGAGGTGGGAGGATTGTACTCACGACTACTCAGGACCTTCGTAATGTGAGTCAGACGCACTAACCCCTCCACCACCGTGCTGCCTATACAAATTCAGTGTATAAAAATTTAGTGTAAAAAAAAAAATTTGGTGTATAAAAATTCAATGCTGAAAAATTCAGTGTAAAAAATCAGGGCACAAAAATTCAATGTAAAAAAATCAGTGTATAATAATTCAGTTAATAAAAATTCAGAGTATAAAAATTCAGTGAATAAAAAATCAGTGAATACAAATTCAGTGAATAAAAACTCAGTGAATAAAAATTCAGTGTCCAAAAATTCAGTGTAAAAAAATCAGTGTATAAAAATCAGTTTAAAAAAAATCACTGTATAAAGTATCAGCTCTGAAAAATTCAGTGTTTTAAAGTATTCAGTGTAAAAAGTATACACATTCAGTGCTGAAAAATTCAGTGTAAAAAAATCACTGCATAAAAATGTAGTGTATAAAAATGTAATGTAAAAAAAAAAAAAAATCAGTGTATAAAAATTCAGTGTAAAAAAATCAGTGCTTTCAAAATTCAGTGTTGAAAAATTTACTGCTTCAAAAAGCAAGACTCACTTCTGTTAAATTAACACTGAATCAATCGATCCTGTCTCAGAACCAGCCAATGAGGTGCCAAGTTGGAAGTCACGTGACACGGGTCTTGCAAAATAGCATAAAAAAAGCAGTTAACCTAATGTGTGAATGTGAGTGTGAATGTTGTCTGTCTATCTGTGTTGGCCCTGTGATGAGGTGGCGACTTGTCCAGAGTGTACCCCGCCTTCCGCCCAATTGTAGCTGAGATAGGCTCCAGCGACCCCGAAGGGAATAAGCGGTAGAAAATGGATGGATGGATGGAACTGGGCTACCTGGGCATAAAACAAAATAATTAACATTTCAATGCGGCCAGCTGGATATGTTCAAACTGTAGAATTACAATGAATTTATATACACTGAATTTTTTTAGTGAACTTTTCAGCATAAAAAAATTTAGTTCACAAAATCAAAAGCAAAAAATTAAGTTACATAAATTCAGTGTTAAAAAAAAGCTTTTGTAATAAAGACACAAATGAACCTCCATACACCCGCCTTCTTACACAAATACACATCAGCAGGTATGCTTCAATAACGATAAGCATTCAACTTATGCAGAAATATCCCATTACGCTGTATAAACACAATTGCAATAAACATTGTGCACACACAATGCAGTATCGCAAATCACCCCTGAAAATAAATGTAGAATAAGGTTTCCAAATGTTCCACTGAAAGGAAGGTTGGTATTTTACCTTTGGTGGGAACGCCGATCCAGTTGAGGTACCGCGTAAGCTTTTTGGACATGTACGTTTTCCCTCTGGCAGGCAGGCCGATCATCACGATCACGGTGGGAGAGTTTGTCATATAGGACGCCCACGCTGCAAGATTTAAAACACAAATAGTAACAGTGCGAAGTCGTGAGACCATGCATATTTGTTGCATATAAATGTATGCAGGACTTTTAAAGACATCAGTGGCAAATCCTAAGAGGTAAGAAACAAATAAATGTACACATTTACACAGATGTCTAGTGGGCGCTAACTTTCCAATGTATTTAACCCAGCAGGCACACAACAGTGATACAACGCTTATTATACATACCAGTACATGTCATTTAAAACAACTTTGCTAAATAGTTGTATTTGTAATTTGAGACAAGGTTGATGTCTAACGTTGGATCCATGTTGTTGGTTGGGAAATGACCAAATTTCAATGGTCAAATCACCGTCACAACCTGACAATGAACAAAAGTTGTCATGTTGTTCCAACGTTGACATTGAATAAACGTCAAATAGTATGTGGTTTTAATGTTGTCTTTGTGTTGTAGTGTATTGGTTGGGAAATTATCAAATTTCAATGGTCATATCAACGACAGAACCCGACATTGAATAAACGTTGTCAAAAAGTATATTGTTTCAACGTTGTATTTGTGTTGTAGAATATTGGTTAAGAAATGACCAAATTTCAATGGTCAAATCAACATCAGAACCCAACATTTAATAAACGTTGTCAAAAAGCATGTTGTTTCAACGTTCGGTTTGAGTTTGGGGATCTAATTCAACAAGTTCTCAACTTTGTCTAGTTTAACGCCCCGATGCAAGATGGCGCCAGTATGTGCTTTGGCCTGCCGTCTCTCGCTGTCAGCTCTGTTCGTTTTTGTGTTTTTTGCGTCTATTTTCGTCTCTGTCAGCTCACTGCTTGTGTATGACCGCCAAACACTGTTGGATCTTTGCCCCTCTCCCACTGATATGATCAACTTCGACGTTGGTTTTTCGACGTCCCAGTCAGCTTTTTCACCTGGCCGGATTCCTGCCTTCCTTTCCCGCCCCCTGGCTCCTCTCCCCCGGCGGAAGCGTCTCCGGCGCCGCGGTAAACGTGGCGGCCAGCTGGTGAAAGTTAGGGCACTCCTGGCCCGGCTTCCCGTGGCTCCCCGAAGAAGGAATGGTGCGGTATCCGGTCTCCTCCTGCACCCACGCTCGCTCAATCCCATCGGCTCCTGGCTGGTTCCTATCGTTGGTTTGGAGGAAGAAGCTTGCCGTCGTCGCTCCTGCTGTCCCCGCCCCCGGAGGCGCGGGGTGGATCACCGCCACCTGCGGGCTGTGTGTCGGGCCCCACCCGGATTAATTGCGGCCTTGGACGTGCTGGCCCCCGCCAGGTTCGGTCTTGTGAACGCAAGATCTTTGACAAACAAAACTTTTATCCTGAAGGATTTCTTCACTTCCCGCGGACTGGACTTCCTCTGTGTGACGGAGACATGGCTGAGAGCCGGTGAGTCCGCCCCTCTTAATGAACTTCTGCCTCCGGAGTGTTCCTACTTTAATTCCCCACGGCCGTCCGGTCGAAAAGGAGGAGGATTAGCAGTCGTTTTTAAAAATGACTTTAAATGCCGTCAGATCCGCCTACAATCCTCCTTTTCAAGCTTCGAACTGTGCATGTTTGAACTGGGTCTTTCTGATGTCGTCCTGTGTGCCGTCATCTATCGACCACCCAAGTACCACAAAGACTTTATAACTGACTTTTCTGAATTTCTGGCTGAAATCCTGCCCAAATATGATCGTGTCCTTATTGTGGGTGATTTTAATATTCACACCTGCTGTCCAGACGAGCCGCTTTCCAGGAGCTTCCTGAATATAATCGACTCATTTAACTTTGTACAGTCTGTGTGTGGTTCTACACATGAACGCGGGCATACACTCGATTTAGTGCTCTCGTATGGTTTGTGTGTTTTTAATTTGGACATTTGCGACGCTGTGTTCTCTGATCACATGCCGATCCTGTTTGATATTGCCACGCAGTGTCCAGTTAAATTGTGCGCACCGCCCCAACCCTCTCGCATGTTTAATTCTTCGTCTCCTGCTCGGTTCTCCTCTATTTTTTCGACTCTTTGTGATGATAATTCTGCAGCATCTGTGTGTCTGAATACTGAAGAGTTGGTTTCTGGGTTCAACTCTATTTGTTTACAAACACTGGACACGATCGCGCCTTTCAAATGCCGCCGCTCTAAAGCCACGCCTCAGCCCTGGTTGAATGACGTCACTCGGGCTGCCAGGCGCGTATGTAGAAGAGCAGAGAGAAAATGGAAAAAAGACAGGCTGCATGTGTCCTTTGCCATTTTTAAAGAAAGCCTGTTTTCCTTTCAGATGACTGTAAAAGCAGAAATGAATATATATCTATCTCAGATTATATCTTCTAACTGTAACAACCCCAGAGTTCTGTTTAAAACTATTAACACTGTCATTGATGCTCCCAAATCTGCTGGTTTTGATGCTTCTTTTGAATTCTGTGAAAATTGTCTCCATTTTTTCACTGACAAAATTGTGTCAACTAGAGCCAGTCTATTTCAGCCTTCATATGACCCTTCTGTCCCCCTGCATTTCTCTTCTGTTTTCCATCAGTTTGAGCCGGTGTCCTTTTCTTTTTTAAGTGACACAGTTAGTCATATGAAGCCCTCTGGTTCTCCTGCAGATGCCCTCCCACCTCGCCTGTTTAAGGAGGTACTTGCTACTATTGGATCAAGTGTCCTTAACATTATCAATAGTAGCCTCTCTTCTGGAATAGTTCCAGTAGAGTTTAAACATGCAGTGGTACGACCTCTACTTAAAAAACCCAGCCTCGACCCCTCTCTCCTCTCTAACTTCAGACCTATCTCTAATCTTCCATACATTTCCAAAATATTAGAGAAGGTTGTCTACAGTCAGTTGTTGCCCTTCTTAGAGGATAATGGTATCACTGAGCTGTTCCAGTCCGGTTTTAAAGCCCTCCACAGCACAGAGTCAGCGCTTCTAAAAGTTTTTAACGATATCCCCCTGTCCACTGATTCTGGTAAATATGTTGTCCTGGTGCTTTTAGATCTGTCTGCTGCGTTCGACACCGTCGACCACGCCACCTTAATCACTCGTCTTGAGAACTGTGTGGGCATTAAGGGCGCCGCCCTCAACTGGTTCCGGTCGTACCTAACCGACAGGAGTTTTTGTGTAAAAGTAGACAGTTTTATGTCGTCCACAGCTCCTTTACCACATGGGGTCTCCCAGGGCTCAATCCTTGCCCCAATTTTATTTGCGCTTTACCTTCTCCCCCTTGGTTCTATTTTTAGGAAGTACAGTATTGCATTTCATTTTTATGCCGATGATTGCCAGATTTATTTTCCCATGGCACAAAATAACACGGTTCAACGTCTTATTGACTGCCTGCACGACATCAAAGTCTGGCTTTCAGCTAACTTCCTGAGCCTAAATGAAGATAAAACAGAAGTTATGTTGTTCGGTCCAAGTCGCTCTCCCTCCCCCAACGTTGACCTCGGCACTCTGACCCCGTATCTCAGCGACTCTGTCACAAACCTGGGGGTAAAGTTTGACTCAGATTTTAAATTCGAAAAACAAATCAGCAGCGTCGTTCAAAAAAGCTTTTATCAATTACGCCAAATAGCGAAAGTGAAACCGCTTCTATCAAGACATGATCTTGAGAAATTAATCCACGCCTTTATCTCGACTCGTCTTGATTATTGTAATGCCCTGTATGTAGGCATTAGCCAGGCCTCCCTCGCCCGCCTGCAGCTCGTGCAGAACTCTGCTGCTCGTCTGCTAACACAGACCCGCAGACGTGAGCACATCACCCCTATTTTAGCGTCCCTTCACTGGCTCCCTGTGCGTTACCGAATCAATTTTAAACTCCTTTTATTTGTTTTTAAATGTCTAAACAACCTCGCGCCAACCTATCTCTCCGACCTCCTTCAGCCTTACTGCCCCACCCGATCCTTAAGATCAGCCGATCAGCTGCTGTTGACGGTCCCTGACACAAGGCTGAAGCTTAGAGGTGACAGAGCTTTCGCCGTTGCTGCTCCCAAGCTCTGGAACGACCTACCCCTGAGTGTTAGACAAGCCTCCTCTCTTCCTGTTTTTAAATCTCTCTTAAAAACATACTTTTATTCCATGGCTTTTAACACTGAGTGATATCCATCCTGCAATGGCGCCCCATAATACACCTGCTGTGATCCTGTTTTTATATTTTTATGTTTTTATTAATTCTATTTTAATTATTTATTTTTTATCGTGTTCTGTTTGTGTTGTGTTGTGTTTGCTCGGTACTCGTTTTATCTTTTAACCTGTTCATTGTACAGCACTTTGGCCACCCCTGTGGTAAATTTTAAATGTGCTTTATAAATAAAGTTGATTTGATTTGATTTGATTTGTTTCAATGTTATGTGGCCGCCCTCTTTCGTCTTCTAGGAAGTAATAACATAACTCCGTACATACCAGTGACGTGCGGTGAGGTTGATGGCTGGTGAGGCACTGACTTCATCACAGTCAGATTTACAAACATATGAACCCTAAAGAGTATCTTATTCACCATTTGATTGGCAGCAGTTAACGGGTTATGTTTAAAAGCTCATACCAGCATTCTTCCCTGCTTGGCACTCAGCATCAAGGGTTAAATCACCAAAAATTATTCCCGGGCGCGGCGCCGCTGCTGCCCACTGCTCCCCTCACCTCCCAGGGGGTGAACAAGGGGATGGGTCAAATGCAGAGGACAAATTTCACCACACCTAGTGTGTGTGTGACAATCATTGGTACTTTAACTTAACTTTAACTTTACACATACAAACTGTAGCACACAAAAAAGCACATTTAATAAAAAAAACGTTATTATGGTCTTACCTTTACTTATAAATGAAGTCCATTCGCCGCTGTTGTGCTGGATTAACGTACCCTGACGGGAGTGTTATATCAACTAAAGCCCTCACTTAAACTTTCCACGTCCAAGATTGAATCTATTTAAAAAAGTGTAACCGAGGGTTTATAAATGTCGCCTATACTGTATGAAACTACAAAATAACAAACACGGAGGCTCCAGTTTACACGAGGACCACTTTATGTACCTTCTTTCAAAAACTTCCGCTCCACTCCAACGTGTCATCACTTCCGCTCTTAGCGCCTTCAAAATAAGAGCTCAAGGCATATACTGTATAACAGCGCATAACAGGAACTTAACATCACAAAGAGGAAAGCCCATAAAAATAGGTTACAAAAGTTATTTCATAAGAAGCCAAAAAGTGCAAAAACAATAATGTTCGTGTTGGAGGAGTTGTGAATTAGGTACACCTGCAGTCTGCAGGTGTACCTAATGTTTTGGCCCTGCAGTCATTCACAACTCCTCTAACACGAACATTATTGTTTTTGCACTTTTTGGCTCCTTATGAAATTACTTTTTTAAATAGATTCAATCTTGCACATGGAAAGTTTAAGTGTGGTCTTTAGTTGATATAACACTCCCGTCAGAGGGTGCAAATTCTACGGCGAGGGTGCAGGAGGCGAGCCTCAGCCAGTGCGTCTTTTGCAGCCGTTTTATGATCGCTCAGCACAAGAAATACGTTACACACATACAGTTGCTGACAAAATACACTGTACATTATATACCTCAGCTAACTAAACTATGGAAATGTATAATATAATTCATATAGCAATACGGTCTCACTGCACAGCAGGCCAGCAGTTAGCCGAGTCCGCAATCCATGGTGAGGCACAACTGAGTGACGTGCCTCAACTGGCTGCTGATCACCGCACCGTCTCTTCTCAGTATTTGAACGGCAAATGTGAAAATTCAGCGATTTTGAATAAAAATAATCTAAAACTGGTGAAGTTAAATGGAAAATAACTTTATAGTATAATCACTGGATACATATAACAATTTAATAAAAATGTTTTCTTTTTACATTTTTTTTCTTTCCATGATGGCAGGTGAGGCCCAGCCTCACCTGCCTCTAGTGACTGTACGTCACTGGTACATACGTACCTAACACCTGCACATGCATTAGCTTTGGGTGTTGTTAGCTAATGATAGCGATTTGGTTAGTTAGTGTTGGCTGTCATTGAATGTATATTCTCTCAAAACAACAACACGACTGCAAATTGTTCGTTTCTTCTCTTGGACTGCTTTTGTATGTGTGCACGCGCTACGTGTTGACGAGACACGGTGACAGTCCCAAACACCAATTATTATTTCCGGGACGGACATTTTATTTTAATCACATAAACATGGTAATTGTGAAACATATATAGACAGTTTTAAAACAAATGTTAAACCACTAATGGTAACTTAGGCTCGCCAATGGTGTTCTTGTTAAGTTTTGTTTAAAATGTAACTGTAAGGAAGTTGCAAACAGCCCCTTTAATAATGTAATCATTTTACTTTAATGTAACTAATTTTGCAACATGGAGGTATAGGTTATTAAATAAGTGGGATTTATTTTCCTCTCCCGACACATAAGAAATAATAAAGTTAATAAAATAAATACTGTACTCTAAATTAATGTAATAAAACATTTAAGACAATAAATACAAATCTAAACAAAACATATGTAGTAACAAATGATGGTGGTTAACATTTGAATATCTGGTTAGAACAAATATCTAAAATATACACTGGTGCCTCAACTTAAAAGTGTTTTGAAAAGACTCGTCTCTCAGCTAATCATTATACTTTAAGTTACAAGCATCCCCGCCATGAGTTGGCGTAGCAAATGTCACAGTCAACCCATATGATCAGCCCAAAAACACCAGGGGCCTCATTTTGCGCCCGCACAAAAACCTGATGTATGCACATTTTCACGGGAAAGTTGAGATGTATTAAGAGTGAACTGAACATCAAACATATATTAACGCCATCCCCCTCAGGGGGAAACTGGGTAACGTACTGACAAAGCTTGACCTAATTGTACTATAACAATCTATAAGGTTAATATAGTCCGCTTGTCTTTCTTCCTCAACATTTATCTACTTTCTTTTGTAATTACAGTTTTAAGTAGATATTCAACCCCTGTTTCCATATGAGTTGGGAAATTGTGTTAGATGTAAATATAAACAGAATACAATGATTTGCAAATCCTTTTCAACCCATATTCAATTGAATGCACTACAAAGACAACATATTTGATGTTCAAACTCATAAACTTTTTTTTTTTTTTGGCAAATAATAATTAACTTAGAATTTGATGGCTGCAACACGTGCCAAAGTCGTTGGGAAAGGGCATGTTGGTGTTACATCACCTTTTCTTTTAACAACACTCAATAAACGATTGGAACCGAGGAAACTAATTGTTGAAGCTTTGAAAGTGGAATTCTTTCCCATTCTTGTTCTATGTAGAGCTTCAGTCGTTCAACATTCCGGGGTCTCCGCTGTCGTATTTTACGCTTCATAATGCGCCACACATTTTCGATGGGAGACAGGTCTGGACTGCAGGCGGAGCAGGAAAGTACCCGCACTCTTTTTTTACGAAGCCACGCTGTTGTAACACGTGCTGAATGCGGCTTGGCATTGTCTTGCTGAAATAAGCAGGGGCGTCCATGAAAAAGACGGCGCTTAGATGGCAGCATATGTTGTTCCAAAACCTGTATGTACCTTTCAGCATTAATGGTGCCTTCACAGATGTGTAAGTTACCCATGCCTTGGGCACTAATGCACCCCCATACCATCACAGATGCTGGCTTTTGAACTTTGCGTCAATAACAGTCTGGATGGTTCGCTTCCCCTTTGGTCCGGATGACACGATGTCGAATATTTCCAAAAACAATTTGAAATGTGGACTCGTCAGACCACAGAACACTTTTCCACTTTGCATCAGTCCATCTTAGATGATCTCGGGCCCAGAGAAGCCGGCGGCCTTTCTGGATGTTGTTGATAAATGGCTTTCGCTTTGCATAGTAGAGCTTTAACTTGCACTTACAGATGTAGCGACCAACTGTATTTAGTGATGGTGGTTTTCTGAAGTGTTCCTGAGCCCATGTGGTGATATCCTTTAGAGATTGATGTCGGCTTTTGATACAGTACCGTCTGAGGAATCGAAGGTCACGGTCATTCAATGCTGGTTTCTGGCCATACCGCTTACTTTGAGTGATTTCTCCAGATTCTCTGAACCTTTTGATGATATTATGGATCGTATATGTTGAAATCCCTAAATGTCTTGCAATTGCACTTTGAGAAACGTTGTTCTTAAACTGTTTGACTATTTGCTCACGCAGTTGTGGACAAAGGGGTGTACCTCGACCCATCCTTTCTTGTGAAAGACTGAGCATTTTTGGGGAAGCTGTTTTTATACCCAATCATGGCACCCACCTGTTCCCAATTAGCCTGCACACCTGTGGGATGTTCCAAATAAGTGATGAGCATTCCTCATCTTTATCAGTATTTATTGCCACCTTCTTCAACTTCTTTGTCATGTGTTGCTGGCATCAAATTCTAAAGTTAATGATTATTTGCAAACAAGGTTTATCAGTTTGAACATCAAATATGTTGTCTTTGTAGCATATTCAACTGAATATAGGTTGAAAATGATTTGCAAATCATTGCATTTCGTTTATATTTACATCTAACACAATTTCCCAACTCATATGGAAACGGGGTTTGTATGTAGATAGGTAGATAGATAGTACTTTATTGATTCCTTCAGGAGAGTTCCCTCAAGAAAATTAAAATTCCAGCAGCAGTGTACAGAATTGAGATTGAATTTAAAAAGTAAAAAGTAAATAATGAATGGAAACAGAATACAAAAATATTACAATAGAATAAAAATAAAAAGCAACAATGAGAATAAAAATATAACAGTAAAATAAGAATATAACAAGAGAAACTGGGCAGTAGTGATCATGTTGTGAAAAAAGTATTGCACTGTTATTGTTTTGCATCCCCTGTCATCCTAGTACCCCCCTCCAAAGGACAGAGGAGTTTTTGAGTCTATTAGTCCTGCACTTGTACCGGGTATTGTTGATAATTGAGGTAATTATTAGTATTATTCATTGTCAATAGTGTTATTTCTATTGGTATTTTAGGGCTGTGAATCTTTGGGCACCACATGATTTGATTCGATTCGATTCTTGGGGGTAATAATTTAATTCAGAATCGATTCGCAATTCAAAAGCAATACTTTTTTAATAACATTAGATGAACTACATTCCTCCATAAAATAGATAAACAGCTCTGATAAATTTCTATATTACTTAAAGGAAAACTGGTTTTGTTAAAAAAAAATTGTACCCAAACATTTAATAAAGTCAAATACGAAGAAGGCAACCAGAGAAGTATCCGACACTTCTATTTTCTAAAATCAATCTGTACAGCAGATATAGATCATCTACATCAACAATATTATTTGTCTGAGTGGCTGGACAGGACAAAAAATATGAGTGAACTGATTGTGGAAATTTACGGTGCCTTACGCCAACTTCATGGCTGGCTTACGCCCATTTATACATGTTGCGGATACTTTGGCGACACCTGCAGGTGATGCTCGGTAAATGTTTAAATAAAGAAATCCATCCATCCATCCATCCATTTTCTACCGCTTATTCCCTTTGGGGTTGCGGGGGGGCGCTGGAGCCTATCTCAGCTACAATTGGGCGGAAGGCGGGGTACACCCTGGACAAGTCGCCACCTCATCGCAGGGCCAACACAGATAGACAGACAACATTCACACTCACATCCACACACTAGGGCCAATTTAGATGTCAAACAAATTACTCCGCAGAATGATTGATGTGCACATCATTGACATGTAAACAATGAACACAACCCCGCATGTGCAATTAAACGACTGGATATAAATGCATAGGGGAAGTGGTGCAAAAAAAATCACAAATATTCAGCATGTTTGCTGGGTATATCAAAGTAGCAGTCGAGTGTAAAAACAAGTTGACTTTATATGCTTATTTGTAGAGATGTCCGATAATGGCTTTTTTGCCGATATTCCGATATTGTCCAACTTTTAATTACCGATTCCGATAACAACCGATACCGATATATACAGTCGTGGAATTAACACATTATTAAGCCTAATTTTGTTGTGATGCCCCACTGGATGCATTAAACAATGTAACCAGGTTTTCCAAAATAAATCAACTCAAGTTATGGAAAAAAATGCCAACATGGCACTGCCATATTTATTATTGAAGTCACAAAGTGCATTATTTTTTTTAACATGCCTCAAAACAGCAACTTTGAATTTGGGACATTAGGAGGGTGAGGTGGGCGGGGTTGGGGGGGCGGTGTAAGGGGATAGTGAGGGTATATATTGTAGCGTCCCGGAAGAGTTAGTGCTGCAAGGGGTTCTGGGTATTTGTTCTGTTGTGTTTATGTTGTGTTACGGTGCGGATGTTCTCCCGAAATGTGTTTGTCATTCTTGTTTGGTGTGGGTTCATAGTGTGACGCATATTTGTAACAGTGTTAAAGTTGTTTATACGGCCACCCTCAGTGTGACCTGTATGGCTGTTGAACAAGTATGATTGCATTCACTTGTGTGTTACGGTGCGGATGTTCTCCCGAAATGTGTTTGTCATTCTTGTTTGGTGTGGGTTCATAGTGTGACGCATATTTGTAACAGTGTTAAAGTTGTTTATACGGCCACCCTCAGTGTGACCTGTATGGCTGTTGAACAAGTATGATTGCATTCACTTGTGTGTGTGAAAAGCCGTAGATATTATGTGATTGGGCCGGCACGCAAAGGCAGTGCCTTTAAGGTTTATTGGCGCTCTGTACTTCTCCCTACGTCCATGTACCACTCCGTACAGCGGCATTTTAAAAAGTCATACATTTTACTTTTTGAAACAGATACCGATAATTTCCGATATTACATTTTAAAGCATTTATTGGCCGATAATATCGGCAGCCCGATATTATCGGACATCTCTACTTATTTGTGTGTCATTATATCGATTAAACTATATCCAATTGTATTTACAATACACAAAGTATGTGAAAATACCGTCTAAATGTCACAAATTCAGTCAGTAATTTTAAAATATTGCTCTTGGAATATATTCGGCTATTTTTGGAGATTGACATTACGGTAGTAACACTTCCTCACTCTGACCGTATTAGCATATTTCAGTCATACTTGAAATACACAAACATTGTAAAGAGATGTGCTGTTTATCATTCACAACCATAATGTAAGCCAAGAACACATATGCTTGGCTTTTTTATGCGTTCGAAATAGTAAATAAATATCTAACAAATGAGTCAACAGATGGAGGGTCCTCCCATTATACTCTCTAAAACATCCAGAAAGCACCAACAATACTCCATTTACATGTCGTGACCTGAAAATTAACCAAATATGAGTGATAATTGTTATTATAAGCGCTAACGCAGACAAACTATTTTAGCGGTGCATTGATAGCAGTGAGATAATGCTAGCTTACGCTGCTATTGTTGGCACACTGATGATTGTCACACACACACACACTGGGAGTGGTGAAAATATCCTCTGCATTTGACCCATCCCCATGTTCACCCCCTGGGAGGTGAGGGGAGCAGTGAGCAGCAGCGGTGGCCGCGCTCGGGAATCATTTGGTGATTTAACCCCCAATTCCAACCCTTGATGCTGAGTGCCAAGCACAACGGGTCCCATTTTTTGTAGTCTTTGGCAGGGGCGTCACAAGCTTTTAAGGACAGGGCGAACGTAGCGCACGAGCACAAAACTTCACAAACGGCTAACAAAGACTTAGAAATTATTCATTGTTATTATTATTTAAAAAATGCACGGGACGAAATGAAATGCTCCCCGGGACGATGGCTTTTAACCATTTTTTTTATTTTTATTTTAATGTATTTATTAATTTGACATTTTATATTAAATGTCTTGGTTTTTCCTCCCTCTGAAAATCCTATGAAATGTTTACCAAGCCATTCTATAACAATACAACAGTAATTAATGTAACAATACAATAAAAACAAATATATTTAATGTTTTTTTCATTGTTTTAACATTAGACTAATGTATATTACTTTATGTAGATTCTACAAGTGTGATGTGGGCATTTTCTATATGAACAGTCAAAGGACCGCAGGCAAGGTTGCAGAGAAAATGCGGACTGGATTTTGAGTGATGTGGGCATTTTCTATATGAACAAGTGGAATGGATTGGATACCGACACACTAAAGGGGCTCTCTCCCTTAAAGTACCAATGATTGTCACACACACACACACACACACTAGGTGTGGTGAAATGTGTCCTCTGCATTTGACCCATCCCCTTGTTCACCCCCTGGGAGGTGAGGGGAGCAGTGGGCAGCAGCGGTGCCGCGCCCAGGAATAATTTTTGGTGATTTACGCTATGAAGTGAGGGGAAACTGAGTGAATAATGACAGGTTATATGATTAATTTATTTAAACTCATATTCGGGCCACTTCATAATGAGTATGTCAGCATGTATTTGTTAAAAAAATAAAATTATATATATATATATATATATATATATATATATATATAAATAACACCAAATTATTTAGGGGGGCTTAAGAATATTTTAGGGGGGCCTGAAATAGGCCTAACAACGCCAATGGTCTTTGGTATGACTCGGCCAGGGTTTGAACTCACAACCTCCCAGTCTCAGGAGGGACACTCTAACCACTAGGCCTTATGAAAACATTTTTCCAAAACACAATATAGAATGTGAAATACAACAGGATAATGTTTTAATTTGTTTTCAAAACGGTTACAAAAAAGTGGCACCCCAAAAATTCACTGTAGGGCCCCATTTTTATGATTTGATGGGGTCCCATGGACCCCATTTTGAAAATTCCTAGCGCCAACACTGATGGTGTATTGGTGCGTGCAAATCAGCAGCAGGCAGCTGTGGCCTGCGGGCCGGTTATAATACTAATCAAATATCATACATAATTCATTCGCGGGCCGGATCTGGCCCGCGGGCCTTGACTTTGACTAAGCGCTCTGTCACAGAAGTAACTAATTAGGTTGCTGTGCTACGAACATATCTAACAATATATTTGCAAATATTATGCTTTTTACAGAAGAGTAAAAATATTGGAACCACTTTCAACAATAAGTTTATAATAAATAATTAATATTGAATAGGTTGTGCAGGCAGGTGTCCTTAATGAAGTGAGCAGTGTTCTACTTGCATTTCTTCTCCTTCATCCTCACGTCCTTCTTGGCGTCTACTGAGCCCAACAAACAGTTCTCTCCTTGCTGGTTCGACATCGAGGAGCCGGGAAGACTGCTGTTAAAATCACAAATTGACTGTAGACATGTACTTTTATGTGCAGGACAATTGTGGGCGATGTCTCCCTGGCAACGTGGAGCCCAGAGAACAGAACACGAAAAGCGGTTCTGCCACATCATCGGTCCACCGAGGGACGAAACTTGGCAAGACGAACAATGTAACGTCACATAGTCATACGAATGTTTAAACATGAATGGTTTCTTACCTTGGTATTGTAATATGTACAGAACCAGTAAAGGTGAGTGGGTCTCGTTGTTCTGTCACGCCGTCCTTGGTGCTTCTCAGCCCGGCTGGCTGGTGCCTATGGCGTCACATTAGTGTCAAAAATCCGAGCGCATAAAAACTGTTATCGCGCGCTGATTCTCCACTTCGTGCGCGCGCGCGACACCCTTTTGCGCGCGCGCGGTTCCTTTCTGTGCGCGCGCGATGCCTTTCTGCGCGCTCTCTGTGTACTCCTGGCATCTCTCCTCGCGCTCTCATGTTTCTTTTTGGCACTTTGGGGGCGGGTATGCTTCAACGGCTCCTTCTTTCTGATTGGTCAGGCGAAAAATGCTGACAAATGCTCAGAGCCAATCAGAAGTATAGCAGGGCGGGTCATCGTCAATATGTATCAAGATTTACGGAGGTAGAAGTGGATAAAAAAAATGTCGCGCGCTGATGAAAGATCATTTTATTAATTTTATGGCTGAATCAAAAGAAATTCCATAAATTAGAAAACAAATGTTCAAGAAGAAGTGAAATTATAAAATAATGTTATGGTTGGATGTTATTGCTGGTGGACCAGTTCTGGCTGAAAGATGTGATTATGGTGTTTGTTGTCTTATTATTTATTTGGGTCACATTTTGTATTACCCTGTATTGTGTTTATGTGGTATGAAATAACCTGCATCAGCGCACGACATTTTTTTTTTATCCACTTCTACCTCCGTAAATCTTGATACATATTGTCTAAGCATACCCGCCCCCAAAGTGCCAAAAAGAAACATGAGAGCGCGAGGAGAGATGCCAGGAGTACACAGAGAGCGCGCAGAAAGGCGTCGCGCGCGCGCAAAAAGGCACCGCGCGCGCGCGCAAAAAAGCACCACGCGCGCGCAAAAGGGTGTTGCGCGCGCACGAAGTGGAGAATCAGCGCGCGATAACAGTTTTTATGCGCTCGGATTTTTGGCACTAATGTGACGCCATAGGTGCCGTTCCAACGCGGAGGCGTGCCGCTACTGCACGGTGCCTTACCGTACTGCTGCTAATAGACGGGCCAGCACAAGTACAAGCTACCACAGTGCAAACCTCTAACGGTGAACAGCTGAAATAATCACATGTGAAATTCGAGGAAAAGCGGAAGTTTTTGCAATGTTTAGCCTAAACACGTGGACAGTTTTGACATTGTATTGTAAATATTTATTTCGGACATGTTAAAAAAAGAAGAAAAACAAAAACAAAAAACAAATAATGAAAAAAATAATAACATAACATTACAGTTTCACTTTGTAACGGTGGGAAGAAGCAGAGCTTATCCTATCGCTTTACTATATATTTTTCCTATAATACATTTCCTATAAATAATTTTAAACACAATTGTTCACTTCCTTTTTTTATCTTAAACAAAAGCAACAAATGAATGAATAAATAACTATCAATACAGCTCATATATATATATATATATATATATATACATATATATATATATACATATATATATATACATATATATATATATATATATATCAGTGACGTGCGGTGAGGTTGATGGCTGGTGAGGCACTGACTTCATCACAGTCAGATTTACAAACATATGAACCCTAAAGAGTATCTTATTCACCATTTGATTGGCAGCAGTTAACGGGTTATGTTTAAAAGCTAATACCAGCATTCTTCCCTGCTTGGCACTCAGCATCAAGGGTTGGAATTGGGGGTTAAATCCCCAAAAATTATTCCCGGGCGCGGCGCCGCTGCTGCCCACTGCTCCCCTCACCTCCCAGGTGGTGATCAAGGGATGGGTCAAATGCATAGGACAAATTTCATTACACCTAGTGTGTGTGTGACAATCATTGGTACTTTAACTTAACTTTAACTTTACACATACAAACTGTAGCACACAAAAAAGCACATTTAATAAAAAAAACTTTATTATGGTCTTACCTTTACTTATAAATAAAGTCCATTCGCCGCTGTTGTGCTGGATTAATGAACCCCCTGACAGGTGTGTTATATCAACTAAAGTCCTCACTTAAACTTTCCACGTGCAAGATTGAATCTATTTAAAAAAGTGTAATCGAGGGTTTATAAATGTCGCCTATACTGTATGAAACTACAAAATAACAAACACGGAGGCTCCAGTTTACACGAGGACCACTTTATTTACCTTCTTTCAAAAAGCTCCGCTCCACTACAACATGTCATCACTTCCGCATATACTGTATAACAGCGCATAACAGGAACTTAACATCACAAATAGGAAAGCCCATAAAAATAGGTTACAAAAGTTATTTAATAAGAAGCCAAAAAGTGCAAAAACAATAATGTTCATGTTGGAGGAGTTGTGAATTAGGTACACCTGCAGTCTGCAGGTGTACCTAATGTTGTGGCCCTGCAGTCATTCACAACTCCTCCAACACGAACATTATTGTTTTTGCACTTTTTGGCTTCTTATGAAATAACTTTTTTAAATAGATTCAATCTTGCACGTGGAAAGTTTAAGTGTGGGCTTTAGTTGATATAACAATTCTACGGCGGGGGTGCAGGAGGCGGGGCTACTGGAGCCTCAGCCAGTGCGTCTTTTGCAGCCGTTTTATGATCGCTCAGCACAAGAAATACGTTACACACATACAGTTGTTGACTAAATACACTGTACATTATATACCTCAGCTAACTAAACTATGGAAATGTATAATATAATTCATATAGCAATACAGTCTCACTGCACAGCAGGCCAGCAGTTAGCCGAGTCCGTCCATGTTGAGGCACTGAGTGACGTGCCTCAACTGGCTGCTGTTCACCGCACCGTCTCTTCTCAGTATTTGAACGGCAAATGTGAAAATTCAGCGATTTTGAATAAAAATAATCTAAAACTGGTGAAGTTAAATGGAAAATAACTTTATAGTATAATCACTGCATACATATAACAATTTAATAAAATTTTTTTCTTTTTACATTTTTTTTTCTTTCCATGATGGCAGGTGAGGCCTCGCCTCACCTGCCTCTAGTGACTGCACGTCACTGATATACACATACATATATATATATATATATATATATATATATATATATATATATATATATATATATATATATATATACATACATACATACATACATACATACATACATACATACATACATACATACATACATACATACATACATACATACATACATACATACATACATACATATATATATATATATATATATATATATATATATATATATATATATATATATATATATATATATGGTAAAGGTCTTAAGTGTAGTGCATGCACACAGATATTACATTTTTTTTAACATTTATTTGGTAATATTTTTTCAACAAAACAGTTAAGTGAAATACAATACAATATGAATCAAATGTTCTCCCCCCACAAAAATAAATAAATAAAAAAAATAACGAGCTAATCATTATGACACTGGAATGGGTTGAGATTTGTTTGTGGAATGTAGCAACAAATTATCCACCTAAAAGAGGGGCTCTGTCATGCAAAATGTGAAATTCCAGGAAAAGTGGAATTTTTGGGATGTTTCAGACTACCAAAGTGGCCTAAATAGGATTTTTTGGAGATCTGATTTTTTCCAGCTTACTGTTTACACTGCAAGTAAAATGTGATTGTTATCAGACTCCAGTGTAGACGGGCACAGGCCCCAATGTGGACTCTATGTGGCCTTGACGTCACTTGCATGTGCACTTCTATAAAGTGAAAACAAAGAAAGTTGAACGGGAGGAAGTCGGTACTACTACAAATTAAAATAAAAGTTGCGACACCTTAAAAATGTGTGTTTTTTTACGTGAAAGTAACATAATGTATGAATGGATGTATATAGTGTAATGTATTTGGGAAGGTTGTAATCTTTTTATGGCTGTTGAGTAGAGGAGACACGGACATCAGTGTGGATCTACCTTAGTTTTATTTTTCAACTCACATGAAAGCAAATACACCACAGTGTCAATTCTAGTCTTTCAACAATGGCTATTTATTTGGAATCCAAATATATATTCATATATTACATGTAGCCTATGATTTGTGCACTATTGACAAGTTATGTACCGAAAATTTGGTCGTCTTAAATAGATGTTGTGATGAAATATCCCTCGTGTGCGTCTTTCCCCGCACACACGAGTGACGTAGCTCACCCAAAAATTACAAAAAAGTCACATTCAGGTTGCATTGTGTCTAGACCAGGCCTGGGAAATTATTTTGACTCGGGGGGGCAAATTTAGAGAAAAAAATGTGTTTGGGGGCCGGTATATCTGATTTTTAGGAACACTAATACAAAACCTCACAATAATGTCTGATTGAATGCTAAAAACGTTATGACAGACCGCCTTAAAAAACGGAATGGAATTTAATTTTTTTTAACTGAATCAGACACCCAAAATGTACATGAAATTAAAGAATGTGAGATTTACAATATTAACTATGAATGATAAAACACTAAATATTGACGACATATGAACGTCACATCGCCTCTCGATCGACATATTTTATAATCAAGCAAAACGCAACAAAAATGCAACAAACACAGCGAAATATGAACGCGAAGGGTATAAAAACCCCACCCACTATTTCATATATCTGATACATCACTAAGCTTTAGAACTTTGTTGTAAAAATCTCCCTTTATGTCTGCCCCTGACACCCGCATTTCAGGCTGGCCGCTCTGGAAACACTCTATAGAAATGCTCCCACACTGCTTGGTGCCTCGTCTGAGCTGCTGTGACTTAGATTACCATAGTAACTAATTAGATTACCATAGTAACTAGTATATCATGCAAAAGCGCAGATTCCAACCATTGAAATACTTTTTATAGTTCAAGACTTACAGTCATTTGTAAACATCTCTGCACATCATAGTGGCAGCTACAGATTCCATCTTAAAGATCTAAAAAAATTATTTGGGAATGTCCGTCGGGCCAGATTGAAACGCTTAACGGGCCGCATGCGGCCCCTGGGCCTTAATATGCCCAGGTCTGGTTTAGACTGAAGTCACATTTGAAAAGACCAGGGGCCGTATTTATCAATCGTCTTATAGTGCCATTTTACACTTAAGTCCTGAGAATTTGCAAAATTTAGTCCTACTCTCAAACTTAAGAATAAAAGCTATTTATCAACTTTCTTAAGTCCAAGAATCCCTCCTACTCTCCACGATATTTAAGAGACCTTCAGAGGTGTCCTAAGTGGTTAGGAGTTGCCAGCGGGGGATGGCACTGAGGCGAGAGAGACGTGCGCGGACGTTGAGGGAGCGGAAGGATGTCCTGGCTTAGTTTGATGACGAGCAGCTGATCAAACGGTATCGTTTAGACAGAGGGGGTATTATTTTTGTCACAGATTTAATAAGGGGTGTTATCTCATCAGCAACATCACGCAGCAGAGCTTTCACAGCAGAACTAAAGGTCATCACAATGCTTCGATATCTCGCCACTGGGTAAATGAATTGGAAAGAAAAGGAAACATTTATTTTTGATTCATTGCCAATATTGTTTGTTTGTTTTGTATTATTTTGTAGTTTATTGTCAAAATATACACTCCTATTGTCCACTTAAATATTTCTAAGATATTTCTTTATTCTTAGACAAGGGATTCCCTTCCGTGATTGGTCATTTCTATGGACACAGAAATGACGTCACCTAAAATTCCGTTTACGGCACATAGTAATGTCGTAATTCAGCTCTGAGTGTGACACTTAAGATTCAGTCCTACACTTCGCTGAAAGTGTGAGTAAGACGCTTGATAACTAACTTTTAAGTACAGCTTTCAGCGAAGTATGTCTTTACTCATAAGTCAACCCTTAGCAGACTTCTTAGGAGTAATTCTAAGACGCTTGATAAATACGGCCCCAGATTTCAATCGGATTCAGGACTACCTCCTGATGTGGTCTGAATCTGATGCCAAAAGTTCAAATTTGAAGCACCTTGGAGCGTTTAGACTGGCAAAAAATTGTTTTGATCTGAATCACTTGAGGGCAAAAAAAAAATATTTGGTGCGTAGTGTAAACAGGACCTACAATTGTTAGCCGAAATGTTCTAAATGAGCGTAATATTTTAATGCTGGAATTATTTGAATTGATGTTGAAATGAGGAATAATAAGTTCTCAATTCATTTCATTGGGAATTTGGGGCCAGGAAATGTGTAATTCAGGGAAAACCAGGAATTACTGTGAGGTGAAAGCGACAACATGTGAATGTTTGAAAAATGTGGTCGTTGAATAATAATATTGCTGAGACGTTTTGATGCACAATAACGTGTGTAAATGCTCTTCAAGCAAAATGAGTAAAACAATTTATTTTATCAAACATCCATCAATTCATTGCATAGTTATATTCACCAGTGGTCCTCAGTAGGGAAGGCAGATAGTGGTCATTGAACACCAAAGTGCTAAAATAAATACGTTTTAAATCCCAAAGTTTCCTTAATATGGCCACCTGTGCTTATTTACTGGCATTGCATAGCATTGACATATATGCTTGAAGGTTAGTACTGAACTACATAGTCTGTGTTTCACTCCGTCCTTGTCATGTTTCACTACATTCAAGGGTCAAAAGTGTTAAGTGTGTGACGGACATGTGGTCAGTAGTTTTGCACGAGGGGTGAAGGCGAGAGGTGGCCGGCGTCTGACCACCTTCCTTCAGGAAACTTTAAGTGCTTTTTGGCGCATTCACATTACGGTTTGATTTTCCACAGCTGCAAAAGAAGCAGAACATGTTCAACTGTTGAATGACATTACATTCATTCATATACATTCACTAATCCATGCCAATAACCATCTGCACTTGCAGCTCTTTAACTCTCTAGTTCAGGGGTGTCCAAACTTTCTGACTTGGGCGCCGCTTTGGGCTCGAAACATTTGGTAGAGGGCCAAAAGCCGACTGCATGTAAAGTAATACACACACATACATATGTATATACCGTATTTTTCGGATTATAAATCGCAGTTTTTTTCATAGTTTTTCATAGGGTGCGACATATACTCCGGAGCGACTTATGTGTGAAATTATTAACACATTACCATAAAATATCAAATAATATTATTTATCTCATTCGCGTAAGAGACGAAGCAAATGTCCGCAATCGTCACACACACGTCAGCAATCGTCATACACGACAATAAGAATTCGGCGGGGGCGGGTCATGGCAGAAATGCATTGTGCGTCATGGCAGAAGTGCATTGTGGGTCATGGGATGCTAACTGCTGCTACATCCGTAGCTATTAAAATTGATTATTTCTACATTGGCGGTAACTTATAAAAACTGAGAAGGGCTGAACTAAAATGGCACTGAAAAGGAAATCATATACTGCAGATTACAAGCCAGACGTAGTGAAATTTGCAGCAGAAAACGGCGATCGAGCAGCAGAAAGAAAGGAAGCGGCGCATACCAGGAGCGTCAACGAGGAAGAAGATTTCATCGGATTTAACGATCAGGAGTGACAGATTGTTTGGTAAACGTATAGCATGTTTATATGTTGTAGTTATTTGAATGACTCTTACCATAATATGTTACGTTAACATACCAGGCAACAGTTGGTTATTTATGCGTCATATAACGTACACTTATTCAGCCTGTTATTCACTATTCTTTATTTATTTTAAATTGCCTTTCAAATGTTTATTCTTGGTGTTGGATTTTATCAAATAAATGTCCCCAAAAATGCGACTTATACTCGAGTGCGACGTATATATATGTTTTTTCCTTCTTTATTATGTATTTTCGGCTGGCGCGACATATACTCCAGAGCGACTTATAATCCGAAAAATACGGTACTGTATATACACACAGTGTATGTATATATATTAGGGCTGCAACTAACGATTAATTTGATAATCGATTAATCCGTCGTTTATTACTTCGATTAATCGATTAATAATCGGATAAAAGAGACAAACTACATTTCTATCCTTTCCAGTATTTTATTGGAAAAAAAACAGCATACTGGCATCATACTTATTTTGATTATTGTTTCTCAGCTGTTTGTGAATGTTGCAGTTCATAAATAAAGGTTTATAAAAAAAGAAAAAAAAAGAAAAAAGAAAAAAAGCCTCTGCGCATGCGCATAGCATAGATCCAACAAACCGATGACTAAATTAATCGGCAATTATTTTTATAATCGATTTTAATCGATTTATTCGATTAGTTGTTGCAGCCCTAATATATATATATATATATATATATATATATATATATATATATATATATATATATATATATTTATATACACAGTACAGGCCAAAAGTTTGGACACACCTTCTCATTCAATGCATTTTCTTTATTTTCATGACTATTTACAGTGTAGATTGTCACGGAAGGCATCAAAACTATAAATGAACACGTGGAGTTATGTACTTAACAAAAAAATGAATGGTGAAATAACTGAAAACATGTTTTATATTCTAGTTTCTTTAAAATAGCCATTCTTTGCTCTGATTACTGTTTTGCACACTCTTGGCATTCTCTCGATGAGCTTCAAGAGGTAGTCACCTGAAATGGTTTTCTCTTCACAGGTGTCATAGTTGTGATGCCTTCAGTGACAATCTACAATGTAAATAGTCATGAAAATAAAGAAAACAGATTGAAATGAGAAGGTGTGTCCAAACTTTTGGCCTGTACTGTACACACACACAATATATACATATATATATATATACACAGGTAAAAGCCAGTAAATTAGAATATTTTGAAAAACTTGATTTATTTCAGTAATTGCATTCAAAAGGTGTAACTTGTACATTATATTTATTCATTGCACACAGACTGATGCATTCAAATGTTTATTTCATTTAATTTTGATGATTTGAAGTGGCAACAAATGAAAATCCAAAATTCCGTGTGTCACAAAATTAGAATATTACTTAAGGCTAATACAAAAAAGGGATTTTTAGAAATGTTGGCTAACTGAAAAGTATGAAAATGAAAAATATGAGCATGTACAATACTCAATACTTGGTTGGAGCTCCTTTTGCCCTCAATTACTGCGTTAATGCGGCGTGGCATGGAGTCGATGAGTTTCTGGCACTGCTCAGGTGTTATGAGAGCCCAGGTTGCTCTGATAGTGGCCTTCAACTCTTCTGCGTTTTTGGGTCTGGCATTCTGCATCTTCCTTTTCACAATACCCCACAGATTTTCAATGGGGCTAAGGTCAGGGGAGTTGGCGGGCCAATTTAGAACAGAAATACCATGGTCCGTAAACCAGGCACGGGTAGATTTTGCGCTGTGTGCAGGCGCCAAGTCCTGTTGGAACTTGAAATCTCCATCTCCATAGAGCAGGTCAGCAGCAGGAAGCATGAAGTGCTGTAAAACTTTCTGGTAGACGGCTGCGTTGACCCTGGATCTCAGGAAACAGAGTGGACCGACACCAGCAGATGACATGGCACCCCAAACCATCACTGATGGTGGAAACTTTACACTAGACTTCAGGCAACGTGGATCCTGTGCCTCTCCTGTCTTCCTCCAGACTCTGGGACCTCGATTTCCAAAGGAAATGCAAAATTTGCATGGTTGGGTAATGGTTTGGGGTGCCATGTCATCTGCTGGTGTCGGTCCACTCTGTTTCCTGAGATCCAGGGTCAACGCAGCAGTCTACCAGCAAGTTTTAGAGCACTTCATGCTTCCTGCTGCTGATCGGGCTGTCCCGATACCAAGTAATTTAGTACCGGTAGCAAAATGTATATTGATACTTTGATACTTTTCCAAATAAATGGAACCAAGAAAAATGTCAATATTGGCTGTGTTTTAACAGAATATCTTACACTACATTAAACACTCACAGTCAAAGAACAATTTTACAAGGTTGAAATATAAATTAAAAGGCATTGAAATGGCATCGACCCTGAAGGGAACGTCTCCAAACAGCAGGACAGGTGTAACAACTACATTATTACCTGTCACTATTTAAACTCCTTGTGCAGATCTGAATGCTTATTATTTAAATGTTTATATAAGTTTGAAGCAAAGGTGATAATACTAATCGCCACATTTGGCGAGGCGTGTTTTAAAGCAGCTGTTGTGAGAGTGTGTGTGCTCCTTTAAGAATGTCAGAATCTGGGGTTGGTGAGTGAGTGAGTAAGTAAGTAAGGGAGTGAGTGGGCAAGATAGGAGAGGTAGCGCTAGCATGTGCAGGAGTGTTAATAGCATGGTGGATGTCCGGTTGTGCCCTGTGGAAATTATGAATTAAGTGACCAAGTTGTAACTAATCAACGGCCTCGTCATTCCAACCAAAGAACGGAGCTTTACGGACCCATTGTGAAGTGAAACGTCTCCCCTGCTCTCCTCGACCACGGTCTGGGAGCCGACAAGCAGGAAAGATGTAAAACAGTACTTCCAACGCGGGTCCTCCATGTTTAAAGAGTCACATTTAATGTTACTTGTGAAACCCAAATACCTCTATATTGTACTTCACCACCCTCTTGATTAACAAGTAGAATTGTATTTTTTTGCCATTCTTCCTCTCCAAAATGTTATTACTTGTATGCACTTTGTGTGTGCGTTTTAATAATAATAATACCTGGGATTTATATAGCGCTTTTCTAAGTACCCAAAGTCGCTTTACATGTAGAACCCCTCGTTTTGACACGCTCAACATCATGCACCTCCGCTCTGTAGTCACCCCCACAAAGCGGCACTCAGATGAAAGAGCGGTACCGGTACTTTTCAGAAGGGGGTGTAGTACCGATTTCAATTGATTAGTACCGCAATACTTTATTAGTACCAGTATACCGTACAACCCTATATACACATATACTGTATACATATACAGTATATACTGTATCTTACACATATATATGTCTACATATTATATTAATATGATGGATATATATTTAATAATTAATATAATTGGATATTATGACTATGTGAAAGTTTGACTCCTACCTTGTTTACTTCTGTGACAACTTCTTTAAAGTTTTGTAATCAATCAGAAATATCAAGCAGCTAAAATGTGCCAAATATGGATAAATGTGGAAAGTGTTTAGCATGTTTCCCATCATGCTTTATAATGGATTTAAATGGGTGTAATTTTTTTTTTTTTTTATGGTGCATGGATATTTTTTCTAATACCAACAAATTTCAGGGAGCAGGTTGTGCTATGTGTGACCATGTCTGTTGACATTTTGTGTTGGTTGTTTTTTTTGCACCATGACTAGGGAAGGTTGTTTGCATTGGGTCATATAAGTAAATTATGCGCATTGGGATAGGCTCCAGCACCTCCCGCGACCCCATAAGGGACAAGCGGTAGAAAATGGATGGATGGATGGATTTTCTATTCAGAGCATAATAAAGGTCATTGACCTGAATTACTCGCATTATCCACTAAATGGTGACAGAATGACAGCATAAAAGGTAGTTTGGACACCCCTGCTCTAGATCATTGATACTCAAACGGCGGCGCTGTCTACAGATGCTCATGAACACCATTTAAATTAAAAAAAGATGTTAAACTAGACATATGAACTTGTTGTAAAAAATACAACGTTAAGACCAAAGATTAGCTGAAATTTTAAGTTTCTTTTGTTGAAATGTTGGAGTCACCTCATACGCCACAAGCCACATTCTACAAACTCAAACCAAACATGGTGGAACTTTTTTAGCTTTAAGCTTTGAAATAACAACAAATCAGACACTAGAACAAAGTGTTTTACCGGAATGGAGACTATTTTACATTGCAATTGAACCGAGTGGAGACTCACTCTAATGTTGAAGCCCAGCAGGTCGCTGACCACGGCGGACACAGCCGACAAGATGACCACTCTGGTGATGTTGTAGATGAGCGGGTTGACGGTCAGACCGAGAAGGCGAAAGGGAGTGTCGAGCTCCTGGCAAAGGTTCAGTGTAAACGGGTCACAGGTCAACAGGGAACTACAAGTGGTAATACAACTATCTACTGTATGTTGGGAGGAGTGGACCAAGTCTATGAGAACTTGGTTTGGGCACCAGAATGATGGGGTCATTGACCAGAAGATAGAGGTTGGCACTACCGAGGGGGCACATTTGCACACTCTGTGTATTGCTATAATATGTTGTGATGCATTGACAAGCCACCACCACCTCTCACCTTCATGAGTTTAGAAGCGAGCTTCAAGACGTTGTTCACGATACTGAGCTCTTCTTTCTTGTTGGGCTTTTTCTCCATCTTGAGGTACAAGTTGATCTGAAAGACACAGTGGCGCTCAGTGCTCATGACATGAGGCACACTTGCACAGTCAACATGTCTAATACATGCATTAAAAGTTGAAATGCAGCTCAGTTTTGATTGGTTAAAGAGTATTTTTTGTTATGTGAGTAGTTTTCGATGCATTATCCTGTACCATTGATACAGGTGAATCTAAAAAAATTAGAATAACGGGCAAAGTTTATACAACCAATTACATTTACAAAGTGAAACTTATGTATGACACAGTCTCAGGACATGCAACTCATGATACTTCAAGCCTTCTTTTGTTATAATTTTGATGATTACAGCTTGTGAAAACTTCTAATTGAAAATCTCAGAACATTTGGGGTTTTCAAAAACTGTAAGCCATGATTATCAAAATGATAATAAAGGCTTAACATATCATACTTTGCATTTATATCACATACTAGTTTCACATTTTAAGTTGAACTGCTGACATGAATGGGCTTTTGCACGATATTCAAATTTTTGGAGTTTCACCTGTAATATGTTGTTAAGAATGGTGAAAGTTGTTTTTAATGTATTTTGCATGTATTTACAACGTGAAGCGCCATATACATATATTTAACTTTACTTCTTCTGGTTTACTTTAACAGCAGTCTTCTTAACCATTGTTGGGCCGTGAGCGCCAAAATATCTGTTTCTCAGCTGTGGTCCGTATGGGCCGCAGCGGTACTTGGATGTAATACACTTTTCCCATGAATTGATTAACGTGGACCCCGACTTAAACAAGTTGAAAAACTTATTGGGGTGTTACCATTTAGTGGTCAATTGTACGGAATATGTACTGTACTGTGCAATCTACTAATCAAAGTTTCAATCAATCAATCAATCCACCATTTGTGGCAGTAATGACAATATCAAACAGAAGCTGTCTGGAGCTATAAAGTCTTAGAGGAGTTTTTTAAGCGCAAAAACTATGACTAAAAGGGATGAAGCAGTATTCTAACTTGCACTTCAATTTTATAGACAGTTTGTTTAAGAAACATATACTATTAATTATCAATGTAGTTAGAATGTATTTATTTTAGCACTGTGTAATTAATTGTATGTACATTTATTTTCACAGTTTTTATGAGTCCCTTCTTTTGCAGTATATTTGATGAGTAGTTATTTTTCTAATCAGCCTGACCTAAGCCTTGATAACAATCTTTGTAAATACTACATGCTTTCATATCACTTGACGAAGTTGTAAACTGTAAGTAGCTTAGTTGTAATTATTTAATTAAAGTCAAAAGTACGATTACTAATTCAGTGTTAACATTTAAGTGGGTCCCAGACCCTCCTGTAGTGGAAAAGTTAGGGCCCGAGGTAAAAAAAAGTTAAGAACTCCTGTTTTAAAGTGTTTAATATTCAAGACAGAACAGGTGTTTGTATTGGGGGAAAGACATTAATGTGTCTGGTATTTATGTTAGTATTTGAGCTAACTAGCGATTAGAGCGCTACCTGCTTCGGCAGGTAACTTTTCAAAGTAAGTTAATTAATCAGATCCATCCATCCATCCATTTTCTACCGCTTGTCCCTTTTGGGGTCGTGGGGGGTGCTGGAGCCTATCTCAGCTGCATTCGGGCGGTAGGTGGGGTACACCCTGGACAAGTCGCCACCTCATCACAGGGCCAACACAGATAGACAGACAACATTCACACTCACATTCACACACTAGGGCCAATTTAGTGTTGCCAATCAAACTATCCCCGGGTGCATGTCTTTGGAGGTGGGAGGAAGCCGGAGTACCCGGAGGGAACCCACGCAGTCACAGGGAGAACATGCAAACTCCACACAGAAAGATCTCGAGCCCGGGATTGAACTCAGGACTACTCAGGACCTTCGTATTGTGAGGCACATGCACTAACTATATTTACTGTAATTAAAAATTAGTAACAATAATACAAAACGATCAGGGATTTTATCGCGGTTTATTATAATAACAGTAATCGTTACATTCCTGGTACATTTACACGTTATATGTTTTACAGCTACAAGCAGCCCTCTGAGAGCAGCTGTAACCCGCGACGTGGCCCACCATGAAAATTAGTTGGACACCCCAGCATCAGATCGTGTACCTACTGTGTGGCTTTGAATAATCTACATTCAAGCGGATAAGTGAAGTCAAGTTCTGACCTGCTCAGTGAGAAGCACAGAGGAGTTGCTGTACTTGCAGTTTGTCTCCGACCCCAGCGTGGCGAACCGCAGCAGAAAAAGGATGAGCGACGAGGCCCACACCATCAGCTCCCAGTTGGTCAGTGACTCTAGGAAGGTTTTGTGGCTCTGCAGAAGCTTGGAGTGAAATGCAAGCGTTAACTCGTTCCATCCTCGGGCCTGCACATCAAGAGCCGCGCACCAACATGTTACCTGCGCGCAGATGATGAATGAGATGGAGAGCGCCAGCAGAAAGATAGTGGACACGATGACGTCGACGGAGCGCTGCGGCCCGCGCCTCTGCAACGAGCCAGCAAAGTGGACGTGACAAAAAAGCCTGCGGTAAAGCCAGCCTGACAGCGTTTGTGGGACACGCACCCTGAGAAAGGAGCGCAGCGACAGCCACATTTTGATGTTCTGCACCTTCTTCAGGCGGAAGTGAGGGATCTCCGACTTCTTGGCCTTGCGGGCTGACGTGAGGTGGTTGAAGTGTTTGGCGAATAAAAGTCTCTGTTGAGGAGACAATGTCCAGTCGATGGAAGTCAAGCAACATGTCCAAAGAAATTCATATTTGGCAATGAAAACAAAAAAAACAATGCTCTGGCTTTTCCCCCCGCATTCTCATAATCGTCATAAATCACAGTTAATAAAAGAAAACATCAATATTTAAACCTGATGTTAAAAAAGGGGAACATTTTATAAAATACTGACATAATGCTAGATTGTTGTCATTAAATCCTTATAAGATATTTTTGTTTTTTTGCATTCTGATTTGTAATAATCGCCTTGTTCTAGGTGGTTACCAATGGTGCCAAAAATTTTAATAATCCATTTTGGCTCTAAATCACTCTAAAATGCATGCAAAAAGCGTCAACAATACTCCATTTACATCTCGTGACCTGAATATTGATCAAGTATTAGCGATATAGTCATTATAAACATTTATGCAGACAAACAATTTTTAGCTGCGTCGTAAATAACACTAACTAGCTTGTGCAGCTCCCGTGTTATAAATCATGCCTCACACCTGCATAGTAGAAGGTCCACCACCTTAGGGGTGTTAAAAAAAAAGATTTTCAAATGAATCGCGATTCTTATTTGTAACGACTCATAAATCGATTACAATAAATAAAAAATTGATTAAATTTTTTTTAAATGTTTTTAATCCGTCATGTCCAGCCACTCAGACAAATCATATTGTTGATGTACAGTAGATGATCTATATCTGCTGTACACATTTACTTTAGAAAAGACAGGTGTTGGATACTTCTCTTCTTGCCTTATTTGTATTTGACTTTATAAAATATTTGGGTAAAATGCTGTTAATCAAAACCAGTTTTCTTTTAAGTAATATAGAAATGTATTAGCGCTGTTTATCTACTTTATATAGGAATGTAGTTAATCATAAAACTGCCACTCAATGTCATTAAAAAATTCTTGATTTTGAATCAAGGATCGTTTTGAAACAAGAATTGATTCTGAATCGAATCGTTACCCTCAAGAATCTAATTTAATCAAATCGTGTGGTGCCCAAAGATTCCCAGCCCTAGTTGTGGACATAAACCGAGAAGTTGGCAAGAAAGACACGAGTTTGAGGCACCAGCTTTTTTTTTTAAACCCTTAACATGAATTATGATTAATTATTCATCTAAACGGCGGGATTTGAACATCCAATCAGTCTGCATCCTAATGACAGCAGACAGTAAGTCATGATTTTATTATGTTTGTGGTCTTTCATGAAGTCTGTCGTGATTCGTAGTGTTGTCGTCAAAGGGAAAAGCGAACATTGTGATGCGTCTGGGAAATTTATGCTTGAAATTAGAAAAATATGTAAATATTACATGTTATTATGAATGTTACTACGTTACATATATACTTACCGGTATATCATGTATATATTACATGTTATTATGAATGTTACTATATTACATATATACTTACATCATGTATGTATTACATGTTATTAAGAATATTACTACATTACACATATTCTTACATCATGTATATATTACATGTTATTATGAATGTTACTACATCACATATATACTTACATCATGTATATATTACATGTTATTATAAATGTTACTACATTACATATACTTACAGCGTGTATATAAAACCTGGATGGAGATGTTTTTAGAGGCAAAATAGAGCGACTCTATTGCTAGCTGACTTTAATTAACGTTTATTTGCGAGTTAGAATTCATAAAAAAAGAAAACACGTGTGCTTGTCTTTCATAAGGATTGTGAATGATGAGCAAAATTCCAAAAAAGTGCAGTTCCCCATTAACATTAATGCATTATACCCAAAAAAATAACCTGTAGAAAAATGTGATGCCAAGAAAATGTGGTGTGGGGTGGGGGAACACATTCGTAATGTCGTGTAAAAGCCTCCTCAGAAGAGGTAAATATTTGCTCGCCTGCTTGTAGGTCCTTTCGGCCACACACATCATGAAGAAGAAGAGTCCAGTGAGACACACTCTCAGCACTGTGGTGATGAAGTAAAAGGCGTAGTTGTGAGCGCCAGCCGGCCTGAACAACAGCTCCACCAGCTCAGGAGCCGACAGCGAGCAGAAGTCGGACATGTCCAGACGCTGGGCTAAGCGGAAGGCGAAGGGCAACAGCGCCAGCGTGGCGGTCACCAGCCCACCGAACACCAGGTAGCCCATGCCTTGCTCTGCGAGCTTCACCTGTTAGTGACAGATGAGAGGACAAGAGGACATCTTGTGAGGGTGTGTAAAAAAACACGTGTAGAGGGAATTAGCCTTCAGAGCAAAGTATGCAAAGGGCCTTACAGCCTTACTCTAAAGTGAAAACATGTCATTGTGTCCTCAAAATTCTACACACAATACCCCATAATGACAATGTGAAAACGTTTTTTTTCACCCAACCATGCAAATTTTGCATTTCCTTTGGAAATCGAGGTCCCAGAGTCTGGAGGAAGACAGGAGAGGCACAGGATCCACGTTGCCTGAAGTCTAGTGTAAAGTTTCCACCATCAGTGATGGTTTGGGGTGCCATGTCATCTGCTGGTGTCGATCCACTCTGTTTCCTGAGATCCAGGGTCAACGCAGCCGTCTACCAGCAAGTTTTAGAGCACTTCATGCTTCCTGCTGCTGACCTGCTCTATGGAGATGGAGATTTCAAGTTCCAACAGGACTTGGCGCCTGCACACAGCGCAAAATCTACCCGTGCCTGGTTTACGGACCATGGTATTTCTGTTCTAAATTGGCCCGCCAATTTAGAACAGAACTGACCTTAGCCCCATAGAAAATCTGTGTGGTATTGTGAAAAGGAAGATGCAGAATGCCAGACCCAAAAACGCAGAAGAGTTGAAGGCCACTATCAAAGCAACCTGGGCTCTCATAACACCTGAGCAGTGCCAGAAACTCATCGACTCCATGCCACGCCGCATTAACGCAGTAATTGAGGCAAAAGGAGCTCCAACCAAGTATTGAGTATTGTACATGCTCATATTTTTCATTTTCATACTTTTCAGTTGGCCAACATTTCTAAAAATCCCTTTTTTGTATTAGCCTTAAGTAATATTCTAATTTTGTGACACACGGAATTTTGGATTTTCATTTGTTGCCACTTCAAATCATCAAAATTAAATGAAATAAACATTTGAATGCATCAGTCTGTGTGCAATGAATAAATATAATGTACAAGTTACACCTTTTGAATGCAATTACTGAAATAAATCAAGTTTTTCAAAATATTCTAATTTACTGGCTTTTACCTGTATATTGTAGCGGTTGATTTAAGGACATAATTCACCACACCTGTTATTTGAGTTTGTCATCATTCACTGTACTGTTCTATTGTGCATATGACAATGTTGTTCTTTGTGTGCAGTTAAGAGCGAGTAATTCGGCGCGGCCCCTTTAAGTGGCCGTCAGTAGATTCTCGCAAAGGTGGGGGTTTGTTGTTCCCGCGAGATTTGAGTTTTTGTTTTGATATCATTCATTCTTGCTTGTGCTTGGAAGAATAAACGACGCACACGTTTTTGTGTGTCAACTATACTTAAAGTTGTCTTGCTTTCACGCCACGAGCACAACACTGGTGACCCCGACGCTTCACTGAACGGATTCGGTGAATATTAGCGACCATGACGGCGAATGCGGTTTCTCTTAAGCTGCCCGAGTTCTGGGAAACTTCCGCGACCACATGGTTTGCCCAGGCCGAGGCACAGTTCGCCCTGCGTGGTATCACCGAGGACGACACTAAGTTTTATTATGTCGTGTCCTCCCTTGGGAGCGCGACGGCGGACAGAGTGGTTGGCATCCTCACGCACCCACCGGAGAGGAACAAGTACCTCACGTTGAAGGCTCACCTCTTACAGACATTTCAACTTTCTGACGCGGAGCGAGCTAGCCGCCTTTTTTCGTTGCAGGGGCTTGGCGATTACAAGCCCTCTGAACTAATGGACAAAATGCTGGGTCTCTTAGGTGAGCACAGACCAGGATTCCTCTTCGTGCAGTTTTTCCTGAGGCTCCTGCCTTCTCAGGTGCGGGCTTCTTTAGCCAACACCGCCATTTTGGACTGCCGCGAACTAGCTGCTGAAGCTGATAAGTTCTTTTTAGCTTCCCAACCTAGCTTTGTGGCTGCTTTCCTTCCGGCTGGGACAGAAAGACCCATGGCAGATTCTCCCACTATCGCTGCTGCTGCTGCGCCCCCCAGGCGGCAACCGGATTCTGGACTATGTTTTTTCCACGCAAAGTTTGGGACCAAAGCTAGGCGGTGCCGTCCCCCGTGCAGTTTTCGTGGACCGCCGCCGGGAAACGCCGGGGCCGGCGTTCAGCAGTGGCCATGAGCGTCGGCAGTGCGGGCAGGCTGCTCTTCATCCAGGACTCCCTCTCTGGGCGACGGTTCCTGTGTGACACCGGCGCGCAGAGGAGCGTCCTACCAGCATCAAGGTTGGACATGCTGTCTGAGTCGCATGGCCCCCCCATGGAAGCGGCCAATGGCAGCCCTATCCGCACTTACGGAATACGGTATGTGGAACTGTGGACAGCGTTTCAGTTGGGACTTTGTGACTGCTAAAGTGACGGTGCCGCTCATCGGTGCAGATTTTCTCGGTGCTTTCGGCCTCCTTGTGGATGTTAAAAACAGGCGTTTGGTGGATGCGATTACGTTCTGCTCGTACAAGTGCAGTCTCAGCGCGACAGACTCCATCAGGCTTTCCAGCATGCTACCCATCGCAGACGTTTTTCTGCGCCTCCTCGCCGAGTTCCCCACCCTGGCGCAGCCCACGTTCTCATCATCTACCGCCAAGCATGGTGTGGAACACCACATTGCCACCGCGGGCCCCCCTGTGCATGCACGAGCCCGGCGTTTGGACCCTGCTAAGCTCTCCATCGCTAGAGCTGAATTCGAGACCATGGAACGCCTCGGGATCATTCGCCGCTCAGACAGCCCGTGGTCGTCGCCCCTCCACATGGTGGAGAAGCCCGGGGGTGGTTGGCGGCCATGCGGTGATTACCGCATACTCAACGAGGCGACTACCCCGGACCGTTATCCGGTCCCCCACATACAAGATTTTTCCGCCAACCTCGCTGGAAAATCTGTGTTTTCTAAGGTAGATCTCGTCCGGGGCTATCATCAGGTGCCGGTCCACCCCTCTGATATCCCGAAGACAGCGGTCATCACCCCATTTGGACTGTTTGAATTTTTACGTATGCCTTTTGGCCTTAAGAGTGCCGCACAGACTTTCCAGCGGTTAATGGACTCTGTTTTACGTGACTTGCCGTTTCTATTTGTCTATTTGGATGATATCCTGGTCGCAAGCACCTCTCAGGCCGAGCATGTGACCCACCTCAGGTCCCTTTTTCAGCGCCTTAGCCAACACGGGCTCATTGTTAACCCAGCTAAGTGCCAGTTCGGGTAGTCTGTAATCGACTTCCTCGGACATCGTGTCACTGAGTGCGGGGCAGTTCCCCTCCCAGCGAAGGTTGCTGCCATCGCAAACTTCCACCGCCCACTCACGGTTAAGGCTCTTCAGGAGTTCCTTGGCATGGTAAATTTTTACCATCGTTTCATTCCCCGAGCAGCTGACCTCATGCGGCCGCTGTATGATGCTCTTAAAGGAGCTGCTCCCAAGCACATGGTGGACTGGTCTGACGCACGGCACACTGCTTTTTTGGGGGTCAAGTCTGCTCTCGCTAACGCTACCCTGCTGGCACACCCATTACCTGATGCTCCTATTGCAATCACCACGGACGCGTCAGACTATGCTGTAGGTGCAGTGCATGAGCAGTGGGCGGGTGGCACTTGGCAGCCTTTGGCTTTCTTTAGCAGGCAGTTGCGTCCCTGCGAGCGGAAATATAGCACATTTGACCGTGAGCTCCTTGGCCTCTATCTGGCCATACGCCATTTCCGTTCGTTGCTTGAAGGCCGGCCTTTCACGGCTTTTGTGGACCACAAACCCCTCACTTTCGCGATGGCCAAGACGGCTGAACCGTGGTCAGCTCGGCAACAGAGGCACCTCTCCTACGTCTCAGAGTTCACGACGGACATCCAGCACCTTGCTGGTAAGAGCAATGTCGTGGCTGATTGCCTTTCCCGAGCCGTCGCGAGCGCTGTCCATGTGGGACTCGATTTTGCACAAATGGCATTTGACCAGGCCGACGACCCAGACATCCAAGCTCTGAAGGCTGCAGCCACAGGGCTTCGGTTGTCTGAGGTCCCATTTGAGGACACCGGGGTTACACTCCTTTGTGACGTCGCTACCGGTCGGCCACGGCCCCTCGTGCCCGCCATTTGGAGGCGGCGCGTGTTCGACTCCATCCACGGCCTTTCCCACCCTGGGAGGAAACCTTCCCAGCGGCTGGTTGCTGCAAAATTTGTCTGGCGTGGACTGAAAAAAAACGTTAGGGACTGGGCTTCCACATGTGTGGCATGCCAGCGCTCAAAAGTGCACTGCCACACGCGGGCCCCACTGGCACCGTTTACGGTTCCGGAGCGCCGTTTTGACCATGTCAATGTGGACCTGGTCGGACCTCTCCCATCCTCACGCGGCTGCACATACCTCCTCACGATGGTCGACAGGACCACCCGCTGGCCGGAGGCAGTACCTCTGACGTCCGCCACCTCCGCGGAGGTGGCGGAGGTGAAACTCCACCACACGACGGCGTATCACCCGCAGGCCAATGGTATGTGTGAGCGATTTCACAGGTCCATGAAGGCAGCACTTAGGGCGTCCCTGAAGGACAGCGCTTGGGTAGACAAGCTCCCTTGGGTGATGCTGGGGCTTCGGACTGCCCCCAAGGAAGACTTGCAATCTTCCTCGGCAGAGTTGGTGTATGGCCAGCCCCTGCGAGTGCCAGGCGACTTTATTCCTAGCACGACGACACCTTGGTCCGCCGGTAAGCAGCGAGCTGCTCTCCTCGATGCCGCCAAGAGTTTTGCCCCCATCCCCACTTCTCAACACGGCCTTACGCCGCCTCATGTTCCCGCTTCCTTAAAGGGAGCAGCGTTTGTTTTTGTCCGACACGACGCCCACCGCGGCCCCCTTCAGCCTCCTTACGATGGGCCATTTCGCGTCCTAGAGAGCGGTGACAAACATTTTCTGTTGGACATCGGGGGTCGGTCTGAAAAGATCACGGTGGACCGGCTGAAAGCGGCCCACTTGGATCTTAGTCAGCCGGTTACCACGGCCGTACCCCCGGGCCGGGGTCGTCCGCCCGCTCTACCTAGGCCCCATGATAATGTTATGCATCCTTCTACGCAGGCCCCCGGGACCTTGGACAGTGCAGGTGCCCTTCCGGTCCCCCCTGCTGACTCCCCGGCGTTGGTACCGGTCCGGCGCACCCGGTCTGGTCGGCCCGTCCGTGCCCCTGTCCATTGACGGTTTGTTTTCTTTGTGGTGGCGAATTCTGGGGGGACGTGTGTAGCGGTTGATTTAAGGACATAATTCACCACACCTGTTATTTGACTTTGTCATCATTCACTGTACTGTTCTATTGTGCATATGACAATGTTGTTCTTTGTGTGCAGTTAAGAGCGAGTAATTCGGCGCGGCCCCTTTAAGTGGCCGTCAGTAGATTCTCGCAAAGGTGGGGGTTTGTTGTTCCCGCGAGATTTGAGTTTTTGTTTTGATATCATTCATTCTTGCTTGTGCTTGGAAGAATAAACGACGCACACGTTTTTGTGTGTCAACTATACTTAAAGTTGTCTTGCTTTCACGCCACGAGCACAACAATATATACATATATATATATATATATATACTTTTTTTTTTCCCCCCATCTGTTCTGTCCAGTCAGACAAATCATATTATTGATGTAGATGATCATACCTGCTGTACATACACTATATTGCCAAAAGTATTTGGCCACCTGCCTTGATTCACATATGAACTTGAAGTGCCATCCCATTCCTAACCCACAGGGTTCAATATGATGTCGGTCCACCTTTTGCAGCTATTATAGCTTCAACTCTTCTGGGAAGGCTGTGCACAAGGTTGCGGAGTGTGTTTCTAGGAATTTTCCACCATTCTTCCAAAAGCGCATTGGTGAGGTCACACACTGATGTTGGTCGAGAAGGCCTGGCTCTCTCAGTCTCCGTTCTAATTCATCCCAAAGGTGTTCTATCGGGTTCAGGTCAGAACTATGTGCAGGCCAGTCAAGTTCATCCACACTAGACTCTGTCATCCATGTCTTTATGGACCTTGCTTTGTGCACTGGTGCACAGTCATGTTGGAAAAGGAAGGGGCCTGCTCCAAAATGTTCCCACAAGGTTAGGAGCATGGAATTGTCCAAAATGTTTTGGTATCCTGGAGCATTCAAAGTTCCTTTCACTAGAACTAAGGGACCAAGCCCAACTCCTGAAAAACAACCCCACACCATAATTCCTCCTAAACCAAATTTCACACTTGGCACAATGCAGTCCGAAATGTACCGCTCTCCTGGCAACTTCCAAACCCAGACTCGGCCATCAGATTGCCAGATGGAAAAGAGTGATTTATCACTCAACAGAAGGCGTCTCCACTGCTCTAGAGTCCAGTGGCGACTTGCTTTACACCACTGCATCCGACGCTTTGCATTGGACTTGGTGATGTATGGCTAAGAAGCAGCTGCTTGGCTATGGAAACTCATTCCACGAAGCTCTCTGCGTACTGTACGTGGGCTAAATGGAAGGTCACATGAAGTTTGGAGCTCTGTAGCAACTGACTGTACAGAAAGTCAGCGACCTCTTTGCACTATGCGCTTCAGCATCCGCTGACCCCTCTCTATCAGTTTACGTGGTCTACCACTTCGTGGCTGAGTTGCTATTGTTCCCAAACGCTTCTATTTTTTTTATAATAAAGCTGACAGTTGACTTTGGAATATTTAGGAGCGAGGAAATGTCACGACGAGATTTGTTGCACAGGTGACATTCTATGACAGTTCCACGCTGGAAATCACTGAGCTCCTGAGAGCGGCCCATTCTTTAACAAATCTTTGTAGAAACAGTCTCCATGCCTAAGTGCTTGATTTTAAACACCTGTGGCCGGGCCAAGTGATTAGGACACCTGATTTTGATCATTTGGATGGGTGGCCAAATACTTTTGACAATATAGTGTATTTACTTTAAAAAAACAGAAGTGTTCTCTTGTTGTCTTATTTGTATTTGACTTTATTAGATGTTTGAGTTAAATTTTGTTAAACAAAACCAGTTTTCTTTTAAGAAATGTATACATTTATCAGAGCTGTGTATCTATTTTATGGAGAAATGTAGTTAATCATAGAACTGGCACCCATTGTTATTAAAAAAAAAGTTTAGTAGGCTAAAGACAACCCATCTAGATATTAGGGGTGTCAAAATAATTGATTTTCAAATTATTTGAGATTCTTATTTGTAATGATTCTTAAGAGATTCAAAAATGTTTATATAAAAAAATATATATACAGTATATATATATTTATTTATTTATTGTTTTAATCCATCCTGTCCAGCCACTCAGACAAATCATATCATTGATGTAGATGATCTATATCTGCTGTACACATTTACTTTACGAAAGAGAAGTGTTAGGTACCTTGCCTTATTTGTATTTGACTTTATTCAAGGTTTTATTTTCAGTAATATAGCAATTTCTCAGAGCACTTCCATCTATTTTATGGAAGAATGTAGAACTGACACCCAATGTTATTAAAAAATGTTTTTTTAAATTTAGTAGGCTAAAGTCAACCCATGTAGATATTAGGGCGTGTCAAAAAAATAGATTTTCGAATTATTTGTGATTATTGTTTGTAATGATTCTTAATAGATTAAAACAAAATCTAAAATGTATTAAAAAAAATTCAAAAAAAGTTTGTAATCCTTCCTGTCCAGCCACTCAGACAAATCATATTGTTTATGTACAAAACCCAAAACCAGTGAAGCTGGCACGTTGTGTAAATCGTAAATAAAAACAGAATACAATTATTTGCAAATCCCTTTCCACTTATATTCAATTGAATAGACTGCAAAGACAAGATACTTAAAGTTCGAAATGAGAAACTTAAGCTTAAATTGTTCAACAGTCCGGAGTCTCTGTCGTGGTATTTTAGGCTTCATATTGCGCTACACATTTTCAATGGGAGACAGATCTGGACTGCAGGCAGGCCAGTCTAGTACCCACACTCTTTTACTATGAAGCCACGCTGTTGTAAGAAGTGGCTTGGCATTGTCTTGCTGAAATAAGCAGGGGCGTCCATGATAACGTTGCTTGGATGACAACATACAGTATGTTGCTCCAAAACCTGTATGTACCTTTCAGCATTAATAGTGCCTTCACAGATGTGTAAGTTACCCATGCCTTGGGCACTAATACACCCCCATACCATCACAGATGCTGGCTTTTGAACTTTGCGCCTAGAACAATCCGGATGGTTCTTTTCCTCTTTGGCCCGGACGACACGACGTCCAGTTTCCAAAAACAATTTGAAATGTGGACTCGTCAGAGCACAGAACACTTTTCCACTTTGCATCAGTCCATCTTAGATGAGCTCGGGCCCAATAACTTTATTAAATGTTTTCTTTTAAATAAAATAGAAATGTATCATATCTGATTTTCTATTTTATGGAGGAATGTAGTTAATCATAGAACTGGCACCCAATGTTATTAAAAAAGTATAGATTTTGATCGAGAATCGATTCTGAATCGAATCGTTACCCCGAAGAATTGAATTGAATTGTGTGGTGCCCAAAGATTCACAGCTCTACCGACTACCTAAAGTTGTTTTTGATTCCATTCCTCCAAGTTTATGTGCCTTTTGCAACATCAGCATGTTTTTTGTAGTGCAGCACATTGTCATGTAAGAGGTTTAAAAGGCTATGGCCGCCGTACCCGAGTGAGTATGATCCCGCTGATCTCCAACACGGACATGTCTGCTTTCTTACACTCGCCCTGCTCCCAAATGATGGCACTTACTCGGTCCTTGGCAGGATGGCACGCCTGGAGCCAAGACAGCTGGTGCTGCCACACAATGCACATGATTAATGCGCACAATCATAACACAGAAACCATATCTGAAAGGCGTAGTTGGTAACCGTACTCCAGTGATGCCTTGCTGCAGGCTCTCGTCATCGCTGCTCAGCGTGGTGTTCTGCTGAAGTGCCAAGCTGGCGGCAAACCTCCCGTTGTCCTCGCTGTCGCTGCTGCCGGTGGAGACAGTGTCCGGTCCCTGGAGAAGCTCCTCCCACATGGTGTCGTCGGTGTCAGAGGCCGGACGGGAGCCCGTGCTCGGTCTGAGGCGCTCTAACTCTCGTGGCTTCACCCTGAAGGCACTGGCGCATTCCTACCTTTGCACAAGTAACATATGAGGAACATCTCTCTGTATGATACTTGCAGTTCTACACCGATGCAAACCACTATAACACACATGCAGTTGTTTCTATGTCACAAGCTGGTGCAGCAGATCAGGATAAAAAAAAGCTGTCATACTATTAAGATTAGAGATGTCCGATAATATCGGACTGCCAATATTATTGGCCGATAAATGCTTTAAAATGTAATATCGGAAATTATTGGTATCGGTTTCAAAATTATCGGTATCGGTTTCAAAAAGTAAAATGTATGACTTTTTAAAACGCCGCTGTGTACACGGACGTAGGGAGAAGTACAGAGCACCAATAAACCTTAAAGGCACTGCCTTTGCGTGCCGGCCCAGTCACATAATATCTACGGCTTTTCACACACACACAAGTGAATGCAAAGCATACTTGGTCAACAGCCATACAGGTCACACTGAGGGTGGCCATATACACAACTTTAACACTGTTACAAATATGCGCCACACTGTGAACCCAACCAAACAAGAATGACAAACACATTTCGGGAGAACATCCGCACCGTAACACAACAGAACAAATACCCAGAACCCCTTGCAGCACTAACTCTTCCGGATCGCTATAATATACACCCCGTTACCCCCCACCCCACCTCAATCCCCCCACCCCCACCCCTGCCCAACTAAACCTCCTAAATTTGGGATATGCTCAGGGAGAGCATATCCCAAATTCCAAACTGCTGTTTTGAGGCATGTTAAAAAAAAAAAGCACTTTGTGACTTCAATAATAAATATGGCAGTGCCATGTTGGCATTTTTTTTCCATAACTTGAGTTGATTTATTTTGGAAAACCTTGTTACATTGTTTAATGCATCCAGCCGGGCATCACAACAAAATTAGGCATAATAATGTGTTAATTCCACGACTGTATATATCGGTATCGGTTGATATCGGAATCGGTGATTAAGAGTTGGACAATATCGGAATATCGGATATCGGCAAAAAAGCCATTATCGGACATCTCTAATTAAGATGTTTGACTACCATCTACAGGACTAGGGATGTGTACGTACATATTATATTAGTATGATGGCTATACAATTAATATAATGGATATATAATTAATATAGTTGGATATTAAGAGAATGTGAAAGTTTGACTCCTGCATTATTTACTTTTGTGACGACTAGGTATACCGGTACTAGAATAGTATTGCGGTACCAATGAATCAAAAACGGCACTATACTCTGTTTGAAAAGTACCAGTTCCCCAATTTATTTATTTTTTAACGGGCATGACGGCGCGTCGTCACGTTGTGACATTGCTGGTTTTACGAGCATAGGAGCATGTTCGGCAGTGCACAATCACGGAGTAGTTACGAGCAGACACAGTGTGTAAACAGAAAAGGGAGAACGGACGCATTTTGGCCTAAAAATTAAACAAAGGTGAAGTTATAACACTGAAATGCCTTCAGGAAGAGGTGCTTTAAGACATGGCTCGCTAGCTAGCCGCTAGCATCCATCCGCAGTCGGCAGTGTTTTAGCTACATCTAAATCACTAATCCTCGCCTTCATGGCGACAAATAAAGTGAGTTTCTTACAAGTATCATCCCTACAGGACGAGGAATAGCTAAACATGCTTCACTACACACCGTAGCTTACCTGAATGTAAACAAACGCCTTGGGTGGATCTACACGGTGGATCTACTACTAGGATTACGTGAAGTGAAGTGAATTACATTTATATAGCGCTTTTTCTCAAGTGACTCAAAGCGCTTTACATTGTGAAACCCAATATCTAAGTTACATTTAAACCAGTGTGGGTGGCACTGGGAGCAGGTGGGTAAAGTGTCTTGCCCAAGGACACAACGGCAGTGACTAGGATGGCGGAGGCGGGGATCGAACCTGCAACCCTCAAGTTGCTGGCACGGCCGCTCAACCAACTGAGCTATACCGCCCCATACGTCAATATTTTTTTCGTCACAAAATCTTTTTTCCTTTTTAAAAAATCATATTATGTTTATAAACTCTAAATACGTCCCTGGATGCATGAGGTCTTTGAATATGACCAATGTATGATCCAGTAACTACTTGGTATCGGATCGATACCTAAATTTGTGGTATTATCCAAAACTAATTTTACATGAGCTGATTATGACATTTTAACAGAAGTTAAAAGTGTCATAACTTTTGTTGAAACGGAAAATAACCAGATATTAACAGTAAATTAACTAGTGGATTAATAATACATTTTTACAGCTTGTCCCTCATAATGTTGACAAAATAATAGAATGATAAATGACACAATATGTTACTGCATACGTCAGCAGACTAATTAGGAGCTTTTGTTTGTTTACTTACTACTAAAAGACAAGTTGTCTAGTATGTTCACAATTTTATTTAAGGAAAAAAATGTTCTTCGATTGCAACAAGAAACATATGTTTAATGTACCATAAGATTTTTTGTTAAAATAAAGCCAATAATGCATTTTTTGTGGTCCCCTTTATTTAGAAAAGTATCGAAAAGTATCGGAATATATTTTGGTACCGGTACCAAAATATTGGTATCGGGACAACGCTGTGACGACCTTCTTAAAATGTTGTAATCAATCAGAAATCAGAAGTAAATCAGAAACATCAAGCAGCTAAAATGAGCCAAACATTGATAAGTGTGAAGAGAGGGTTTTACATATTTCCTATCTTGCACACTAATGGATTTAAATTAATCTAATTTTGATTATTTTTTTTTGTATTTGTACGTTGATCATAATATCCACAAAGTTAAGTGAGCAGGTTGTGTTATGTGTAACTATGTGTTGATCTTTATGTTAGATGCATTTTTCCCCCCACCATGACTAGAGAAGGTTGTTTGGATTGTGTCAAATAATATTATTAAATAATAATAATGCTATTATTTCAAAAGTACTTTCAAAGGTCATTAACCTGATTTACTCACATTTTCCACAAGATGGCAGCAAATATGTAGACAAGAGACTGTCTGGTATTTAAGATTAATTTGAAAGCACTCCGGTGCATGCGTTGTTGAACTCATGATGTCTCGCGGGAAATATTGAAGAGGCTGGCGGGCCGCACTTGGCCCGTGGCCCATAGTTTGGACACCCCCGATCTAGGTGTAATATTCTTGTGTTTAGACAAAGTTTTTTGTGTTAGAGATGTTTCTTAACAGCGGACAGTTTTGGCTGACACTTTTTTAAAACACAGGAAAGTATTTTAACAACACCTACTTTTTAGGTCTAAAACAAGTCAACAATGTTTAGCAGAGCAAGGTGCAATGCAGTTGTTTTGTCATCATCTTGCAAAGACCAAACAGGTTCATCACTGTGTTTCTATTCATTACAATTACACTAAGATGGAAATAATATTGACCTATTCATGTGATTCTACATGATATATCACATAAAACATAGAACATACCGTATTTTTCGGACTATAAGTCGCTCCGGAGTATACGTCGCACCGGCAGAAAATGCACAATAAAGAAGGAAAAAAACATATATACGTCGCGAATGAGATAAATAATATTATTTGATATTTTACGGTAATATGTTAATAATTTCACACACAAGTGGCTCCAGAGTATATGTCGCACCCACGGCCAAACTATGAAAAAAACTGTGACTTATAATCCGAAAAATACGGTAAATCAATTAGCATGTGAGGTGGGTGTGCATTAAAGGTGTGTTTTGATGCCACACAAACGATGGAGTGACGTTAGATGGAGACTAGAGTTTTGTCATTGCCTCAGAGCAACTTTATGGATTATTATATTAGTTCAACTTTTCACTTTTTTGAGTGGATTAATAATGGCTCACTGGATCGCTAAGAGGACGCTTGATGAATCGCGGTAGCAACGGTCGTGACTCGTGAGTAAAGCGCGTTCACTTCAAACAGACACCAACTCTTATTAGCGTGTGTGACTTTGAGGAGGAAATATTGTTGTGTTACAAACGCTTGTGTGGTGTTGCTTCCTTATTTGTCATTATTTATAACTGATTATCATGTTTATGATGATGTTTATGCGTTGCAGCAGCACAAGTAAACGTCGGTCAGCTGGATAAAATAAAAATACAGAAAATCTTAACCCAACTAGGAACCAGTCCAAAAAATACCGGTACTCGGTATACATCCCTACACAGGACTGAAGGGGAAATGTGTTGCTCATCAGACAATTCATATGGATTGTAAAGTTCACCTGAGGCCTCACCGCAGCTTTTGGGTTGGACTTTCTTGACCTCAAAGAAGACTGCGAGGCTGCACATTTCTCCTGAGGAGGATGAATCACTTCCACTGGTTGCACCCCGTCCTCTTCTTCACTAGAGAGCTCGTCAGATGCTCCAAAGTCTGACTTTCTTTTGCTCTACATTAAACAAATAGTACATTTTACCAACAGAATGTATTTGTTATTTACAGATTTTTTGTATTGCTACATAGTCGTCCCTCGCCATGTAGTGCTTTTAAGTTTGCCGTTTTACTCCATTGTAGATTTTTTTAAAGCATGTACCGTATTTTCCGGACCGTAGGGCGCACCGGATTATAAGGCGCACTGCCAATGAGTGGGTCTAGTCAGGTCTATTTTCATACAAAACGCGCGTCGGATTATAGGGCGCATTAAAAGGGTTATATTATTTTTATAAATTGAAAACATTTCCTTATGGTCTACATGTAATGGTGGATCTTTGGTCAAAATGTTGCATAGATGATGTTTTACCGATCATCTTCAAGCCGCTTTCTGACAGTTGCTTCAGGAGGCGCCGTTTTGTGGGCGGTCTTATTTACGTGGCTCACCTTCGGCAGCGTCTTTTCTCCGTCATCTTTGTTGTAGCGGTGTAGCGTGCAAGGACGGGAGTGGAACAAGTGTCAAAAGATGGAGCTAATTGTTTTAATGACATTCAGACTTTATTTGAATCAATAATGGAGCAGAATCTCCTCATCCGTGGCTCACTAGTGAAATAACACCAGAAATGTGTCCCGTGAAAAAAACGTCCGACCGGAACTCTCTAATAACTAAAGTTCCTTGGGTGAATTATGTAAACTCACTACACCGGTATGTTTTAGCGCTTTCATGGCGAGTTCACTGACAGATATAAGTAAGAACTTTGCACTACTTTATATTAGAAATGGCAACAGCGGATAATGAATGTTCAATAACAAGAAGATAGAGACAAAGAAGAAGCTTTTCAGCTACGGTGTCGGCACGGACTACAAAGGCGGAAACGCGCACATTTTCAGGACTTATACAGATCCCAACTACAGATCAGCAGGTACCAGATGATAAGAAAAGTTGCTTTTGCATAATATTGTGAAACAAAACGCCAGATAATATGTCCTACGTATTATTATGGGGTGTGTGTAACACACCCCATAATAATATTTGTATGTTGAAGCACAGTACAATACATCAAGCGGTGCGGCTTCATAGCTAACCAAAGTCGTACTAAAACATTTTGATAGATTTTTGAGCGCCGTGTGTAATGTTCTATATTTTCAATGGAACATATACAATTTTGGTGTTGTGTACTTGAGTCATATTGCAATCTAAACATATCTTTTATGTGTGACTGCCATCTACTGGTCACATTTATCAATTTACCATGTCCAAATAAAATAGCTTTGAGGTCGGTAAGCACAACCAAAATTATTCCGTTCATTAGGCGCACCGCGTTATAAGGCGCACTGTTGAGTTTTGGACTTTAAGTGTGCCTCATAGTCTGAAAAATACGGTGTGTATCTTTTGAAAATTACTTCCATTTTTAAGGACAAAAAATAAATGGCTAAATGAACTACAAATATTAATACTATAGTAGTATTGGCCACTAGATGAGACTAGACAACTGCCACTGATTGGCAGAGCCTTATGCTGCATTACTACTATGTGGGTGTTATTTCATGACGAGAGGGATCTAATAAATGTTTAAAAAACATATTTAGAAGTACGTAAACATGTTTTTTATGCCCCAATTATAAAACATATTGGAGTTATGATGATTAATTCCTACTTTGTCAAAATGTAACTACCACAGTCGGGCTCAGAACCAATTAATTAATAAGAATAAACTTGGGTTTACTGTACACACAAGGTTATTGTTTTTCAGATAAAAAGAAACATTTACAGATACATCAAATTAGAGTGTCAGTCTTTCAATTATTTTAGTCTGTAAAATTGAATTCAAATCATTATTATTGATTAAATATTTCTTGGTTCAACTCTTCAATTCCCTAATATTCATTGACCATTTTAATGGACATATTGAGTTTGTTTGAATTGTTGTTGCTGGTGTGGTTTTATGTTTTCAGCTGTTTTCTCAGATGCCAAAAAAGGTGTTAAAATTGTTAACTTCCATTGTAAGTTATCTTAATTTGCAAGGTACAGTAAGTATTAGGGATGTGCCAATCAATCGGACGATTTTCGTGGAAAAGGATGCGATTGACATTGCTGATTAATACTGATTCTCTCAGGCTGACACTTTCATCTGTTTGTATCCAACCGTCCAACAATTGGCTAGCAGCTAATTATGTGTCTACATTCACAGTGTGGAGACGTTCCCCAAAGATAAGAAAAAAATCACCTCTTATAGGGCAAATAAACTACTCTTCGTGTATTAAGATAGGCTCCAGGTTTACTCGAAGTGCGCCATTGTAGTCAGATGATGTAGTCAATAAGTTCCTTGTTTTTCTCTATCCTCTTGTTGAGGGGCAGACTGGCTCGTACATGCACATGCATCCTCCGCTGTTGCCATTTCTAATACAAAGTAGCGTATAGTTCTAACGTATATCTGTCAGTAGACTCACAATGGAAGCGTTAAAAAATACAACATGGCTGGCAGGGAGAAGACGCTGTCAAAGTGGAGGCTCATAAATTAGACCACCCACAAAACGGCGCATCCTGAAGAGACGGTCAGAAAGCGGCTCAGAGGCAGTCTGTAAAACAAAATCTACAGTATGCAAATTTTTGACCAAAGAACCAGCATTACATGTTATACACAAGAAATTGTTTTACATGTAAAAAAATCATATGAACGCTTTCAGACGTATAGATGGAAAGTAGGTAGCTATTAAGAGGAAATTAGCAAGTAGATCAATAAGCGTCTAAAGAGAGGATAATTACTTTTGGTGTGTCAGCATTGTCGCAGTCAGTACACGACACGTAAGAGGGTGGATCGATTCATAAATTGGTAGTTTCTATACCAAGGGTAGTATCAGTGTAAGGTTGATACTAGAGTGGTTAGGGCGATATTTTTATCTTCTTAAAAACAATTCCAAAAAATAAATATATTTATATATCCATCCATCCATTTTCTACCGCTTGTCCTTTTCGGGGTCGCGGGGGGGTGCTGGAGACTATAAAATAATAATAAAAAACACACATTTATATATATAATAAAAATGCAGAAAAATATCTAACAATTTAAAATGACAATAATGAACTAGTTTAAATATTGTGTTGATATTGTTGAACTGTCGATAGCACTCACCATAAATAAATTGAACAAATTACGGTCATTACATGTGTATAGTATCAATGATCGGTATTGGAATCGGCACCTGACCAGAGCATACTTACTAAGTATGTTTATTAAAAAAAAGAAAAATGACACTTTGGAGTTTTCCTATTACAACTATGTGAGATTTTACAAATGCAGGGCTCAAATTTAACCACGGCAACCGCGGCAACTGCTGCGACCACCCTTGTCATTTGCCGTCATGCCCTAAAGAATCGATCAATATCGGCGGCAACAACATGCCGTGACCGCCCTTGACTTGACGGTTTAATGATAATTTGTGATAAAATTCCAGACGGTTAGTAATAGCGTTTATTTTTTTAATCACCGAAAAAACGTAATTTATTAAAGCATTTTAGGCAACACGAAGTCAGGCGCATGCGCACTAGCATCGTTTGGCTTGATAATCATGACGGACCAACGACACAGACTTTGATCCGGAGATTTCCCCTCGGAGTAAACGGAGCCAAGCGTTTGGTTTAACGTCATTTTCCCTTGCTTCCCGCCGTGTGTTTAAGAGTGCACTGCTGTGTTTAGATGGAGGCAGGTGCGGACAATATTGGAGACAGACGCACTTGTCCCCACACTAAAAGTATACAGCGAAGGAGAAAACTGTTTGATGTTGCTTTTATTTTCTCAATACAGCCTTCATCAGCTGCTGTGACTTACAGTTAATGAGGTGAGGAAATATGCAGCAGGCGATGTGTCGTGAATGTTGCCTCAACTTGTTTATAAAGTCTTTAGTTTGTTTACTGGGATGTTCACTCCTTTATTTAACTGCAAACTGTATTAGTGTTCAAATAACATCAATACTAGCTAAAATGTTTTGTCATCATATCGAATTGAACGCAGGCTGTGAAGATTGTGTATTCGATGTGAGAGGTGTCACTTTTTATTTTTGTTGGCCAAACTGTTGTAGGTTGCGTTGGATAAGAACAAAGCTTATTTATTTGACTTTACCTTCATTAGCCGAACTGCTTTGTGTTTTATTTTGATATCAAAAAGTGAACACCGGATTTTTTTTTTTACATTGTGTATTTTTTCCATTTCACAAAGGTATTACTTTAAAATGGTAAATGGTAAATGGATTATACTTGTATAGCGCTTTTCTACCTTCAAAGTACTCAAAGCGCTTTGACACTGTTTCCACATTCACCCATTCACACATTGATGGCGGGAGCTGCCATGCAAGGCCCTAACCACCATCCATCAGGAGCAAGGCTGAAGTGTCTTGCTCAAGGACACAACAGACACATATATATTTATATATATATACTGTATATATATATATATATATATATATATATATATATATATATAACATTTTAAAACTACATTACAATATATATATATACCGTATTTTTCGGAGTATAAGTCGCTCCGGCGTATAAGTCGCACCCGCCGAAAATGCATTATAAAGAAGGAAAAAAACATGTATAAGTCGCACTGGAGTATAAGTCGCATTTTTTGGGGAAATGTATTTGATAAAACCCAACACCAAGAATAGACATTTGAAAGGCAATTTAAAATAAATTAAGAATAGTGAACAACAGGCTGAATAAGTGTACGTTATATGACGCATAAATAACCAACTGAGAACGTGCCTGGTATGTTAACGTAACATATTATGGTAAGTCTTTCAAATAACTATAACATATAGAACGTTTACCAAACAATCTGTCACTCCTAATCGCTAAATCCGATGAAATCTTATACGTCTAGTCTCTTACGTGAATGAGCTAAATAATATTATTTGATATTTTACGGTAATGTGTTAATAATTTCACACATAAGTCACTCCTGAGTATAAGTCGCACCCCCAGCCAAACTATGAAAAAAACTGCGACTTATAGTCCGAAAAATACGGTATATACAAAATTTTTAAACTACATATACATATATACATATATATATATATATATATATATATATATATATATACATATATATATATATATATATATATATATATATATATATATATATATATATATACATACACACACACACACACACATGCATGCATGCTTTAGAGCACCTGCCCTAAAATATGAGCTCTCCTTTAAGGCAACACTTGCCTTGACCTTAAAAAATTAAATTTTGAGGCCTGCAAACGTATTTTCCTGTTTACATGAGGGTTTTAGCTCTAAGCTTCGTTCACTATTTGGCACACGCTAGAAATTGAATGTGCATTTTTTTGCTGAGGACAATATTCTACAGGCTGCTGACCCTCATCTCATCTTTTCTCTTCAATTGCTGGATTTTCTCAAACTGCGACAAGCATCGCTGCTCCGTGTCCTGGCTGTCATTCTTATCATCAGATTTCTTCTGGCCTCTGCCCTTCCTAGGCCTGAGGGGACAGGAAAAGAGGTGGTGGGGATGCAGCACACAAACGACTATAAAGGGGTTTTATTTGCGACGTCGGAGTAACTCGCCTCCTCCTGCGGGCCGGACTGCTGCTGCAGCTGCTGCTATTGCTGGCGGCCGGACAAGCCGGTGGCCACCTGCTGCACTCAGTGGACACAATCTGGCAATGCACGGTGCCAAGCAGCAGCATTAGACACATGGGTCCGAAAACCTCACTGGCACTGGCACTGGGGACCTCCATGTAGAGCAACACTGCAGCCACTAGGGGGAGAAAAAAACAATGATGGAGGTCTTCCTATGGCACTTCATTACTGTAAATACACTTAACAGGCTGTTATAAATATAATAGCGTTCAATTTTGAGCACATTGTTTTGCTGTTGGAAAGCACACAGCTTCAACAACAATAAATATTTTGTTACAGCTATTTTCCAAAAATGCAGAGGACAAATTTCACCACACCTAGTGTGTGTGTGACAATCATTGGTACTTTAACTTTATATATATATATATATATATATATATATATATATATACACACACACATACATACATATATACACATATAATAAATGTAATCAAAGTAATTTGCTGCAAAAGTGAAAAGTAAATAAGACAAGCTAAAATTAAGTTTTCATGATATATTCGGCACTGAAATGGTTTAATTTAAGTGTTGGCGGAACAGTAAAAAAATATTTTTGGGATATCACACCTTACACACTGTTCTGTCTTGTTTGTTGAATTTATTAATAATATATAAGCGGTAGAAAATGGATGGATGGATATGTAAACCAGTGTTTAAGTTCAGTTTGGAATTCAACAGTGAGGTGCACTTCCTCCTTTAGACAGCAGGAGGCAGCATTGCCTAGTTTACAGTAATGTCCATGTTAACAGGGCTCAACAAGGAGTTCCTTTCAAGTCTACTTTAAACTAGTTCGGTGACGATTGCAAACGTTTTCATCTGCTCGAATCTCATGCCAAACAAAGTATCATCGGTCTGTATTGTTGAGTAGTCTGCTAATATTTGATTGAGTTGTATTATTTGTTGGTTGTGATGTAATTTGGGACGTTTTATGGCCATGCTAATTTTCGTAATTCATACAGTGAAGTGAATGTTAGCATAGTAAGCTAGTTTGCTGTAGAGCACTTAAATTACATATTTTGTGGCATTTATTTATCCATTTAAGTTCAATACACAGCACAATGTATGTTTTATTGTAGTATGCTTGTGTGTGTGCATGTCTGTAATGTAAGCATCCTTCTGCTTGTATGCTTTCAGTTTTACCCTTTTTACGGTCAATAAACCTGTGGACAAGAAGACGTTTTTCAGAGTGTTTGATCAAGAAAAGGTGTTAGGGTAAAGTCAAGATATTTCTACATATCGAGGGCGGCACAGTAAAACGATGTCTTTAACACAGAAGATAAGACAGCATACACAAGAACAAATGATGGATTGCACAGAAAGCTCAATACGGACAAAATCTACCACTTCACATGCTTCAACGAGGTCAAAAGCTTCCTCCACCGAGGCTGCAGCTACCAGAGCACGCGCAAAAGCAGAGGCAGCCAAAGTACGTCTGTCTTTTGCACAAAAAGAAATGACACTCAAAGTGGAAAAAGCACAACTGGACGTGGAAAAAGCAAAACTGGACGTAGATAAAGCACAACTAGATGCTAAGATGGACATGCTCTTACTGGAGCAGGACGCAGCAGCTGCACTCGCCAAAGCGGAGGTCTTGGAAGCCGCTGTGGAAGGAAGTGATCGAAGCAGCTCCTATCTTCACAGTTGTTTGAACATTCAGTGGACACATTAGAGCGCACAAAAGAATACATAGCCACTCAGGCCCAAGAGAAAAGTCAAATAAAAGTTGAATCACCACACCAACAGCCATCATCATGGAATGAAACACAACATTATAAACCACCAGATGTGAACTCTATTCAACACTCACATCTCCAGACAGAGCACAATAAACACAGAGTTGGCTTTGTTTCTACCCTACAACAAAGGACGACACCTTCACAGCCAGAAGTCACATCAGTCACTAGTCCATCTTCAACCAACATACGAGACAATCACCAAGATTACAAGTCAAGCTACAGTTCTCCTTTGCATCCAAGGTCCAGCCTTACACCTTGTCAGCCTGTCTACGATCAAGGGAATGTGGCAGACTTCGCAAGATATCTAGCTCACCGTGAGCTAGTCACAACGAGCCTGATAAAGTTCAGCGACCAGCCATGCAGTTACAGGGCATGGAAACAGTCCTTTGTGAACACAGTCAGAGACCTCAACATAACGCCCAGTGAAGAAATGGATTTGTTGGTCACGTGGCTGGGGAAGGAGTCAGCTGAGCACGCAAAACGCATCAGGGCTGTCCATGTCAACTCCCCAGACAAAGGCCTAAAAAGGATATGGGAGAGACTGGAAACATGTTACGGCGCACCCGAAATGGTGGAGGATTCACTGTTTAAACGGATCCACAGCTTCCCTAAAATCATCAACAGAGACTATTCAAAGCTCCATGAGTTGAGTGATTTTCTCATAGAATTGGAGGCAGCCAAGGAAGATGGAGACCTGCCTGGCCTTGCATATTTGGACACAGCGCGTGGGATAAACCCATTAGTTCAAAAGTTACCATTCAACCTTCAAGAAAAGTGGCTCAACGTTGGCACAAACTATAAATTACAACACAATGTAACATTTCCCCCCTTTTATGTTTTTGTTGACTTCATTGGAGAACAGGCTATAATTAGGAATGACCCAGGCTTCAAGTTTGCAGGTCAAATTGACACCTCAAAAGCAGACAAAGTTCAATGGAAGCAGATCCAAAATAGAGAAGTCTCAGTTCATAAGATCGATTTCCAGTCTACTGCCCCTCCTATTAATGACAAGCAACACTTTGAAGCTGATGATCCCGAGAAACAATGCCCTATTCATAAAAAACCTCACATGCTCCAGAAATGTAGGGCCTTCCGTACAATGCCGCTGGAACAACGCAAGGAATTCCTGAAAGAGAATGGCATATGTTTTAAGTGTTGCACATCCACTCAACATATAGCAAAAAACTGTAAATGTATTACTAAGTGCACTGAGTGTGAGAGCGCAAAGCACATTTCTGCACTTCATCCTGGACCTGCACCATGGATCCAGGTCCCAACCACCTTGACACAGCTTGGCGGGGAGCAAGACTCAGAACCTTCAACTGAGGTCAGTGCTCGATGTACAGATGTATGTGGTGGCGATCAAAGCTACAAATCCTGCTCAAAGATCTGCCTTGTTAAAATATATCCTAGCGGCCGTCCTGAGAAATCCCTGAAAGTTTATGCAATCATCAACGAGCAGAGTAACAAGTCCCTTGCTCATTCAGAGTTCTTTGAGATCTTCAACATTCAAAATCCTTCATCTCCATACACACTCCGAACCTGCTCTGGAGTGACGGAAACCACTGGGAGAAGAGCTTCAGGCTACAAAATTGAGTCCATGGATGGAAAAGTGTGCCTCTCTTTACCAAGCCTACTGGAATGTGATGATCTACCTAACAACAGATCAGAAATCCCAACACCTAATGCTGCAGCCAACCATACTCACCTCAAATCAGTTGCTAACCTCATCCCGGAGCTGGATCCTAACGCATCCATCATGCTTCTCCTTGGGAGAGACATCATCTCTGTCCACAAAGTGCGCAAGCAGGTTGATGGGCCACGCGATGGTCCCTATGCTCAAAAACTTGACCTGGGATGGGTGATTGTTGGAAATGTATGCTTGGGAGGTGTTCACAAGCCGACCACAGTGAATAACTTCAACACCATTACGACTGAACAAAGGCGTCCCACAGTCTTTACACCTTGTCCTAACGTATTTCAAGTTAAGGAGAGACATGGCCAATTTCAAAGCCCTGAATACTCAAAGGTAACCTTCACAAAGAAATGTAAGCAAGATGACGAGGGCTCTACGGTGTTTCAGCAGACCAAAGATGACAACAAAGTCGGTCCATCCATTGCTGACATCGCCTTCCTGCAAATCATGGAGAGGGGTTTGAAAAAGGACATAACCAACAGCTGGGTAGCTCCGCTGCCATTTAAGACTCCAAGGCACAAGCTTCCTGACAACAAAGTTCAAGCCTTGAAGCGTTTTTCCTCTCTGAGACGCAACTTCGAAAGAAAACCAGGGATGGAAGAGCACTTTTTTAGCTTCATGGAAAAGATCTTTCAAAATGAACATGCTGAAATAGCTCCTCCACTCACATCTAACGAAGAAAGATGGTATTTACCGGCCTTCGGTGTCTACCATCCGAAAAAACCTGGGAACATCCGTGTGGTGTTTGACTCCAGCGCCCAATACAATGGTGTGTCACTAAACGACGTGCTGTTAACTGGACCCGACCTCAACAACACCCTTATAGGAGTACTCCTCAGGTTTCGCAAAGAAGCTGTAGCCATAACAGCAGACATTCAGCAGATGTACCACTGTTTCTTAGTCAGAGAAGAGGACCGCAATTATCTCAGATTTTTATGGTTCAGAAACAACAACTCATCTGAAGACATCATGGAATACAGAATGAAGGTCCATGTCTTTGGAAATTGTCCCTCTCCCGCAGTGGCCATCTACTGTTTAAGACAGTCAGTGAAAAATGCAGAGCCCGTTGTAAAGCAGTTTGTCAACCGCGACTTTTATGTAGATGATGGGCTAACGTCACTTCCCTCCATCGAAGCTGCAGTGAAGCTGCTCAAGAGGACGCGAGAGGTTCTGTCAGACTCAAACTTGAGGCTTCACAAAATCGCCTCAAATAAAGGAGAAGTTATGAACGCATTCCCATCTCAGGACCATGCCATCAACTTAAAGGACCTGGACTTCAATTCAGATATCTTGCCTATGCAACGTAGTCTAGGACTTAACTGGGATCTAATGTCAGACACATTTACCTTTCAAGTAGCTGATGAACAAAAGCCTTTCACCCGCAGAGGTGTCTTGTCAACTGTCAACAGCATCTATGATCCCCTAGGATTTCTTGCCCCTGTCACCATACAAGGCAAACTGATCCTGCGTGAGCTCATGGAGAACAACGGAGATTGGGATGCACCTCTTCCTCAAGAAATGGAAGAGACATGGTCAACGTGGCGTGGCTCATTGAAAGATCTCAGCAATCTCCAGATCCCAAGAGTTTACACACAGGTCTCTCCTACAGCGGTGTCAAAAAGAGAGATAATCATCTTTTGTGATGCTTCCACAAAGGCAATTGCAGCAGTTGCATACTTAAAACTAACAGAGAAAAATGGAACCAACCACGTGGGCTTTCTCATGGGAAAAGCCAAGCTTACACCCTTGTCAGAACAAACTGTCCCTAGACTTGAGCTTTGTTCTGCAGTATTAGCGGTGGAGCTTGCCGAGCTCATCACCTCAGAGATGGACATGGAGGTTGACATCACTTTCTACAGCGACAGCAAAATCGTTCTTGGTTACATCAGCAATGACACCAGACGTTTTTACGTGTATGTAAGCAACCGAGTTCAACGGATAAGAAGCTTTTCTCACCCTGAGCAATGGAAACATGTCTCCACTGAAGCAAACCCTGCAGACATAGCCACAAGGTCTGTGTCAGCGAAACACCTGTCCAGTACCACCTGGCTTTGTGGACCAGCATTCCTGAAGAATGCTCAGAATGACCAGTTTGAAAAGGGCCCTTTTGAGTTGTCTGACCCCTCTTTGGATACAGAGGTCCGCACGCATGTTTCAACATTGAACACCACTGCAGTAATCAAACACCTGGGTTCTCAACGCTTCTCCAAGTTCTCCAGTTGGAGCTCATTGATCCATGCCATTGCTCGTCTCACTCACATTGCTCGCCTCTTTCAAAAGAATCCTGCAGTAAAAGCTAATGGCTGCAAAGGCTGGCATCATTGCCACTCAGCAAATGCTGTTGAGGAACTTGCGCATGCTAAGAAAACCATCATTCGTGCAGTTCAAGAAGACATATATGCTCAAGAGTATACTTCCATCAAAAATGGTAAAGGGCTGTCCAAAGACAATAATCTCAAAGCCTTAGACCCTCTCATTGATGCCGATGGTCTGCTAAGAATTGGGGGTCGCATCAAAGAAGCGGAACTCTCTTTGGAGGAGAAATCGCCTCTCATAATCCCTGGCAAGCACCATATTTCCACGCTTCTGGTCAGGCACTACCATCAGAAAATACAACACCAGGGCAGATTGTTCACTGAAGGTGCTTTAAGAGCTGCTGGATTTTGGATTGTTGGTGGTAAAAGACGAGTCAGCAGTGTGATCTATGGATGTGTTAAATGCCGCAAACTTCGCGCTTTGCCTCAGACTCAAAAGATGGCTGATTTTTTAGTTGATCGCCTGTCCACTGAACCTCCATTTACCAACGTTGGGCTGGACGTCTTTGGACCTTGGACAGTGTCTGCACGTCGTACACGAGGTGGCCTTGCACAAGACAAAAGGTGGGCCGTACTATTCACCTGTATGAGTGTCAGAGCCGTGCACATAGAGGTAATTGAATCACTAGACACGTCCTGTTTCATCAATGCCTTAAGGCGTTTCCTTGCTATCAGGGGCCCAGTGAAATTAATTCGGTCCGATAGAGGCACCAACTTCATAAGTGCATGCAAAGAGCTCAAGATTCCATCCAACATTGATAACACATCTGTAGAAAAGTTTTTGTCCGATCAAGATTGCAGATGGATGTTCAACGTGCCTCACGCATCTCACATGGGTGGGCCATGGGAGAGGATGATTGGTGTGGCAAGAAGGATCCTTGACGCCATGTTCCTGCAGCTTGGGACCTCAAAGCTGACCCACGAGGGTCTCTCCACACTTATGGCAGAGGTGACTGCCATCATCAATGCCAGACCTCTTGTACCAGTGTCCACCGACCCAGATGACCCCCAAATACTCTCACCAGCAACACTCCTCACACAAAAGGTCAGTCCTTCAACTGCTCCCGTAGGCGACTGGGTTAAAGATCTCCACAAGCAACAGTGGCGTCAAATCCAGCATTTGGCTCAAACCTTTTGGGACAAATGGAAGAAGCAATACCTATCCACACTTCAGCCACGAAGGAAATGGCATTCGCCCCACCCTAACCTCCTGCCTGGAAGTGTAGTGCTCCTCAAAGATGACCAACTGAAGAGAAACCATTGGCCTTTAGGACTAATTACACAAGTCTTCCCAAGCAAAGATGGCAGAGTTCGCAAAGTGGAGATAAAAGTCTCCAGAAAGGATGGGACCAAAGTGTTCCTGCGGCCAGTCACAGAGACAATCCTGCTTATGGCACCAGAGAAGCCGTAGTATCCTTTGGGACAGTTTGGTAGTGGCGGCTTAATCCGCCAGGCGGGGAGTGTTCTGTCTTGTTTGTTGAATTTATTAATAATATATGTAAACCAGTGTTTAAGTTCAGTTTGGAATTCAACAGTGAGGTGCACTTCCTCCTTTAGACAGCAGGAGGCAGCATTGCCTAGTTTACAGTAATGTCCATGTTAACAGGGCTCAACAAGGAGTTCCTTTCAAGTCTACTTTAAGCTAGTTCGGTGACGATTGCAAACGTTTTCATCTGCTCGAATCTCATGCCAAACAAAGTATCATCGGTATGTATTGTTGAGTAGTCTGCTAATATTTGATTGAGTTGTAGTATTTGTTGGTTGTGATGTAATTTGGGACGTTTTATGGCCATGCTAATTTTCGTAATTCATACAGTGAAGTGAATGTTAGCATAGTAAGCTAGTTTGCTGTAGAGCACTTAAATTACATATTTTGTGGCATTTATTTATCCATTTAAGTTCAATACACAGCACAATGTATGTTTTATTGTAGTATGCTTGTGTGTGTAATTGGCTGTGTGTGCATGTCTGTAATGTAAGCATCCTTCTGCTTGTATGCTTTCAGTTTTACCCTTTTTACGGTCAATAAACCTGTGGACAAGAAGACGTTTTTCAGAGTGTTTGATCAAGAAAAGGTGTTAGGGTAAAGTCAAGATATTTCTACATATCGAGGGCGGCACACACACATTTGTAACCTTATTTCATTTTAGGCCATGTCCACATAAACACGGATAGTCTCAAAAACGCATGTCTGGGGTTAAAATGATTTCCATCCACACGAGTATCATTTCAAAACGGTCTCTGTCTACATGCAGACGCATATACCAGCTGTCAGGCACATTGTGTCCAATCAGAAGCCTGGAAAAGCAGTAATAGCTGACTTGGTGGCATTACGCCTCTGGTGATGTTACTTTTGATATACTAAACATACAATGACATCAGGGTTTTCCCCTTAATGTAATTGAATGTGGGGTTTTTTTTGTACTTGAAAACGAATTAAAGTAAAATAATATATTGTAGCCCACAAAAAGATCACACAAAGTCTGACGCTATTTTTAACTTATTTTACCAATCTTATGATAACAAACGGCACAATTCCAACAGGCTTTACCTCCCATAAAAACACTTTCGTATCCTTGAGTCTTCGTTTCCCCGCCGGACCCACAACAATACGTCCTCATCCTCCGCCAATCACCTTTCAGACACTAACATCAAATTCAAACCACACAAACATAAAACATTAACATTAACTGGTCGTTACAGTATCAATTGATAAATAAATAGCCTATTTTTTGCGCACTATTGACAAGTGATGTAGCAAAAACTTGACCTCCGGAAAAAAATATTTGATCACCGAAAACCGCGCTGTCGAAACCGGATGTAAACAAAACACACGCCATTGTCTGGAGCGTTGTCAGCATGTCTGTGATGTGGATGTGATTTATATATATATATATATATATATATATATATATATATATATATATATATATATATATATATATATATATATATATATATTTATATATTTTTTTTTTTATAAATATAAATATATATATATATATATATATAACAAATATACCCGCAGACAGCCAGCCATACACAAAATGTGCAAATATTAAGAAAAAGATGCTATATTTATTGCTAGTTTTTTTTAATGAAAATAAAAAGTCATTAAAAGTCTGTAAACACTTGAAAAAATGTCAACAAAGTACATTGTACAAAAAGCAACAATTGATAATATGGCAAACCGATAAAAAAAATACATGTTAATACTAATTAATAACACATTTGTTTTAAATGTATGTACCGGTATACATTTTTTGAGCCATCCATATAAATTATGCTAATTACACAGAACCCTGGGAACATTATGAATCTTTTTTTAAGTGCCTAAACGTGCTGCAGAACTCTCGCGGATGAATAACATTTAATCATAAATATAGTTATATATTACATGTGCAATAAAATGTGCTGATTGATTGATTGATTGAGACTTTTATTAGTAGGTTGCACAGTGAAGTACATATTCCGTACAATTGACCACTAAATGGTAACACCCGAATAAGTTTTTCAACTTGTTTAAGTCGGGGTCCACTTAAATTGATTCATGATGCATTGTCTTTAACATTAGTACACACCAGGACACATAAGGTTTTTTAGTTTTAGTTGCTCAGGCGCCATCTACACAAATGGAACCAACACACGTAAGTAAATAACTTCACAGACAACTGTTACATAAGGATTGAAAACATGAGATAATGTTGCACTTCTCTTATGACACAAAGCAAAAATACTGTTGTTCCATCAGCTAGAAGACCAACAGGGATCTTATCCAAAACAGCTGACAGTGTCTTTCAAAGCCTGTTTTGACATGTCTTTTCATCTATGTAGAGTTAAAATAGCAGTATGTTTACATTTAAACATACAATTTGGCTGTGTTGTTTACTATATATTTAACTGTGGCAATGACAGCCGTGACGTCAACAGATGAGTATAAATCTCCGTTTGAGCCGTGGGGAGAGAGTTTCACAACTCTACACATTGGCCAGTGTTGACAAAACTGCGTGTTTTTAAAGGACAAAAGTATGCATTTGTGGGACATGAGGCCTAAACGCAGACAAAAGCGCCCTGAAATTCTATTTATACTTCACTGATGAGAGTATTTGGCGAGTTTAGTTTTGTCCTATACATTTCGGCGGTCTTTGAAACACAGTAGTTGTGTGGACTGTGAAGCAACAGTTTGTTTACATGTATAACTTTCTCCAACGCTGCCACAGAAAGACGTGTTTTTTGTGCCACTCCTTTGTCTCATTTTGTCCACCACACATTTTATACTGTGCGTGAATGCACAAAGGTGAGCTATGTTGAAGTTATTGACTTGTTGGAGTGCAAATCAGGCATATTTGGTCAGTGCATGACTACAAGCTAATCGATGCTAACATGCCATCATTATGTCTCAATTGTAGGTATAGTTGAGCTCATTTAATTTCCTTTATTTATGTCCTCTGTGTATTTAATGTATATTTGCATGTCTCATAACTAGTGGCGGGGGAAAACATTATTAGATTTTTATATGCATCGCAATTCGGACATGGACAATTTCATAATCGATCAGTAAATGTCAATAATCAATAATCGATTTATTTATTTTTAAATAATGTAATGAAGACCGTTCTAAAATTTGGCTGACTGCAACAAGCCACCTCACAGAGAGATCCGACCAGCTCCTTTATTATCGGGCACTTATGTTCCAGTTTTGCATACATTTCCATTATTTTAATAAATGTTATATGAATTAATTTAACTGTTTCTTATTACAAATGCACTGTTTACAAAAGTTGCTCGTGATAAACGCTTATTTAGTGAAACGAAAAGAAATTTAAAACTGCATCAATACACATTAATTAAAGATGCATCAATAATCGATTTTTAATCGAATCGTAGCTCCTGAATCATAATCGAATCGCGAGGTGCTCAATGATCCTCTAACCTGACTCTCGCCAGATCCTTGTAGTTCGCTGAGCTCCACACAAGGATCTGGGACTTCTCAATAGGAGATGTATTTCAGAAGGCGCGGCCTTGTAAAAAAATAATTGTATGTGTTTAGATAAACCACTTGTCCGTTATCTTGAATGACGTGCTACTTCAACCACTCACATCGAAATCAACCCGTGACGTTGATGAGTGCGACGCTGGGAAATCCAAAACAGAACAGCCGACGTATTGGATAACGACAGCGCGAAAAGTTAGAGAACTTTTACTGAAACAACGCAGCAATGTCAGTAGACGATCGGTGTCGTTTGTTCAAAGAAAATATGCAGAATCAATGTCAGCACACGACTCCTCGCTGTGTGCCGCCATTGTTGTTTGAATTAAACAGTTGCTTCGGCGCTACGTCACATCTAGGAAATCCCTCCCGGCGATCCTGATTGGTTCATTATTTTTTGCTATCTTGAAGGAGTTTGCAATGCCCTCGAGCCCAGATCCTTGTGTGGAGCTCAGCGAACTACAAGGATCTGGCGAGACTCAGGTTAATGATTCCCACCTCTCTGTGTGTAATATTGGCTGCATTTCTGATAGTTGTTTGTTTGCCATGTTGTTCCAGACCACAGCAAACGTTACCCAGCTTGCAAAGATTCTAATAAATCCATTACAAGAAGACGGCCTTTTTACCATTCTACGCCAGTGATTTCCAGAAGTTATCTCAACCACTGAGAAGCCTCTGTTTTACTAATGTTTTTAAATATTGTAAAAATGTGTAAAATAAATATTAAATTTCAACATTTCCGTCAACGAAGATTTGCGTCAGCTTGCGAAACATTTTGATAGTAGGCTAAAATAACTAATAGACACTTACATCATGAGTTGTCTTCATTATAACACGTATATAAGACTTTTAAAGTCATTTTGATAGTAGGCTAATATAGCTAATATAGACACTTACATCATGTGTTGCCTTCATTATAACACGTATATAAGACTTTTAAAGTAATTTTGATAGTAGGCTAATATAGCCACTTACATCATGTGTTGTCTTCATTATAACACTTATATAATACTTTTAAAGTCATTTTGATAGTAGGCTAATATAGGCACTTACATCATGTGTTGCCTTCATTATAACACTTATATAAGACTTGTAAAGTAATTTTGATAGCAGGCTAATATAGCTAAATAGACACATCATGTGTTGTCTTTATTATAACACTTATATAAGACTTTTAAAGCCATTTTGATAGTAGGCTAATATAACTAATATAGACACTTACATCATGTGTTGTCTTTATTATAACACTTATATAAGACTTTTAAAGTCATTTTGATAGTAGGCTAATATAACTAAATATAGACACTTACATCATGTGTTGTCTTCATTATAACACTTATATAAGACTTTTAAAGTAATTCTGATAGTAGGCTAATATACCGGTAGCTAATAAACACACTTACATCACATTTTGCCTTCATAATAACACTTATATAAGACTTTTAATGTAATTTTTATAGTAGGCTAATATAGCTAATATAGACACTTATATCATGTGTTGCCTTCATTATAACACTTATATAAGGCTTTTAATTATTTTCAGCTCCAGACAGTATTGTTTTTTGTATTTTTGGTCCTTTAAGGCTCTTTCAACTTTTTGGGTTGCTGACCCCTGATCGAGTGGTATGCTGAAGAATCACTTAATTAAAGTTGTGTTTTGTTTTCCTATATTCAAACACAGTGTTACTGTTCATAATTTGTGTAATGTTGCTGTGGCCAAAAATATTAAATATACTTGTTTAAAAAGACCTCTGCCTTGTTTTAAATTTAATAATTATAATTAGGCCTTGTATTTTAATCAATCAATCAATCAATCAATGTTTATTTATATAGCCCTAAATCACAAGTGTCTCAAAGGGCTGCACAAGCCACAACGACATCCTCGGTACAAAGCCCACATAAGGGCAAGGAAAAACTCACCCCAGTGGGACGTCGATGTGAATGACTATGAGAAACCTTGGAGAGGACCGCATATGTGGGTAACCCCCCCCCCCCCCCCCCCCCTCTAGGGAGACCGAATGCAATGGATGTCGAGTGGGTCTAACATAATATTGTAATATAATATTGTAAGAGAGGATCCAGCATAACATAATGTTGATAATTTCTTTCTTTCTTTCTTTAGTTTATTTCGAACATGAACACACTTACATCATAATACATCACACAATTTTATATCATTTCATTTTACATCATGCCCGAAAAGGAGTAGGAAGAAGCAAAGCTTATTTAATCCTACCCCTTTCTCACTTCAAGCGTTTACAAATATATAGAATCATTTACTGACCTTTTATATAATAAAAGAACATCTATGAATTAGTATACAACAGTTTTGTAATATGTAATTAATTAATTAATTCAGTCATTATTAACATACTGAGATACTTTCAACCTTATTTTCAATAAGGTTGAAAGTATTTCTCATAATTCTTCTTTTTTGTACTCTGTAAGCACTATTATTTTGAACAACCTCTTAAACTGGATCATATCAGTACAATTTTTAACTTCTTTACTTAATCCATTCCATAATTTAATTCCACATACTGATATGCTAAAAGTTCTAAGTGTTGTACGTGCATATAAATGTTTTAAATTATTTTTTCCTCTAAGGTTATATTTCTCCTCTTTAGTTGAGAAGAATTGTTGTACATTCTTTGGTAGCAGGTTATAGTTTGCTTTGTACATCATTTTAGCTGTTTGCAATTTTACCAAATCACCAAACTTTAATATTTCTGACTTAATAAATAAAGGGTTTGTGTGTTCTCTATATCCAACATTATGTATTATTCTAACTGATCTTTTTGTAACACGGTTAGCGAATGTAGCGCACATTTGTAGTTATTTCCCCATATTTCTGCACAATAACTCAGATATGGTAACACTAGCGAGCAGTAGAGAATATGCAGTGATTTTTGGCCCAGGACATATTTTGCTTTATTCATTATTGAAATGTTTTTTGCCACCTTATGTTGTATGTTTTGTATATGAGATTTCCAGTTCATTTGATCATCTATTAATACTCCCAAAAATCTAGTTTCTTTTACCCTTTCTATGTCTACTTCGTCTATTTGTATTTGTGTATGATGCTCTTTTCTACTATTACCAAATAGCATTATTTTAGTTTTACTGAGATTCAAAGATAGTCTGTTTTTGTCAAACCCCATCCATCCATCCATTTTCTACCGCTTATTCCCTTTAGGGTCGCGGGGGGCGCTGGAGCCTATCTCAGCTACAATCGGGCGGAAGGCGGGGTACACCCAAACCATCTTTTTAATTTGTTCATTTCTTCTGTTATTATTTGTATTATCTTCTGTGTGCTCTCTCCTGAACAGAAAGCAGTTGTGTCGTCTGCAAATAAAACCAACTTTAAGTCCTTCGTAACCTTACAAATGTCGTTTATATAAAGATTGAACAATCTTGGTCCCAGTATTGACCCCTGGGGTACACCACAGGATATATCTAGCCGTGTTGACATATTTTCACCCATATTTACATATTGCTTCCTGTTGGTTAAATAACCTCTTACCCAATTCAATACCAAACCTCTGATGCCATATCGTTCTAATTTTCGTATTAAAATATCATGATTAATTGTGTCAAATGCTTTTGTTAAGTCCATGAATACTGCGACCGCACATTCTTTACCATCTATTGCATTGGTAATTTCCTCTGTTATTTTGGTTAGTGCTATTGATGTTGAGATATTTGCTCGGAATCCATATTGGTTCTCCACAAGCGTCCCACTTTTGTTAATAAATAAATCTAATCGACTATTGAATAATTTTTCCAAGATTTTGGAGAATTGTGGAAGTAATGAAACTGGTCTGTAGTTAGTAAACTGGTGTACGTCTCCATTCTTATAAATTGGTACGACTTTTGCAATTTTCATTATATCAGGGAATTTACCGGTTAAAAATGATACATTGGTGATATATGTCAGAGGTTCTGAAATGTCTTGTATAACCTTTTTTATCGTTACCATATCTATTCCATGACAGTCGGTTGAGGTCTTGGATTTACAATTTTTTACAATTTTGATTATTTATTCTTTTGTTACACTTTTAAGAAACATGGAATTGGGATTTCTGTCTATGAGCTCACTCAAGGCCTCAACTGACCCATCATCTGCATTTGGAATTCTTTGATCCAGATTTTTTCCGATATTAACAAAATAATCATTGAAACGTTCCGCTATTTGGTTCATATTGTCATTTTTTGTATTTCCATCTAGAAAGTACTGGGGGTAATCTTTCTTAGCACCATTTTTAATTATGCTATTTAGGATGCCCCATGTTGCTCTCAAGTTGTTTTTGTTCTTGTTTAATAATTGACTGTAGTATTCCTTCTTACATGTTCGTAGTATACCAATTAGTTTGTTTTTATATTTCTTATACTTATTTTCTGCCTCTATAGATCTCTGTGTTATAAATATTCGATACAATGTGTTTTTTTTGTGACGAGCATTTTTCAGTCCTTTTGTCATCCATGGTTGGTTGTTTTTCTTTTGCTTCTTACTACGTTCTTTCCATGGGCAATGTTTATCATAGAGTGTAAGAAAGGTGTTAACAAAATTCCCATATGCATCATCTACATCATCTTCATTATATACGTTGTCCCAAATTTGTTTCCTCAGATCATTCCTGAAGGAAATCATTCCTTCCTCTGTGCATAGTCTTTGAAATGTCTTTTTGTCAATATTCTTCTTCCTGTAGTTCCCATCATAAATAGTAAAGACTGGCAGATGGTCGCTGATGTCGGTTGTTAACAGTCCACTTGGATTATTTATAATCCAAGTGGATTTATAATTATGGTGGAACTTGGAGAGCCTAGCTTTTTCTGAGGTGGTACTTGTTGAAAAAAGGTTGAGAACCACTGATCTAGAACTACAACTTTTTTGGAACTGACAATGTTCGAATTGTAATTATCCAAATAAAAAGGGACAAGCGGTAGAAAATGGATGGATGGATGGAGGATTAGAAGCCAAGTAAAAAGCCGTCCAAGTATTGGCTTGGAGAGCGAACGGAGAAGACAACAAGTAAGCTAACTATATGATGCTATCTAGCTCACTTGTTTGGGTGCCTCATCCTGCAAATCAGTGTGGCGTTGAGGCAAGAGGAACAGCGAGTATCTGCGGCTAAGGCAAATTTAGTTTCAATCGTATTAATAAAAAATATTTCATAAACAAAACACGGAAGTGACATTTTGACGCAAAAAATTAACGTTTTAAAAACACGTATTTCCGTGTTTTCTCAGGCATTTAAACCTGCCTGATCAAGTATCTGTGTTCCTGTGGACATGGCCTTAGTGATTCCTACAGGAGGCGGCTAACCTTGCATGAAGTAGAGCACCAAAATACACAAAGAGATGGACTTGGAGGTGACCTGGATCCACCACGGGAAGAAGAACGGGAACAGCAGCACTCGGACGAGACCCTTGCGCGTCAACGCCGTCCATGGAAACGCTGGCTTGGCTTTGCTGAACGTGGACCCTGCAAGGAGAGCAATTCGGCTTCAAATATAACAATTTATCCCCTTGTTGGTCACACGATGCACAGGAAACGCTCACCTCTTACTAAGTCGACATCAATGAGGTCTGGTTTGATGTGACCAGTCTTCCTGGGTTTGCTGTTGAGACCCTAGATGAGAGACAAAGGTTACTCGGATACAGAAAGACAAACACATTCACTCTTTGCACAATTAATGTTGTCTTACATTTAAGTCTGTCTGCGCCAACGACTTCTCCCATACTTGTTGATCGTAGGCTCCGATCTGTGGCGGTAATAACATTTTACTTCATATAAATTACTAATTATTGACACATTTTTCTAATGAATTTGTACTACCCTGGGCCTTAAATAGCTACTCCAAACATGCACCTGCTCATGTGACCATACTGTACCTTCTCTTGATACCAGGATATTCTGGTCATTGTGTTTCGGTGCTCGAACCACTGATCCAGAGTCAGCTCATTTCACAGAGAACACATGGAAGCTGGGGGCAGAAACAACATCACTAAACCAAACAATTGGTGGGATGAACCAAATATGTCTGAGAGGCTATTTTGTTGTAAAGTTATAGCAAAGTGCTAGAAAATGACTATGCAACAAGTAACCGGAAGACATTTACCTATTAACTAGCAGGCCAATAGTCAAACTTACCTGATATAAGTTGCAAATCTGCCACATTTCGGGAGATGCTAGGTATTTATACCACGGTTGTTTTTCAGTGGTTAAAGTCGCTGTCATTCCAGTGCTCTAGCAATGTCTTTTCGCGCTTCACCTTCAACTTCGTCGACGTGAAAAATGACCAAATTAGGTAAAAGTCCTACACATATAACAAAATAAGCATAATTGTGTCAATTTCAGGCATTCCACGGCGAAGTTGACTTTTTACGATACACTAAATCTTCCGCTCTCCTTTTCCGGGTTTGTTCAACTGTCGGCATTTAGTTAGCCCTGGTTTGTAACTGTCAGGCAGATTAGTCGCTGACCAACCAACACATGACCGAGAGCCACGGTTGATACACGGTGGTAAAGAACAACTATGAACTTATTTAACTAATTTATACTACATTTCTGTGTTGTAGTTTATTTTTCTAAACACACTTGGCAAGCCTGGAGAGATTGGTCGCCTGACAGACAAAAATGAGGACATTTATAAATATTATGCATTATAAAGCGTTAAGCTATTATACTGACCAATCAGACAGAAGTATGATACAACATGAATGTGCCCATCTCTCTCCTATTTATGAAAATAATCACAAGTTTTGATTTAACTTTGACATTTATATCGTCAACCTTATGGATGATATCATAGGATATTAGAGTTGCATTGACTCAACCTTCAAATAGGCCAGACGTTGTGGATTTGTGTTTATTATGCATATAATTATAACTATGACGTATAAGGAATAAGTGGTAAAAGTTGATAAGTGGTAAAAGTCTGTCAAGAAAAAGAAAGTCATTTATCATATGTTTCCTGAGTGTCCATTGACTGTGGTCGGTCTTGCTCGGCTGCACACAGAACTTTGGCCTTGACTTTTTTGTTTGAAGAGATGATGAAGTACGGGCTGAGGAAAGCATAGCAGGAGGAGAAGAACACTCTCATGTCAGCCACCACCGGGGACACCTTGTCCTCGGTCAGCATGTAGATCCAGACCACGTTATCGATCCCAAAGAAAAAGACGTACAGGACCACCAGGGTAACCACCGTCTTTGCTGCTCGGGTCTCGGCCCCGCTGCCTTGGGAGCGATGGATTGCTCTCACCTGGCGGCTGTGGCGGTGGAGCAGCAGCAGGATGTAACCGCTGGAGGCCACCATCAGGGCCACGAAGGCAAAATCCCTCCCGGACACAGCGACCCCGTTGACGACGTAGGACAGGTTGTCCCTGAAGTCCACATGACAGAAGCCCAGGTTGAGCGTGTAGGCGGGGACAGTGCCATTGCGTGGAGCTATGGAGAAGAAAGGGGCTGCGATGCATATGGCCATGTTGAGTAACCAGAGTCCGGCAAAGGTGGGGAGGACCAGGGAAAGAAGAGCAGGCTTCAGTCTTGACAAGCCTGGCCCAGCAGGGGCAACGGTCACTGCCTGGAACACACTGAGCATGCAGGTGAGGCACACGGACAACGCCCGGCTGATGCGGTAGCTGTAAATGACCACCTTGCAGCTCGCGTCATTGAGCAGGTTAGTGAGGCCGAACACCGTCATGGTCTGGGGGACGCCGCGGGTCAGCAGGAGCACGAGGTTGGCAAAGGCTAGGTGGCACAGGATCATGTCCACAGGAAGCAGCTTGGGCTCGGCGAGGATGATGTGGGCGCAGGCCAGCAGGACCATGATGTTCCCCAGGATGCCCATACCTGTCTGCAAGAGGAAAGAGACGCCTTTGACGGTCACACACAGGTCCATGCCACCGACACCTGGAGCGACACAGAAGCTGTTAGAAACACTCTCCACATGGCAGGTTCAAACCAACAACAAGTGATTAGTCCAACATCTAATGAAGCTAAAACCAACAGAGAACCTCTTATAAGGCACCAAAGCTAATCTCACCTGAGGAAGCGGATGGCACGCTGCTTGTGTCGTTAATAAACTCTTCAATAGTCCACCTAGCAGCATTTATAGCCTCCCATCTCCTTGGAGACCATTGTGCTGGCTCTATCTAGAAATTCATTCAACAAATTAAAAATAGGAAATTAATTAGTTAAAACGTCTCAAAGGGCACGGCAAAGGTGGCTCAGGGATTATTGATCATATTATTGTTTTTTACACCAGTTATATTCCAAGTGCAGAGTGTTGTTGTTTTTCGGACACCTTGCTTGATATGAAAAAAACCTAAGGACAAAAACATGTATTTATATATTTATTTATTGTATAAAACATTACATATACAAAACCCAAAACCAGTGAAGTTGGCAAGATGTGTAAACCGTAAATAAAAACAGAATACAATGATTTGCAAATCTTTTTCAACTTATATTTAATTGAATAGACTGTAGAGACAACATATCTAATGTTCGAACTGAGAAACATATATTTTTTGCAAATAATCATTACCTTAGAATTTAATGGCAGCAACATGTTGCAAAAAAGTTGACACAGGAGCATTTTTACCACTGTGTTACAGAAAACGATGATTTGCAAATCCTTTCAACTTATATTCAATTGATTATTTGCATTATTTTTTAATGCAAATAATCATTAACTTAGAATTTAATGGCAGCAACACATTGCAAAAAAGTTGGCACAGGGACAATTTTACCACTGTGTTACATGGCCTTTCCTTTTAACAACACTCAGTAAACGTTTGGGAACTGAGGAGACACATTTTTTAAGCTTTTCAGGTGGAATTATTTTCCATTCTTGCTTGATGTACAGTTTAAGTTGTTCAACAGTCCAGGGTATCCGTTGTGGTATTTTACGCATCATAATGTGCTACACATTTTCAATGGGAGACAGGTCTGGACTACAGGCAGGCCAGTCTCTTGCCCACATTCTTTTACTACGAAGCCACACTGTTGTAACACGTACAGAATGTGGCTTGGCATTGTCTTGCTCAAATAAGCAGGGGCGTCAATGAAAAAGACGTTGCTTGGATGAGAACATATGTTGCTCCAAAACCTGTTTGTACCTTTCAGCATTAATGGTGCCTTCACAGATGTGTAAGTTACCCATGCCTTGCGCACTAATACACCCCCATACCATCACAAATGCTGTCTTTTGAACTTTGCGCCTATAACAGTCCAGATGTTTTTTTTCCTCTTTGGTCACGACATCCACAGTTTCCACAAAAGATTGGAAATGTGGACTCGTCAGACCACACAACACTTTTCCACTTTGCATCAGTCCATCTTAGATGAGCTCGGGCCCAGAAAAGCCGGTGGCGTTTCTGGGAGTTGTTGATAAATGGCTTTTGCTTTGCATAGTGGAGTATTAACTTGCACTTACAGATGTAGCGACAAACTGTACTGTTACTGACAGTGGTTTTCTGAAGTGTTTCTGAGCCCATGTGGTGATATCCTTTACACACTGATGTCGTGTCGGATGTTCAAAAGAAGTGTTTGATGGGCATTCCTCAACTTTCTCAGTCTTTTTTGCCACTTGTGCCAGCTTTTTTGAAACATATTGCAGGCATCAAATTCCAAATGATCTAATATTGGCAAAAAATAACAAAGTTTACCAGTTCGGACGTTAAATATCTTGTCTTTGCAGTGTGTTCAATTGAATATAGGTTGAAAAGGATTTGCATATCATTGTATTTTGTTTTTATTTACAATTTACACAACATGCCAATTTCACTGGTTTTGGGTTTTGTAGATCAATCGATCAATAATTTGATCAAACTTTATTCATAAAGCGCTTTTCATACGTCAAAGAAATGTAACACAAAGTGCTTTACAGACTTCAAAGCAACACGCTGATGACCCCCATCCCCATCTAACACACACACACACGCATGCACGCACGCACACACACACACATGCATATGAACATATACTGTATGAACGTATGAATGCATGGCTGAGTACAGAGGAGCCAGGTGAGTAAACACTATCACAGGAGCCATCAGACTAAGGGCCCCGCCAAACATGGCCGATATAAACTCCTGATGCAGATGGCTACCTCTGAGGAACGCTGGAAAGTAAAAATAATAAAACATGTAAAACAGTAAGGACCATGAGTATAGGAATAAAGGGTAAAATACATGTAAAACATATGGAGATAAAATATATATATATACAGTAAATATATAATAAATAAAAAGAACTAAATAAAATCTTGCATAACTAATAAGATAATAAATAAAGTACGAATGACTTCAATAAGAATATCAAAAATGTGGAAAAAGCCAAATCAAAAGGTGTGTCTTAAGTCTGCTCTTAAAAAAGATGTTTTCTTACTCAATGGATTTTGAATTGTTCGCACAAACATTTTAATTTGTGTAGTCAAAATGCCTAAGAAAGATGCCAGAGAAGTTTTATAATCATAAGAAAAATGAGTAGCCCCTGCAACACGATTGGCCATGTTTTTACACCAATCCTGCTCAAATTTGCTACACGTGTTTGTCAGGTACAGCAGGGGTTTGCAACCTTTTAGACCTCGGAGCCCAATTTTTCCACTACAAAAGGGCCCGGGGCCCAACTTTTCCACTACAAAAGGGCCCGGTCCATTTAATTAATTATCCTACTCTTGATGTTACTTGTATTCAATAATTATATCTAACCTCCTTACAGTTTAAAAGGGAACATTATCACCAGACATATGTAAGCGTCAATATATACCTTGATGTTGCAGAAAAAAGACCATATATTTTTTTAACCGATTTCCGAACTCTAAATGGGTGAATTTTGGCGAATTAAACGCTTTTCTAATATTCGCTCTCGGAGCGATAACGTGACGTCGCATCGGGAAGCAATCCGCCATTTTCTCAAACACCGAGTCAAATCAGCTGTTACTTTCCGTTTTTTCGACTGTTTTCCATACCTTGGAGACATCATGCCTCGTCGGTGTGTTGTCGGAGGGTGTAACAACACGAACAGGGACGGATTCAAGTTGCACCAGTGGCCCAAAGATGCGAAAGTGGCAAGAAATTGGACGTTTGTTCCGCACACTTTACCGACGAAAGCTATGCTACGACTGAGATGGCAAGAATGTGTGGATATCCTGCGACACACAAAGCAGATGCATTTCCAACGATAAAGTCAAAGAAATCTGCCGCCAGACCCCCATTGAATCTGCCGGAGTGTGTGAGCAATTCAGGGACAAAGGACCTCGGTAGCACGGCAAGCAATGGCGGCAGTTTGTTCCCGCAGACGAGCGAGCTAAACCCCCTGGATGTCTTGGCTCACACCTTCAAGAGAAGAATATCAACCCTAGTTTCCCTGGCCTGCTGACATGAGGGTATGTCTACAGAATATATTAATTGATGAAAATTGGGCTGTCTGCACTCTCAAAGTGCATGTTGTTGCCAAATGTATTTCATATGCTGTAAACCTAGTTCATACTTGTTAGTTTCCTTTAATGCCAAACAAACACATACCAATCGTTGGTTAGAAGGCGATCGCCGAATTCGTCCTCGCTTTCTCCCGTGTCGCTGGCTATCGTGTCGTTTTCGTCGGTTTCGCTTGCATACGGTTCAAACCGATATGGCTCAATAGCTTCAGTTTCTTCTTTAATTTCGTTTTTCGCTACCTGCCTCCACACTACAACCATCCGTTTCAATACATTCGTAATCTGTTGAATCGCTTAAGCCGCTGAAATCCGAGTCTGAATCCGAGCTAATGTCGCTATAGCTTGATGTTCTTTCCGCCATGTTTGTTTGTGTTGGCTTCACTATGTGACGTCACAGGAAAATGGACGGGTGTTTATAACGATGGTTAAAATCAGGCACTCCGAAGCTTTTTTTAGGGATATTGCGTGATGGGTAAAATTTTGAAAAAAACTTCGAAAAAAAAAATTAAGCCACTGGGAACTGATTTTTAATGGTTTTAACCATTCTGAAATTGTGATAATGTTCCCCTTTAACGAGATACACAATGTCAAATGATATCAAAACCTTTGGTAATCACAAAGATTATTATCAAGGTTTAGGTCAGGCAAATTACAAAAATAAATACTAATCAAATATAATAAAAAGATGAATTCCATCAATTAAGTGAGAGAAGGACTGAATCCTCAATCAAACTGATGAAAAAAAAAAAAAGATTTGTGAAAAAAAAAAAATCAAACTGTGGCAATTTAATGAATGTGCTAAAATAGATACATTTTAAATACATTCTATATAAATACTAATGATATGTCTCTTAAATAATCTGTTAATTAAATTAAAGTGCAAATGAAAATACAGCTTCACCACACTCCAGAAATCTTCTGTTTGAGATTGTCATTACTGCCACAAGTGGTGGAAAAGTGTATTACAACTGAGTACCGCTGCGCTGAGAAACAGATATTTTTTTGTGGCCCTCCAAGGAGCGCTCGCGGCACAACAATGGGCACAACACGTATGTACAGTACCAAATGTCATGGCAATTCAGCAAGACACTCAAAAGTTATGATTATAGTTTTTGTTGCGTCAATCTGATTTATGGCAGGCGTGTCCAAAAATGGATGCTTTTAGATATTTCTTTATTTCGATAAACAGGATATAATCGACCTATGTACATATGCTAAAAAGTTATATTCATTTAAAAAAACAAAAATCAGCCTGCATATGTTTTATAGGTGACAAAATCTACAGTGTATACACTATTCATGTTACCAGTATTATTATTTCAACTATACATTTTTTGATCTCCCTCTTTTGCTGGATTTTCTCCTTTTCTTTTGTTCAATAGTATTTTCTTTTAGAATGTGCCTTGGGCTAAAACAAAAAAAAAGTACTTTGGACACCCTTCATTTATGGCAGGGATGCAAACCTTATATTTTTGAGCCTGAATATAAGGAGGATGACCTTAAAATAGGGGTGTCGAGCTCATTTTCAATGAAGGCCACATCGCAATTATGGATGCCCTTGGAACAGTGAATACTATAAAATCTACATAAAAAAAGTTTCTGTAGATTTTGCAGTAAAAAACTGGCCACCAGGTCGCCAAGATTTTATTATTAAATTTGCAATTTTCTTTATACTGTTTTTATACGGTAAAATTCTGGCAACCGAGCTACCATTTTTTTATGCTGTTGTTTTTAGAGTGTATTACTGTATATTGAAAAACAGTACCTTATTTTTCTTTTACTGGCAGCTCAGTTTCCAGATATTTTACTGTAAAAAACAATGGTATTGTTTTTCCCTTTACAGTAGTAAATAGTATGCTTTTGCAGTAAAACAAGTAGTCACCAGAATTTTATCGTAAAATCTATTGTCATTTTTACAGTGTACAATTTAAAGGATATTGGATAACTTACTTTAAAATCGTAAGTCAAGCAGATATTTAAGTATTTACAAAAAAAAAAATTAAAAAAAAATGAAACAATATATGTGTTGCATTATTAGATAATATTACATTTTGAAAGATATGCAATTCCATGTATTTTTTTCAGTCAAAATTAATGAATACATATAAGAAAGTATTGTCTTATACTTTGCCTAAAATGAGAATGCATCATAATCAGTGGCGGCTGGTGAATTTTGTTTTAGGTGGGGCTGAAAGTTTGTAAACCAAACCCCTGTAGGGGCGTCATCCTCCCCCAGAAGATTTCTTTGTGATTTTCACATACAAATATTGAAGATCTTTGCTCCTTCTCAACTCTGTGCTAATATTCTTTTCATAAAATACAACCACTTCAAGATGGCAGCCAAATTGCTCACGTCACAGCAACCAATGCTGCGTCTACTAGGGCCCTGACATCTAAAAAGTACAACTCTGTTCATTGTTTTGTTCATGTATTTGTTATGTTTTTCATGTGTACGCACACATAAACACACATACAGTATGAGATGAGATCAATGAGATAAGGTAAGTACAGGATAGAAACTGCTGTGGAACTAGTTACAATGCAATATGCCATGAAAATACAATGTTAACACTTTTGTGCAAATAAGTACAGTTCCACTTGTTTTTTCAAATGTGTTTATTCTGTAAAGGAATGAGTTAAATATTTAAAATGACTGGTTAATAGTGCTATTATGAAGTGCAATGTCAGCACTATTTTTTTTCCTGCAATTTCAAATGCACTTGTTTTAATAGATAAATACAGCGTTTTAAAAGCATACACAATCTGTGTAAATATATTAGTCTGTGGTTAAAAGGACTTGAAAGGACTTGAAACTCAAAATGCAGGACTTGGGACTTGACTTGAGACTTTCCAGTCTTGACTTTGGACTTCCCTTTCTTGACTCAGGACTTGACTCGAGACTTGAGGGCAAAGACATGAGACTTACTTGTGACTTGCAAAGCAATGACTTGGTCCCACCTCTGCTTCCAGGGGCATTATAAAATGATGTGGCCGGGCATATTTGGACCCTGGGCCTTGAGTTTGACACAGGTGACCTAAAAGTTTTAGAAGCTGAGTGCTAACCAGATTAATCTTTAGTGAAACACTAAGCAAGCATCATGTATCAGCATTGCTAAGTGCTAATCAGGAAATACAAACTACAAACATAATAAAACAATCACTTACTATGCAATGTCTGCTGTCACTGGGATGCTGACTGATGGGATGTGTATATCTTATCGTATAGAACAGGGGTGTCAAAGTTATTTTAGCTCAGGGGCCACATGGAGGAAAATCTATTCCCAAGTGGGCCTTAATGGTAAAATCATGGCATGATAACTTAAAAATAATAAACTCCAGGTTGTTTTCTTTGTTTTACTTTGACCAAGAATAGAACAAGCACATTCTGAAAACGTACAAATCACAATTAATCCTCTGGACAAAACACTTCAAGTTTGTTGAAAATTCTGAGGAAATTGGTGCAGCTTCAAAAACACCATGAGCTTAGACTTTGTCTCAGTGTATCTACAAAGCCAGGATTAAACTTTTAAGTCAAAGTCTTTCTGGGTTTGAACAAAAAAACACAACATGTAAACTCTTCTAGGTATCAAATACCTCCTTTGTCATGTCCACGTATCAATCCAGAGCTAACTCAACAAACTGTAAGAAACGGAGGTAAAAACTATTCAAAAGTGTTAAGTTCACTTTTCTCGTGTTTGACAGACATTTTGGGGCAACGAAGGTGCCAAATGACAATGTGTTCAAAGCAGAAGACATAAAACGGCAGGTTTTAAGTTTCATGTGGGTCGAGGAGGAGGAGCCACAGTCACCCTTTACTACGTACCTCTTGTTTGCGAGCCTATCATAATTGCTAGTGTGACATCCATTTAGACCAGCAGTTTCTTTCGTTAAAAAAAATAAAAATAAAAGCAGCTCATTTTAATACTTGGCAAACTCATCACGCAGGCCGTATAAACCCCGTAGGTTTGACACCCCTGGTTTAGATGAAGAATTAATCATTTAAAAAAAGGTGGCCGCAAACAAGCAATTTGTTGTGTCTTTGTCATAATAACCGGGTATAAGTTGGGTGTCAAAGTTGACCAACTTTTTGTTTTTATGTCCACAACCTTCTACTATCCAGGTGAGAGACATGATTTATTTATTTTATTTTTATTTATTTATTTATTTTTTGTCCTGTCCAGCTTCTCAGGCAAATAGTTGATGTAGATGCCTATATCGGCTTTTCAGATTTACTTTACAAAAGAGAAGTGGAGGATACTTCTCTTGTTGCCTTATTTGTATTTGACTTTATTAAATGTATTTATATTATCATTTGGTGCAGCCGGGCCGGAGGGGATAGAAAAGAGAAAAAAAGGAAGACAGAGGGGGAAATTGTGGGGACAAGAGGGGGATTGGACAGAGAGACAAAAACAACAACAGCAAACACAACAATAACAACAACAACAATAGAGCAACATCAGCAAATACGATACTGTATGCACAAATATGATGGTAAAAGTGATAGCAAAGAAAAAGTTAGCGAAATAAATAATAATACAGAAATGACAATGAGCATTATTACACTACAAATGGAGCATTACAAATACCAATAGAAATAGCGCTATTGATAATGAACAATACCAATAATTTACCTCTATTATCAACAATTCAGTTGTTCAAATAATAACTAGAGATACAAAAGAATGCAGAAAAATGGAGGGGAAGAAAGAGAAGCAACCTATATTAACCTTGTAGATTGTTATAATAAAAATAGGTTAAGCTTTGTCAGTGTGCCTTGTGTTACCCGGTTTCCCCTAGGGCAACCGTACGTATGTACTTGTATATGTACAGTATGTGTATATGTATGTTTGTACAGTGAATGTATATGTACAGTATGTGTATATGTATGTTTGTACCGTGAATGTGCTTGTGGATGTACAAACTTTGAGTATGTAGGTATGTACTGTATTTGTGTATGTATGTGGGAGCGTAGGTACCTATGTATTAGAGATGCGCGGTTTGTGGGCACAACCGCGGAGTCCGCAGATTATCCGCGGATCGGGCGGATGAAATTTTAAAAAATTAGATTTTATCCACGGGTCGGGTCGGGCGGTTGAAAAAAAAAAAAAAGATTTTAAATAGATTCAGGCGGGTGGCAGTTAAACCAATTCGGAAATATATATACATAGTTAAATGTTGTTACCCACATACGAAAAACGAGCAGGCACCTGCAGCATATGCCACAACAGAAGAAAAAAAAGAAGAAGAGATGGACACTTTTACGGAGCGGAGAAGGGACGCCTCGCCGGGGTCCAGGACCGAGGCCCCTTCCCCCGAGAGGGCCCCACCGGGAGCCGTAGCTGAGGCGATCCGCGAGAAGGGCCCGACGCACGTCCAGGGTCACCACCGCGCCCACCGCACCGACACCCCGCCTCGTCCGCCTTCGCCGCGGCCGGCGTCACGCGCAGCAGGTAAGCAGCTTACCTGCCCGCCACCCCCGTGGCCGGGGGCTCGTAACAGGGGTCACTCCGCGCGCTCCGCCCGCGCAGCTTACCTGCCCGCCACCCCTGTTGCCGGGGGCGCGTAACAGGGGTCACTCCGCGCGCAGTGCGCTCACGAAAGGGGTGGGGCTCACCCTGGTTGATATAGACAGCAGCAGGACGGTGGCCATGGAAGTCGGAACCCGCTAAGGAGTGTGTAACAACCCACCTGCCGAATCAACTAGCCCTGAAAATGGATGGCGCTGGAGCGTCGGCACCATACCCGGCCGTCGCCGGCAGCGAGACGCGCTTGGAGGTGCGCTCAGCGCGGCTCCCATATGATTGCGCACTGGTGTGCGTCTGGGCCGTGACAGCGTGGCACGCGAATGTCTGTAATGCATTGGATCAGTCTCCTTTCTTTAACAGGCAAAAGCTTTATAACCTCACTAATGCCTTGCATCGTCTATATTAGATATATAACAACGGGCGGGTGCGGGCGGATGCGGTTCTGATTAAATGTTAGGTCGGGTGGATGGCGGATGGTTGACGACTTTCTGATGCGGTTGCGGATGAAATAATTGCCTATCCGCGCATCTCTACTATGTATGTATGTATGTATGTATGTATGAATAACGGTGTGTTTGTGAGTACAATATATGTGTATTTGTATCAGTGACGTGCGGTGAGGTTGATGGCTGGTGAGGCGCTGACTTCATCACAGTCAGATTTACAAACATATGAACCCTAAAGAGTATCTTATTCACCATTTGATTGGCAGCAGTTAACGGGTTATGTTTAAAAGCTCATACCAGCATTCTTCCCTGCTTGGCACTCAGCATCAAGGGTTGGAATTGGGGGTTAAATCACCAAAAATGATTCCCAGACGCGGCGCCGCTGCTGCCCACTGCTCCCCTCACCTCCCAGGGGGTGATCAAGGGGATGGGTCAAATGCAGAGGACAAATTTCATTACACCTCGTGTGTGTGTGACAATCATTGGTACTTTAACTTAACTTTAACTTTACACATACAAACTCTAGCACACAAAAAAGCACATTTAATAAAAAAAAACGTTATTATGGTCTTACCTTTACTTAGAAATTAAGTCCATGCACCACAACTAAAGCCCTCACTTAAACTTTCCATGTGCAAGATTGAATCTATTTAAAAAAGTGTAACCGAGGGTTTATAAATGTCGCCTATACTGTATGAAACTACAAAATAACAAACACGGAGGCTCCAGTTTACACGAGGACCACTTTATTTACCTTCTTTCAAAAACCACCGCAACGTGACATCACTTCCGCTCTTAGCGCCTTCAAAATAAGAGCTCAAAGCATATACTGTATAAGAGCGCATAACAGGAACTTAACATCACAAAGAGGAAAGCCCATGAAAATAGGTTACAAAAGTTATTTAATAAGAAGCCAAAAAGTGCAAAAACAATAATGTTCGTGTTGGAGGAGTTGTGAATTAGGTACACCTGCAGTCTGCAGGTGTATCTGCACAGCAGGCCAGCAGTTAGCCGAGTCATTGCGCAATCCATGTTGCGGCACTGAGTGACGTGCCTCAACTGGCTTCTGTTCACTGCACCGTCTCTTCTCAGTATTTGAACGGCAAATGTGAAATTTCAGCGATTTTGAATAAAAATAATCTAAAACTGGTGAAGTTAAATGGAAAATAACTTTATAGTATAATCACTGGATACATATAACAATTCAATTTTTTTTTTTGTCCCTGCAGTCATTCACAACTCCTCCAACACCAACATTATTGTTTTTGCACTTTTTGGCTTCTTATGAAATAATGTTTTAAAATAGATTCAATCTTGCACGTGGAAAGTTTAAGTGTGGGCTTTAGTTGATATAACAATTCTACGGCGGGGGTGCAGGAGGCCAGCCTCAGCCAGTGCGTCTTTTGCAGCCGTTTTATGATTGCTCAGCACAAGAAATACGTTACACACATACAGTTGTTGACAAAATACACTGTACATTATATACCTCAGCTAACTAAACTATGGAAATGTATAATATAGTTCATATAGCAATACAGTCTCACTGCACAGCAGGCCAGCAGTTAGCCGAGTCATTGCGCAATCCATGTTGAGGCACTGAGTGACGTGCCTCAACTGGCTGCTGTTCACCGCACCGTCTCTTCTCAGTATTTGAACGGCAAATGTGAAAATTCAGCGATTTTGAATAAAAATAATCTAAAACTGGTGAAGTTAAATGGAAAATAACTTTATAGTATAATCACTGGATACATATGACAATTTAATTATTTTATTTTATTTTTACATTTTTTTTCTTTCCATGATGGCAGGTGAGGCCCCGCCTCACCTGCCTCTAGTGACTGCACGTCACTGCATCACACCTAACGAGGGTAGTTTCCTTTGTTTTTCTTGCAAACATTTAAGTGGTTCTAGCACAAACAAGTAAGACAGCAACATGTTTGTTTGTACCACCATATATATATACACATAAATATATATCCACCATATATTCACATACAGAAAGAGTGCACATTTTTGAAAGATAAACAGTTGGTCATTTAAAAGAGAGTTAAGCAGGAGATGGACATTTAAGAATGTGAAGAAAGAGATGGTCATTTATCACGTGACTCCTGAGTGTCCATGGATGCTGGTTGGTCTTGCTCAAACGCACACAGAACTTTGGCCTTGACCTTTTTGTTGGAGGACATGATGAAGTACGGGCTGAGGGAAGCATAGCAGGAGGAGAAGAACACCTTCATGTCAGCCACCGCCGGGGACATCTTGGCCTCGGTCAGCATGTAGATCCAGATCATGTTCTCGATCCCAAAGAAGACGACGTACAGGACCACCAGGGTAACCACCGTCTTTGCTGCTCGGGTCTCAACCCCGCTGCCTTGGGAGCGACGGATTGCTCTCACCTGGCGGCTGTGGTGGTGGAGCAGCAGCAGGATGTAACCGCTGGAGGCCACCATCAGGGCCACGAAGGAAAAATCCCTTCCGGAAACCAAAACCCCCTTGATGAGGTAGTTCAGGCTGTTTTTGAAGTCCACAAGGCAGAAGCCCACGTTGAGTGTAAAGGCGGGGATGGTGCCATTCCGTGGAGCTAGAGCACTAAAAAAGGTTTGAAAGTATATGGCTGAGTTGAGTAACCAGAGTCCTGCAAAGGTGGGGAAGACCAGGCAGTGAAGGCCAGACTTCAGTCTGGACAAGCCTGGGGCGATGGTCACCGCCTGGAACACACTGAGCATGCAGGTGAGGCACACGGACAACGCCCGGCTGATGCGATAGCTGAAAATGACCACCTTGCAGCCCGGATCATTGAGCAGGTTAGTGCGGCCGAAGACCATCATGGTCTGGGGGACGCCGCGGGTCAGCAGGAGCACAAGGTTGGCAAAGGCTAGGTGGCACAGGATCATGTCCACAGGAAGCAGCTTGGACTTCGTAAAGATGATGTGGGCGTAGGCCAGCAGGACCACGGTGTTCCCCAAGATGCCCATACCTGTCTGCAAGAGGAAAGAGACGCCTTTGACGGTCACACACAGGTCCATGCCACCGACACCTGGAGCAACACAGAAACTGTTAGAAACACTCTCCACATGGCAGGTTCAAACCAACAACAAGTGATTAGTCCAACATCTAATGAAGCTAAAACCAACAGAGAACCTCCTGTAAGGCACCAAAGCTAATCTCACCTGAGGAAGCGGATGGCACGCTGCTTGTGTCGTTAATAAACTCTTCAAACGTCCACCTAACGGCATTTATAGCCTCCCATCTCCTTGGAGACCATTGTGCTGGCTCTATCTAGAAAGTCATTCAACAGATCAAAACTAAGAATTTAATTAGTTAAAACGTCTCAGAGGGCACGGCAAAGGTGGCTCAGGGAATATTGATCATATTATTGTTTTTTTACACCAGTTATATTCCAACTGCAGCTGGTTTGTGTTATTTTGCTTTTCGGACGACTTGATCAAAATAAAAATCCAGCACAAAAAACTATGAAATCATTGCATAATATTTGTTTTCGCATGTGTTGTAACTTTTTTGTGGTCAAATGCTTCAGAAGACATGCTAACAATCAGTCATCTTCACTTTTTTTTTAGTCGTTAGACAAATTCATTGCTAAGTTTGGCTTTCGCTTAATATCAATTTGTACACACATATGTTCTTTCAGTCATTTAAAGCAGGGGTTCTTAACCTTTTTGACCACTCGAATATTAACACTTAATTAGTAATTTTACTCTTGATTTTACAAAACCCAAAACCAGTGAAGTTGGCACGTTGTGTAATTCGTAAATAAAAACAGAATACAATGATTTGAAAATCCGTTTCAACTTATATTCAATTGAATAGACTGCAAAGACAAGATATTTAATGTTTGAACTGAGAAACTTTTCTTTTTTTGTGTGCAAATAATCATTAACTTAGAATTTAATGGCAGCAACACATTGAAAAAAAGTTGGCACAGGGGCATTTTTACATCTGTGTTACATGGCCTTTCCTTTTAACAACACTCAGTAAACGTTTAGGACCTGAGGAGACCAATTCTTTAAGCTTTTCACGTGGAATGTTTTCCTATTCTTGCTTGATGTACAGCTTAAGTTGTTCAACATTCCGGGGTCTCCGTTGTGGTATTTTACGCTTCATATTGCGCAACACATTTTTATTTGGAAACAGGTCTATTTTACTATGATGCCACGCTGCTGTAACACATGCAGAATGTGGCTTGGCATTGTCTTGCTGAAATAAGCAGGGGCGTCCATGAAACATACGTTGCTTGGATGGCAACATATGTTGCTCCAAAACCTGTATGTACCTTTCAGCATTAATGGTGCCTTCACAGATGTGTAAGTTACTCATGTCTTGGGCACTAATACACCCTCATACCATCACAGATGCTGGCTTTTGAACTTTGCGCCTATAACAATCCGGATGTTTCTTTTCCTCTTTGTTCCGGAGGACACGACGTCCACAGTTTCCAAAAAAAAATTTAAATGTGGAATTGTCAGACCACAGAACACTTTACCACTTTGCATTAGTCCTTCTTAGATCAGCTCGGAGCCCAGCGAAGCGTTTCTGGGTGTTGTTGATACATGGCATTGGCTTTGCATAGTAGAGTTTTAACTTGCACTTACAGATGTTGCGATGAACTGTAGTTACTGACAGTGGTTTTCTGAAGTGTTCCTGAGCCCATGTGGTGATATCCTTTACACACTGATGTCACTTTTTGATGCAGTACCGCCTGAGGGATTGAAGGTCCGTAATATCATCGCTTACGTGCAGTGATTTTTCCAGATTCTCTGAACCTTTTGATGATATAACAGACCGTTGATGGTGATATCCCTACATTCCTTGCAATATCTGGTTGACAAATGTTCTTAAACTGTTCGACAATTTGCTCACGCATTTGTTTACAAAGTGGTGACCCTCGCCCCATCCTTGTTTGTAAATGACTGAGTATTTCATGGAAGCTGCTTTTATACCCAATCATGGCACCCACCTGTTCCCAATTAGCCTGTTCACCTGTGGGATGTTCCAAATAAGTGTTTCATGAGCATTTCTCAACTTTCTCAGTCATTTTTCCCACTTGTGCCAGCTTTTTTGAAACATGTTGCAGGCATCAAATTCCAAATGAGCTAATATTTGCAAAAAATAACATTTTAACTGGAAAACTTTTGTTAACTATCTTGTCTTTACAGTCTATTTAATTCAATACAGGTTGAAAAGGATTAGCAAATCATTGTATTCTGTTTACACAACGTGACAACTTCACTGGTTCTGGGGTTTGTGTCACGACTAGGACTGTGGCGTGGTTTGTTCTCCCGAGGTGCAAAAGATTTGGACCATACGTGGCGTGAAGGGGAGTACATGATTTATATAAACACTATAACTACAAAAAAAGGAAGCAAACAAAAGGCGCGCACACGGGCGGAAGTACAAAACTTGACTATAAACACAAAACTTGCACAAAGGCAGAAACTATGAACAATTAAACAAAACTTGCAAACTACGGCATGAATAAAGAAAACTTACTTGGACGAGAAACCGGCATGAAAAAAGAGCAGCAAGGGTCATAAGGGTGTGCGGAGAGTGTGCAGAAGCATAAATGCGGGATGTCGCCAAAAAGACAAACTGAAAACAATGAACTTAAATACTACAGACATGATTAACGAAAACAGGTGCGTGACTCAAAGTGTGAAACAGGTGCGTGACGTGACAGCTGAAAACTAATGGGTTGCTATGGTGACAAACAAGAGTGCACAATGAGTCCAAACGTGGAACAGGTGAAACTAATGGGTAACCATGGAAACAAGATAAGGGAGTGAAAAGCCAGAAACTAAAGAGTCCAATAACTAAACAAAACAAAACACGACTAAAACAAAACATGATTACACAGACATGACAGTTTGTAACTTTTTTGTGGTCAAAATTCTTTAGAAGACATGCTAACAAACAGTCATCGTCACATTTTTTTTAATCATTAGACAAATTAATTGCTAAGTTTAGCTTTGGCTTGACGGCGACTTTTTCAAATTGTACACACGTTTTTTGAGTCACTTAAAGCAGGAGTTCTTAACCTTTTTTACTTATATTCAATTGAATAGACTGCCAAGACAAGATATTTAATGTTTGAACTGAGAAACTTTTCTTTTTTTTTGTGCAAATAATCATTAACTTAGAATTTAATGGCAGCAACACATTGAAAAAAAGTTGGCACAGGGGCATTTTTACCACTGTGTTACATGGCCTTTCCTTTTAACAACACTCAGTAAACATTTGGGACCTGAGGAGACCAATTTTTTAAGCTTTTCACATGGAATTTGTTCTTATTCTTGCTTGGTGTACAGCTTAAGTTGTTCAACAGTCCGAGGTCTCCATTGTCGTATTTTACGCTTCATATTGCGCCACACATTTTCATTTGGAGACAGGTCTATTTTACTATGATGCCACGCTGTTGTAACACATGCAGAATGTGGCTTGGCATTGTCTTGCTGAAATAAGCAGGGGCGCCCATGAAAACTCTTGATTTTAATCGTATTCAATAATTACATTTAACAACCTAACCTATATGGCAATTTAACAGGATGAACCTTGTCAAATGATATGAAAGCACGTGTTAATCACAAAGATTATTATGAAGGCTTAGGTCAGGCTGATTACAAAAGAAATACTAAAATATACTGCCAAAGACGGGACTCATGAAAACTAATGTGCGTCAAAAGATGGAACTAACTATTTTAATGACATTCAGACTTTAATTAAATCAACAACCGAGCAGCATCTCCTCATCCGTGGCTCAATAATGCAACAACGTGAAAAAACGTCTGACTAGAACTCTCTAATGACTAAAGTTCTGTGGGTGAATTATGTAAACTCACTACACCGGTATGTTATAGCGCTTTAATAGCGAGATATAAGTTACAACTTTACTCATACTTGCCAACCTTGAGACCTCCGATTTCGGGAGGTGGGGGGAGGGGGTGGGTGTGGGCGTGGTCGGGTGGGACGGGGGCGTGGTCAGGGGCGTGGTTAGGGGCGTGGCTAAAAGGGGAGAAGTATATTTACAGCTAGAATTCACCAAGTCAAGTATTTCATATATATATATATATATATATATATATATATATATATATATATATATATATATATATATATGAAAGTCAAGTATTTCATATATATATATATATATATATATATATATATATATATATATATATATATATATATATATATGTATATATATATATATATATATATATATATATATATATATATATGAAATACTTATGTATATATATATATATATATATATATATATATATATATATATATATATATGAAATACTTGACATATAGCTAGAATTCACCAAGTCAAGTATTTCATATATATATATATATATATATATATATATATATATATATATATATATAAAAACCTCCTGATGATTGAGGGTACCCCCCCTCATGAAACAGGCCTGTAGAGATGAAATAGTCTTGTGATTTTTTTTCCCACACATACATATATATATATATATATATATATATACATATATATATATGAAATACTTGACTTAGTATTTCTTATATATACATGTATATGTGAAATACTTGACTTGGTGAATTCTAGCTGTAAATATACTCCTCCCCTCTTAACCACGCCCCCCGCCCCGCTCCGCCCCCCCACCTCCCGAAATCGGAGGTCTCAAAGTTGGCAAGTATGGTGTATGTAAACTTTTGATCGGCCTCTCCCCACTGCACTGGCGTCCACTTTTGAAACTTTTCGAAACACCCACAGCTCACCTAAATTGTTCCTCCGTGCTGCGTTCCAGCATGGTCACTTGGGGACTTCAAGTCACGATTTAAATAGCGAGCCTTCTCTCAAATGATAGCCTCGTAAATGCTATGACCGGCTAGCTGTTTCTCATTTATCCACACGAGCAACAACTTTTCCACATTGTTTTGAACTTTCTCTCAGTCCTTTTTTGTTTGTTAAAACCTAAAAATTATGGATTTTGATACTTGGCATCTTGGAAGTATGCTAATGTCTCTTATATTAGCATGCTAAGGTTTAATGCTAACTGTTCAGCTAATTTTGCATGTTTACGCCTAGAAATCAGTGACGTGCAGTCACTAGAGGCAGGTGAGGCGGGGCCATCATGGAAAGAAAAACAATGTAAAAAAAAAAAAAAAAAATTAAATTGTTATATGTATCCAGTGATTATACTATAAAGTTATTTTCCATTTAACGTCACCAGTTATAGATTATTTTTATTCAAAATCGCTGAATTGTCACATTTGCCGTTCAAATACTGAGAAGAGACGGTGCGGTGATCAGCAGCCAGTTGAGGCACATCACTCAGTTGTGCCTCAACATGGATTGCGCAATGACTCGGCTAACTGCTGGCCTGCTGTGCAGTGAGACTGTATTGCTATATGAATTATATTATACATTTCCATAGTTTAGTTAGCTGAGGTATATAATGTACAGTGTATTTTGTCAACAACTGTATGTGTGTAACGTATTTCTTGTGCTGAGCAATCATAAAACGGCTGCAAAAGACACACTGGCTGAGGCTCCAGTAATCCCGCCTCCTGCACCCCCGCCGTAGAATGCAACCTAAAGCCCACACTTAAACTTTCCACGTGCAAGATTGAATCTATTTAAAAAAAGTTTTTTCATAAGAAGCCAAAAAGTGCAAAAACAATAATGTTCGTGTTGGAGGAGTTGTGAATGACTGCAGGGCCACAACATTAGGTACACCTGCAGACTGCAGGTGTATCTAATTCACAACTCCTCCAACACGAACATTATTGTTTTTGCACTTTTTGGCTTCTTATTAAATAACTTTTGTAACCTATTTTCATAGGCTTTCCTCTTTGTGATGTTAAGTTCCTGTTATGCGCTGTTATACAGTATATGCCTTGAGCTCTTATTTTGAAGGCCCTAAGATGAGTGATGACACGGAGTGGAGCGGAGGTTTTTGAAAGAAGGTAAATAAAGTGGTCCTCGTGTAAACTGGAGCCTCCGTGTTTATTTTGTAGTTTCATACAGTATAGGCGACATTTATAAACCCTCGGTTACACTTTTTTAAATAGATTCAATCTTGCACGTGGAAAGTTTAAGTGAGGGCTTTAGTTGCGGCGCTTGGACTTCATTTATTAGTAAAGGTAAGACCATAATAACGTTTTTTTATTAAATGTGCTTTTTTGTGTGCTCCAGTTTGTATGTGTAAAGTTAAAGTTAAGTTAAAGTACCAATGATTGTCACACACACACTAGGTGTAATGAAATTTGTCGTCTGCATTTGACCCATCCCCTTGTTCACCCCCTGGGAGGTGAGGGGAGCAGTGGGCAGCAGCGGCGCCGCACCCGGGAATAATTTTTGGTGATTTAACCCCCAATTCCAACCCTTGATGCTGAGTGCCAAGCAGGGAAGAATGCTGGTATGAGCTTTTAAACATAACCTGTTAACTGCTGCCAATCAAATGGTGAATAAGATACTCTTTAGGGTTCATATGTTTGTAAATCTGACTGTGATGAAGTCAGTGCCTCATCAGCCATCAACCTCACCGCACGTCACTGCTAGAAATAGTGCATTTTAGTACTTTGAGGTATGTTAGAAATACGCTAACGTGTCCAATGTCATCATGACAATGTTAGCATGCTAATGTTTTATGCTAGCTCTTTAGCTCATTTTTTATGTTTAAACCTAAAAATCATGGATTTGGATACTTAGAATACAATACTTAGAAATACGTTAACTTTGTTAGCACAATAACTAAACATGTTTCTATTAATTGGGGACAAAGGGACAAGTTATTGACCATTTAAATCTCACTTTTTTGTAACAAGTCAAAGAAAGCAAAGTGTTAAATGTTCATGTACATTTATTGTAACATATTCCCAGAGTAATTATGAGGCTATTGCGTGTTTCCTTTGCTGATGAACGTTGTGTCTTTTCTCCAGGGATGGGCTTATTTGTGTTGTGTGTGTGTTACCTGTTTACATGTTCAGAGAGCTCATTAAAATGGCAAGTTCAAGCATGTCCTTCTCAGTGGACTTTCATTAACAAAGCTTGCTGATTTTCAACCAACAAATTACAGTTTTTAAACCATGACTATTTTTACATTAACAGGGCTGTGAGCACCCTTTGGCAAAAAAGAGGAGAATTTCTATCAGCACAAAAGAAAATTCTGAAAATCCAGACTACATTTCCTGCAATTTTGGTGCACTTCTACTTTTAGATTTATTCTCGTCTACCAACCTCTTATGACACTTACATTCCCATGTAATGTACCGCACCATTGTTTTTAGTAGATAAAGACAAAATAATGACAAAATCCACCAATATTGATAAATGTACACTAAATAACATCACCAATATAACTATATACAATTTATGAATATATATCAATGCATATATAAAGTTAGGAAAATAATAATAATAATAATGGATTAGATTTTATATCGCGCTTTTCTATATTAGATACTCAATGCGCTCACAGAGAAGTGGGAACCCATCATTCATTCACAAATGGTGGTGGTAAGCTACATGTGTAGCCACAGCTTCCCTGGGGTAGACTGACAGAAGCGAGGCTGCCAGTTTGCGCCTACGGCCCCTCCGACCACCACCTATCATTCATTCGCCAGTGTGAGCGGCACTGGAGGCAAGGGTGAAGTGTCCTGCCCAAGGACACAATGGCAGCGATTTGGATGTCAACAGGCGGGGAGCAAACCTGCAACCCTCAGGTTTCTGGCACGGCCGCTCTACCCACTACGCCATACCGCCCCTATTACATAATCAGCTAAAATACTAGACATGCATAACTGAAAGGTGGGCAAAATATTTTTAAAACATGCATTTTAATTCAATCCGAAACATTTTTCACAGTGATTATCTTTTTCAGTGACCATGACCATGCTTAGGAGATCAGTCTTGTCAAGACTTACCGTATTTTTCGGACTGTCAGGCAGACAGTGCACCTTATAACCCGGTGCGCCTAATGTACAAAATAATTTTGGTTGTGCTCACCGACCTTGAAGATATTTTATTTGGTACATGGTGAAATTATAAGTGTGACCAGTAGATGGCAGTCAGACATAAGAGATACGTGTAACCTGCAATATGACTCAAGTAAACAACACCACCATATTTATATGTTCCATTGAAAATACAGAACATAACACACAGTGCTCAAAAATCTATCAACATGTTTTAGTACAACTTTGGTAAGCTATGAAGCCGCACCGCTTGATGGACTGTACTGTGCTTCAACATACGAGTATTATTATGGTGTGTGTATAAGGTAAGACATATCATCTGGCGTTTTGTTTCGCAATATAACTTTTCTTACCTTCTGGTCCCTGCTGATCTGTATTTGGGATCTGCATAAGTCCTGAAAATGTTAGAAAGCGGCTTGAAGATGATCTGTAAAACATACTCTATGCAACATTTTGACCAAAGAATCACATGTTAGCCATTCCTTTACCCCAGAAGTGTTTTCAATTTAGAAAAAAAAAATATATATATGACCCCTTTATTGCGGTGCGGTCCATAGACCTGACTAGACCCGCTCATCGGCAGTGCGCCTTACAATCTGGTGCGCCCTATGGTCTGGAAAATAAGGTATTTGTGTTTTAGCAACCAGCGCCAATGATTTTTAACTCACGCATCAATTTTTTGTAACATCAGACTTGCAGGTAACTCTCGCCACGCCCGTCATTTGTTTACAACGAGCTCGCAACCTGGCTTACTACCGTAGCACCTTTATTGACGTTGAACTTACTCGGGTCTCTCTCCCCGTCTGTGGCGTCATCACCATCAGTAATCTAAACCAAAATGACGGATAGCTACGGTAGGCGAGAAAGGTCACAATCAATCCAGAGGCCCATCCATCCATCCATCTTCTTCCGCTTATCCTAGGTCGTGTCGCGGGGGCAGCAGCCTAAGCAGGGAAGCCCAGACTTCCCTCTCCCCAGCCACTTCGTCCAGCTCTTCCCAGGGGATCCCGAGGCGTTCCCAGGCCAGCCGGGAGACATAGTCTTCCCAACGTGTCCTGGGTCTTCCCCGTGGCCTCCTACAGGTTGGACGTGCCCTAAACACCTCCCTAGGGAGGCGTTCGGGTGGCATCCTGACCAGATGCCCGAACCACCTCATCTGGCTCCTCTCGATGTGGAAGAGCAGCGGCTTTACTTTGAGCTCCTCCCGGATGGCAGCGCTTCTCACCCTATCTCTAAGGGAGAGCCCCGCCACCCGGCCGAGGAAACTCATTTCGGCCGCTTGTACCCATGATCTTGTCCTTTCGGTCATAACTCAAAGCTCATGACCATAGGTGAGGATGGGAACATAGATCGACCGGTAAATTGAGAGCTTTGCCTTCCGGCTTAGCTCCTTCTTCACCACAACGGATCGATACAGCGTCCGCATTACTGAAGACGCCGCACCGATCCGCCTGTCGATCTCACGATCCACTCTTCCCTCACTCGTGTACAAGACTCCGAGGTACTTGAACTCCTCCACTTGGGGCAGGGTCTCCTCCGCAACCCGGAGATGGCACTCCACCCTTTTCCGGGCGAGAACAATGGACTCGGACTTGGAGGTGCTGATTCTCATCTCAGTCGCTTCACACTCAGCTGCGAACCGATCCAGCGAGAGCTGAAGATCCTGGCCAGATGAAGCCATCAGGACCACATCATCTGCAAAAAGCAGAGACCTAATCCTGCAGCCACCAAACCGGATCCCCTCAACGCCTTGACTGCGACTAGAAATTCTGTCCATAAAAGTTATGAACAGAATGGGTGACAAAGGGCAGCCTTGGCGGAGTCCAACCCTCACTGGAAACGTGTCCGACTTACTGCCGGCAATGCGGACCAAGCTCTGACACTGATCGTACAGGGAGCGGACCGCCACAATCAGACAGTCCGATACACCCATACTATTTTGGTTTGTTATGTTTTTGTTTTTTTGTTGGTTTTCTCTTTTTCATTTTTGGGTGCAGGGTATATAAATAAATAAAAAAATAGTATTTTGACATCTAGGGCAGACAATAGATGTATGATATATGCAAATATGATGTTAATGGATAGTAATATCTGATGCTGGATGTCAATAAAAACGAAAAATAAATAAATAAAATAAACCCACATATTTTAGCGTTTTTGCGGAAATTTCACCTGCCTGAATATTGACTCTCGTTGTGTCTACAAATAAATAAACTCCATACATTTGGATTACTTATTGACTAATCATCGTTTCACTTCATTGATTTGTCATTAATTTTTTTGACTTGTTTGATTCAATAATTTTGAACACTGTGAAAGTCCGAAAAGTAATAATTAACAAATAGAAAATTAGGTTACCTAATAACTTGCTTTTGTAGCTAATATCTGTAACAATTTCACAAATAAGTTATGAATGAAATAATCCAATGCAAACAAGACATTTTCTATTCGTCATGATAAGCATCAATAAGTGTTACAATAGAAGAGAAAAATGTTGTTGCAGACGTGTGTCCAAAGTACGGCCGGTGGGCAAAATGCGGCATGAGTTTAAAAAAGAATCTTACCCACATTATGACTGCACTGATTTTAATAGTCTGTCAATTTCGATGCTGCTATTATGTTGAAATCTAGTGGACATTGTCAGTAATTTAGGTCAACAACCTTTAATTAATCACATAATGTATGAATGTGCAGCATTCATTACATGACCCAACGCAAACAACCTTCCCTACCGACTCAGTGGCCTAGTGGTTAGAGTGTCCGCCCTGAGATCGGTAGGTTGTGGGTTCAAACCCCGGCCGAGTCATACCAAAGACTATAAAAATGGGACCCATTACCTCCCTGCTTGGCACTCAGCATCAAGGGTTGGAATTGGGGGTTAAATCACCAAAAAAATGATTCCCGGGCGCGGCCACCGCTGCTGCCCACTGCTCCCCTCACCTCCCAGGGGGTGATCAAGGGTGATGGGTCAAATGCAGAGAATAATTTCGCCACACCTAGTGTGTGTGTGACAATCATTGGTACTTTAACTTTTTAACTTTTAGTCATGGTGCAAACAAAAAAGAAAATCCAAACAACACAAAATGTCAACACACATGGTCACACATAGCACAACCTGCTCACTGAACTCTGTGGATATTATAAAAAACATCCATGCTCCATAAAACATTTAAAATTACACCCATTTAAATCCATTAATAAGCATGATGGGAAAAATGCAAAACACTCTGCACACTTATCATACTTGCCAACCTTGAGACCTCCGATTTCGGGAGGTGGGGGCGTGGTTGGGGCGTGGTTAAGAGGGGAGGAGTATATTGACAGCTAGAATTCACCAAGTCAAGTATTTCATACATATACGTATATATATATATATATATATATATATATATATATATATATATATATATATATATATATATATATATATCCTGAAAATATGCAAACAAAACTGTGTTTAGATAATTGATACTTCAAACTTGCATAAATAAATATTAAGGAATATAACATAACTTGGCTTCTGAGAGCTTCAAAATGTAATGAATAAAATGCTAAAGTTGTTGATAAACAAGCAATTATTTTAATAATTAAATATGGTCATTTTAAATGAATTATTATGATAATTTAAAATTAATTATTTCAAATATGTTTATTTTAATTCTATGGCTGGATGTAATAAGGAGTCAGAAAAAATACAAATAAAAATACAATTAATTTTGATGTTTTTAGCAAAATATAGTAAAAATGTATTTAGTTTTTTTTTTTTTTTAATTAATAAATATATTTATTTTTAGGTAAGATAAACATAATAATACAATTTGTCTCTAGTCTGGATGATTTAGTTCTTGTCACCCTGTTGTCCTCCCGTTCTGAAAAAAGGCTGTCCTCACTCAGGTCCGCATGGAGCTGGAGGGGGCGTGGCCTCCAGCTCCGGCTGAAAATCGGGAGATTTTCGGGAGAATATTTGTCCTGGGAGGTTTTCGGGAGAGGCGCTGAATTTCAGGAGTCTCTCGGAAAATTCGGGAGGGTTGGCAGCTATGACACTTATCTGTTACGATCCGCTGCCCGGATCAGAGTTTGTTTATGTTTGTGTCACGTGTTTTCAGCACCTTGAGTTTAGTTTGTTTCTGTTGCCATGACGGCAGATTGTACGCACCTGCCTCTGGTTAGTGTTCGGGACGCGCACCTGTTGCCCGGGCGCTAATCAGAGGGCTATTTAATCTTTGCTCTAGCCTTACTCTGTCTGGCTGCGTAGTTTGTTCTCACACAACTGATGACGACGATTATTTACTGTTTCTTAGCTACTAGTTCTCACGCTAGGCTCTTTTGGTTTGCTAGCTCCCACGCTAGCCCGTTTGTTTATTCATCATATTATTTATATTTAAAATAAATCATTTTTCCTACCTGCAAGCTGTGTCCGAAGCCGTCTGCATCCTTGGGAGAACCACACCCGCATCACTATGCGACCACGTCGTCACAGTACGCAGCCAGCTGAAAACAATTCTCCCGCACTGGCTAACGAGGAGTTGGACGAAGGTACGCTCATGGTGTTGCGAGCGATGGAAGCCGAGACGCTTCGCTATTCGACGGAGGAGAGGTCGAATCTCATGTGGGGACCTGGAGGCTCTCTTATCCCCATCGATTCCCTCTGGTCGGAAGACATCGCCGCTACACCGCAGTACCGTGCGCGCCGTCAAAGACGGAAGCCGGCCAGGAGGTCTTTACCTCGCCGCCAAGACGCGCCGCTCCTGCAAACTCCTCCCCCGGACCGAAGCAAGCTACATTCAGCCCAAACTCTCCCTCCTCAGATGTTTGGCAACCCCATCGACCACTTCGCCAAAAAGTTCTCCGATTGGGCTGTAAGTCACATGGACAGTTGCAACAGTAATGTCATGTCATTGGCGCCTCCCGAAGAGGTAACTCCGCCCACTTCTGATGACATCATTGAACAAGAATTTTTTTTTCCATCTTCTAATTCTTTCTGTCAGCCAATACCAAATGATTTTCATTCTAAGATAAGACATTATCAGGACATTTTTATTAAGTGTAAGTCTAGTCAGTCACATTCTGATTTTCAGACTCCACCTCCAGTGACTTTGGTTCCGCCCCCAGTGACTATTGCTCCGCCCACTGCACATATTTTTTCCCCCTGTGCTCCCACCCAATCTCAAGTGAGGGATGATAATAGTCAATTTGGACAATTTAAAGAGGAGTATACCCCCCTCCATACCTCTCCCCACCCACCCTTGAAGACGGTTCCAAACCGCAAAGAGCGCGTCTGGTATCCGCGTCTTGAGGGGGGGGCTAGTACTGGGAACTGTGCTAGTGCGGTGGCACAACTTCGGCGTGCTAAGCCGCAACCTCCTGCACGGCCACGGCCACCAGTCTTTCGACGTGCTAAGCCGCAACCCCCTGCACGGCCACCGCTACCAGTTTTTCGGCGTGCTAAGCCGCAACCCCCTGCACGGCCACCGCCACCAGTCTTTCGGCGTGCTAAGCCGCAACCTCCTGCACGGCCACCGCCACCAGTCTTTCGGTGTGCTAAACCGCAACCTCCTGCACGGCCCCCGCCACCAGTCTTTCGGCGTGCTAAGCCGCAACCTCCTGCACGGCCACCGCCACCAGTCCTTTGGCCTGCTAAGCCACAACCGCCAGCTAGGCCACCTCCAGCTGCACCTTGGCTAGCACCTGTTCCTGCACCTCGGCTGACACACCAAGCTTCGTCTCCTGTACCTCCACCACGCCAAGCTCCACCATGCCAAGTTCCTCGGCTGGTTCCCACACCAGCGCCGGCTCCTCGGCTGGTTCCCACACCAGCGCCGGCTCCAAGGCTGGTTCCCACACCAGCGCCGGCTCCAAGGCTGGTTCCCACACCAGCGCCGGCTCCAAGGCTGGTTCCCACACCAGCGCCGGCTCCAAGGCTGGTTCTCACACCAGCGCCGGCTCCAAGGCTGGTTCTCACACCAGCACCGACTCCAAGACCAACCCCTGTCCCGGCTCCAAGGCTGGTTCCCACACCAGCGCCGGCTCCAAGGCTGGTTCCCACACCAGCGCCGGCTCCAAGGCTGGTTCCCACACCAGCGCCGGCTCCACGGCTGGTACCCACACCAGCGCCGGCTCCAAGGCTGGTTCCCACACCAGCGCCGGCTCCAAGGCTGGTACCCATACCAGCGCCGGCTCCACGGCTGGTACCCACACCAGCGCCGGCTCCACGGCTGGTGCCCACACCAGCGCCGGCTCCACGGCTGGTACCAGAACCTGCACCTGCTCCACGGCTGGTACCAGAACCTGCACCTGCTCCACGGCTGGTACCAGAACCTGCACCTGCCTCCACGGCGACGACGTCTCCTCCTGCCTCCACGGCGACGACGTCTCCTCCTGCCTCCACGGCGACGTCGGCTCCTCCTGCCTCCACGGCGACATCGGCTCCTCCTGCCTCCACGGCGACGTCGGCTCCTCCTGCTTCCACTGCGACGTCGGCTCCTCCTGTTTCCACGGCGACGTCTGCTCTCTCCTCGTCTTCGTCTCAGCGACCTCGAGTGGTCTGGCTGCGCAAGCGGCGCTCTCGGAGGTTTGTTTATGGACGCCAGTGGCGCAAACAGCAGCGACACCCGAGACGTAGTCATAGAACTCTCCGGCTGCTGAACTTCTGGCGCCACTCACGCCCACCTTCTCGGCAGCCACGAATGTGGCCTTTCCGTGGTCGCCCGCCTCGCCTGCGGCAGCGGCGTTCCACTCGCCGCCGCCACCTGACTCTTCCCCGGTGGATTCGGGGACACGTGGCCTGGCGACCCACCACCAAATCCTCCCTCCACCCTCCCTTGACTCTCAAACTATTTCTTGTTTTTTGGGTTCTAGTTTTATTTAGTGTCAAGGGACATCTGGAATCTGTCCTTTAAGGGGGGGGTACTGTTACGATCCGCTGCCCGGATCAGAGTTTGTTTATGTTTGTGTCACGTGTTTTCAGCACCTTGAGTTTAGTTTGTTTCTGTTGCCATGACGGCAGATTGTACGCACCTGCCTCTGGTTAGTGTTCGGGACGCGCACCTGTTGCCCGGGCGCTAATCAGAGGGCTATTTAATCTTTGCTCTGGCCTCACTCTGTCTGGCTGCGTAGTTTGTTCTCACACAACTGATGACGACGATTATTTACTGTTTCTTAGCTACTAGTTCTCACGCTAGGCTCTTTTGGTTTGCTAGGTCCCACGCTAGCCCGTTTGTTTATTCATCATATTATTTATATTTAAAATAAATAATTTTTCCTACCTGCAAGCTGTGTCCGAAGCCGTCTGCATCCTTGGGAGAACCACACCCGCATCACTATGCGACCACGTCGTCACATTATCCATGTTTGCCGCATTTTAGCTGCTTCATATTTCTGATTGATTATTAAACTTTAGGGAGAAGTAAACAAGGTAGAAGTCGAACTTTCACATACTCTTAATATCCAATTATATTAATCATTATTGTATATCCATTATATAATATAATATGTACATATATATATATATATATATATATGTATATATATGTATATATATATATATATATATATATATATATATATACAATTATACATATATACATACATATACACATATACATACATGTATATGTACAAGAGCAGAACAGAGTTGTGTCTATATATCTGTCAAACATCTCCGTTTCCAGGGCGATTAGACTGGCAGTCTGTATTTGTTCGGCAGATGAAGCGTTCCCAAACAAAGAGAAATTTGTACTGAGAGAAAAGTTCAGGGGACTCGCCTCCTTCAGCTGTCACACAGCCTGCAGAGCTGCTTGCAGCGGAGGGGTTCCAGATAGAGCCACGCATGCCTCACTGATACAGTGTGGACGGTATGAAGGAAATGTGTCGTGATGTTGAAACTGTCACTTTTTCAATCGGCCTATGGCTAACAACAAGCAACTACCCTCATATCCTTTTACTGCATACTTGACAACCCTCCCGGATTTTCCGGGAGACTCCCGAAATTCAGCGCCTCTCCCGAAAACCTCCCGGGACAAATTTTCTCCCGAAAATCTCCCGAAATTCAGGCGGAGCTGGAGGGGCCTCCAGCTCCATGCGGACCTGAGTCCGCTGTCCCACAATATAAAGAACGTCTAGAGTAAAGCAGTCCGTCTGCTGTAAACAGCAATGTTGTGACACTCTTAAACAGGACAATACTGCCATCTAGTGCATTTGATGAAAGCACTTTTGTGCGTGCCACACAGCAATGCATCATCAGAGAGGGTGTTCAGCATGGTTAGAAAGATAGTGACAGAGAATAGAACAAGGATGGACAATTCAACCCTTAACTCAACAATGAGTAGATGAGTGTTATGTGTGTGTATATGTGTAAATAAATGAACACTGAAATTCAAGTATTTATTTTATATATATATATATATATATATATATATGTATATATATATAGTTAGAATTCACTGAAAGTCAATTATTTCTTATATATATATATATATATATATATATATATATATATATATATACATATACATATATGTATATATATATATATATATATATATATATATATATATATATATATATATATATATATATATATATATATATATATATATATATATATATATATATATATATATATATATATATATATATCCATTCATCCGTCCATCCATTTTCTACCGCTTATTCCCTTCGGGGTCGCGGGGATATATATATATATATATATATATATGAAATACTTGACTTGGTGAATTCTAGCTGTAAATATACTCCTCCCCTCTTAACCACGCCCCCAACCACGCCCCTGCCCCAACCACGCCCCCCGCACCCACCTCCCGAAATTAGAGGTCTCAAGGTTGGCAAGTATGTTTTACTGTACCTAGCATTTGACACCACTCAAACAACAATCCTGTACTTGTATCAACACACCTAACAGGACTATGCGGTAATTAGCATTTAGGTTATTTATTGTCACTGTATCCAGGGATGTATAACATTTACCAGTATTTTTTGGTACCAGTTCCTAATTGAGTCAGTCCAGGAAGACTGTTAAAGCCCCACTTAAGTACTTTCAGTTTTGGTTGATTTTGGCGGCGCGGTAGTATTTCGCTAAAAAAAGACCACATTTCCCATGAGGACTAGCGCATATAACATCACACTGACTGTAATAGTGTCACAAATATTTGTCTCTAATGGCTATGCTGATGTTAAATAGCAGACACTATCAAAAAACAATATTGGATTGTTCTACAAACATGACGCTACGACCAAGAATGTCCCAAGCAAAGAAAGACCGGCGGGAGAGTTTTTTCAAAGGAAGTAGTGTGGAACTATCACGCTGGTGGCTATTTATTGCTACCACGCACATTTCCGATAGCTAACATTAGCATTAGCATTTTGATTTCAGCATGGAAAGTCACTTGCTAGTTTAGCAGGAACAGTGTTACGGCTCAGGCTCCTGCCAACGCCGCTCATCCGTCTGTGCGCACCTCGGGACACGCCCACGGGTGCGCACATCCAGGGACGCGCCGCGCACGTCCCCGCCCTGCAGCAGCCACCAGCTGCAATCACTCGCTGGCAATCTTCACACCTGGAACTGATGAGGGCGAGCTGGTTAAAAGACCAGTGGACCCTAGGATCGGCGCGGGAACTTAGTTTTCTCATGGTGTACCGTAAGCAACAAGCTTGATGCTCGATTCATGTTTCCTCTCCGTGCCTTGATTTGTTCCCTTGTCTTCTCCCGTGTCCCCGCAGTACCCTCCGTCGCCTGGAAAGTGAGCTGTGCGTCTCACTTTTCCCTGGATCTCCCTCTGGACTCTTGACTACCTCCTTCGTTTCTCGACCTCTCGCTCGCCCCTGGATTCTGACGCTTTTCTCTCGCCCCGGATCATCTGCCTGCCCCCTGGACTTCCTCGTATTTCGTTCAACACTTTGGTAACACTCACTTCAGTTAATTCTACACATAGTCTTACACCATTCCCTTTTTGGATATAGTTCACACTCCATTTCCTTAGTTTATTAAATTAGTATTGTTTGTTATTATTATATATATTGAATATATATATATATATATATATATATATATATATATATATATATATATATATATATATATATATATATATATATATATATACACATATATATATATATATATATATATATACACAGGTAAAAGCCAGTAAATTAGAATATTTTGAAAAACTTGATTTATTTCAGTAATTGCATTCAAAAGGTGTAACTTGTACATTATATTTATTCATTGCACACAGACTGATGCATTCAAATGTTTATTTCATTTAATTTTGATGATTTGAAGTGGCAACAAATGAAAATCCAAAATTCCGTGTGTCACAAAATTAGAATATTACTTAAGGCTAATACAAAAAAGGGATTTTTAGAAATGTTGGCCAACTGAAAAGTATGAAAATGAAAAATATGAGCATGTACAATACTCAATACTTGGTTGGAGCTCCTTTTGCCTCAATTACTGCGTTAATGCGGCGTGGCATGGAGTCGATGAGTTTCTGGCACTGCTCAGGTGTTATGAGAGCCCAGGTTGCTCTGATAGTGGCCTTCAACTCTTCTGCGTTTTTGGGTCTGGCATTCTGCATCTTCCTTTTCACAATACCCCACAGATTTTCTATGGGGCTAAGGTCAGGGGAGTTGGCGGGCCAATTTAGAACAGAAATACCATGGTCCGTAAACCAGGCACGGGTAGATTTTGCGCTGTGTGCAGGCGCCAAGTCCTGTTGGAACTTGAAATCTCCATCTCCATAGAGCAGGTCAGCAGCAGGAAGCATGAAGTGCTCTAAAACTTGCTGGTAGACGGCTGCGTTGACCCTGGATCTCAGGAAACAGAGTGGACCGACACCAGCAGATGACATGGCACCCCAAACCATCACTGATGGTGGAAACTTTACACTAGACTTCAGGCAACGTGGATCCTGTGCCTCTCCTGTCTTCCTCCAGACTCTGGGACCTCGATTTCCAAAGGAAATGCAAAATTTGCTTTCGTCAGAAAACATGACTTTGGACCACTCAGCAGCAGTCCAGCTGGTGTCGGTCCACTCTGTTTCCTGAGATCCAGGGTCAACGCAGCCGTCTACCAGCAAGTTTTAGAGCACTTCATGCTTCCTGCTGCTGACCTGCTCTATGGAGATGGAGATTTCAAGTTCCAACAGGACTTGGCGCCTGCACACAGCGCAAAATCTACCCGTGCCTGGTTTACGGACCATGGTATTTCTGTTCTAAATTGGCCCGCCAACTCCCCTGACCTTAGCCCCATAGAAAATCTGTGGGGTATTGTGAAAAGGAAGATGCAGCTTGGAATAATGACAAATAAGGAAGCAACACCACCAGTGTTGGGACTAACGCGTTACAAAGTAACGCGTTACTGTAACGCCGTTAGTTTCGGCGGTAACTAGTAATCTAACGCGTTATTTTTTTATATTCAATAACTCAGTTACCGTTACTACATGATGCGTTACTGCGTTATTTTACGTTATTTTTTATGTAGTATCGGCTAGAAACTGAGGATCTGAGTGTGTTTTATTCCAGCGAAGCAGAGACGTGCTTCTGATTCTTCCTCTGCGCTCTCTGTGTGTGCGTGTGTGGGAAGGGGAGGGGAGGGGAGGGGAGGGGGGTGCGCAATACAACCGTTGGCCAACAAAAAAGTAACCACAGAACACTATACGCCTATACGGTATAGTGTTCTGTGGTTACTTTTTGGTTGGCCAAGCGGACGTGACGACAGGCTGTCCCCACTCAGATCCGCACAGACCGGGAGGGGGCGTGCCTTAAGTCCGGCTGGAAATCGGCAGAAATTTGGAGAATGGTTGTCCCAGGGAGAGGCAGTGAAATTCGGGAGGGTTGGCAAGTATGAGATATTCTCACTTCTTTTCTTTTGTCGAGCACAAAGAAAAGAACATTTTAGTTAAATGTAAGTTGTGTCTTGGATCAAAGATCCCGTCTACTGCCCAAAACAACAATTCAAATCTGCCTGGTTAGGCTCTGTGTATGTCACGTGTGCCTTCCTTAGGTGAAGCCAGCTTTACAGCTATGTTGTTGATTGATTGATTGAAACTTTTATTAGTAGATTGCACAGTACAGTGCATATTCCGTACAATTGACCACTAAATGGTAACACACAAATAAGTTTTTTAACTTGTTTAAGTCGGGGTCCAGATACAGATATATACTATCAAATATATACTAACATCATAATACAGTCATCACACAAGATAATCATCAGGGTATATACATTGAATTATTTACATTATTTACAATCCGGGGTGTGGGATATGGAGGGGGGGGGGGGGGGGGGGGGGGTTTAGGTTTGGTTGGTATCAACACTTCAGTCATCAACAATTGCATCATCAGAGAAATGGACATTGAAACAGTGTAGGACTGATTTGGTAGGATATGTACAGCAAGTAGTGGACACAGAGAGAGAGATCAGAAAGTATAAGAAAAAGTGTCTACATTTGATTATTTACAATCCGAAGAGGTATTATGTGGAAGGGAGGGTGTTAGTTTAGGGTTGTAGTTGCCTGGAGGTGTTCTTTTAGTGCGGTTTTGAAGGAGGATAGAGATGCCCTTTCTTTTACACCTGTTGGGAGTGCATTCCATATTGAAGTGGCATAGAAAGAGAATGAGTTAAGACCTTTATTAGTTCGGAATCTGGGTTTAACGTGGTTAGTGTTAGTGTTAGTGTTAGTGTTATTATTATTATGCTGTTTGTTACTTATGTATGTTATGTTGCAGCTGTTTAAAATAGTTTTGTCAATTTGTTCTGGCCTGAAATAAATTGGCCCTTTGAAACATATCTTTGTCTTTGTGTGTTGTATGTAGAGCACATTGCTTAGCAGAGTTCAGTGATGCAAATGTATGTCAAGTTGATCAACAGATTGTATTATTCTCCAGTGCAATAACAGTACTGAAATGAAGGCTAAAAGGGCATTAATGGGAGCTTTAAAAAAAAAAGTAGAAGTAGTAACTAAATAGTTACTTTTCACAGTAACGCATTACTTTTTGGTGTAAGTAACTGAGTTAGTAACTGAGTTACTTTTGAAATAAAGTAACTAGTAACTGTAACTAGTTACTGTTTTTCAGTAACTAACCCAACACTGAACACCACACACAAATGAGTCATTTTACTCTTGATTTTAATATACAGTATTATATAATAATGTTTAACTTACTTACAGTTTACAACCTTGTTGTGTTAATCACAAAGAATATTATTTAACACATAAATCGAATCAAGTATAATGCATTAGAAGGGACTCCTCAAACAAATGACAAAAAAAATTATTTACATACACGTATGTTGTGCTAAACTGAATCAACTAAATTAACAATGAACATGTTTCTTAACTAAACTGTCGATACAATTAAAGTGCAAATGAAAATACAGCTTACAAAATTTCTCCGACTTTAGCTCCAGACTCCTGTTTGTTTGAGATTGTCATTACTGCTCCAAGTGGTGGAAAAGTGTGTAACAACCAGTGACGTGCGGTGAGGTTGATGGCCTGGTGAGGCACTGACTTCATCACAGTCAGATTTACAAACATATGAACCCTAAAGAGTATCTTATTCACCATTTGATTGGCAGCAGTTAACGGGTTATGTTTAAAAGCTCATACCAGCATTCTTCCCTGCTTGGCACTCAGCATCAAGGCTTGGAATTGGGGGTTAAATCACCAAAAATGATTCCCGGGCGCGGCGCCGCTGCTGCCCACTGCTCCCCTCACCTCCCAGGGGGTGAACAAGGGGATGGGTCAAATGCAGAGGACAAATTTCACCACACCTAGTGTGTGTGTGACAATCATTGGTACTTTAACTTAACTTTAACTTTACACATACAAACTGTAGCACACAAAAAAGCACATTTAATAAAAAAACGTTATTATGGTCTTACCTTTACTTATAAATGCGCCGCTGTTGTGCTGGATTAATGAACCCCCTGATGGGAGTGTTATATCAAATAAAGCCCTCACTTCAACTTTCCACGTGCAAGATTGGATCTATTTAAAAAAGTGTAACCGAGGGTTTATAAATGTCGCCTATACTGTATGAAACTACAAAATAACAAACACGGAGACTCCAGTTTACACGAGGACCACTTTATTTACCTTCTTTCAAAAACCTCCGCAACGTGACATCACTTCCGCTTTTAGCGCCTTCAAAATAAGAGCTCAAAGTATATACTGTATAACAGCGCATAACAGGAACTGAACATCACAAAGAGGAAAGCCCATAAAAATAGGTTACAAAAGTTATTTAATAAGAAGCCAAAAAGTGCAAAACAATAATGTTCGTGTTGGAGGAGTTGTGAATTAGGTACACCTGCAGTCTGCAGGTGTACCTAATGTTGTGGCCCTGCAGTCATTCACAACTCCTCCAACACGAACATTATTGTTTTTGCACTTTTTGGCTTCTTATGAAGTAACTTTTTTAAATAGATTCAATCTTGCACGTGGAAAGTTTAAGTGTGGGCTTTAGTTGATATAACACTCCCGTCAGGGGTTGCCGTGCATTCTACGGCAGGGGTGCAGGAGGCGAGCCTCAGCCAGTGTGTCTTTTGCAGCCGTTTTATGATCGCTCAGCACAAGAAATACGTTACACACATACAGTTGTTGACAAAATACACTGTACATTATATACCTCAGCTAACTAAACTATGGAAATGTATAATATAGTTCATATAGCAATACGGTCTCACTGCACAGCAGACCAGCGGTTAGCCGAGTCCGTCCATGTTGAGGCACTGAGTGACGTGCCTCGACTGGCTGCTGATCACCGCACCGTCTCTTCTCAGTATTTGAACGGCAAATGTGAAAATTCAGCGATTTTGAATAAAAATAATCTAAAACTGGTGAAGTTAAATGGAAAATAACTTTATAGTATAATCACTGGATACATTTAACAATTTAATATATATTTTTTTCTTTTAAATTTTTTTTTCTTTCCTAATGGCAGGTGAGGCGGGGCCTCACCTGCCTCTAGTGACTGCACGTCACTGGTAACAACGGCCCATACGGACCACAGCTGAGGAAAAATATGGGCCCCTGCCCTATGGTTAAGAAACACTGCTCTATGCGATCCAGTAATCCACTCAAAAAGTCTATAATACACATGCGATCCAGACACATACGTATCGGTTGCTGTCAACACTGGCTTCCTGTCCGTTACTCAAATAGGTCCAAGAACACAAATAACAATTCCATTGTTACAAAACACAAACCAACCTCACATGCTAACTGATTGTATTGATTTATATTAATGTATCATGTAAAAAGTTTGTGAGTGAAAATGAATACCACTTTAATATTTATTATTTCACAACTATTATTTGAAATGTCATAATGGGGACAAGCGGTAGAAAAAGAATGGATGGATATTCTGACTGCAACTTTAATGAATAGAAAGACAGTGATGGATCTGTGCAAGATGATGACATACACCATATTGCCAAAAGTATTTGGCCACCTGCCTTTACTCACATATGAACTTGAAGTGCCATCCCATGGAATTGTCCAAATTCTTTTGGTATCCTGGAGAATTCAAAGTTCATTTCACTGGAACTAAGGGGCCAAGCGAAACTCCTGAAAAACAACCCCACACCCTAATTCCTCCTCCACCAAATTTCACACTTCGCACAACGCAGTCCAAAATGTAGCGTTCTCCTGGCAACCTCCAAACCCAGACTCGTCCATCAGATTGCCAGATGGAAAAGCGGGACTCATCAGTCCAGAGAAGGCGTCTCCATTGCTCTAGAGTCCAGTGGCGACGTGCTTAACATCACTGCATCCCACGCTTTGCATTGGACTTGGTGATGTATGGCTTAGATGCAGCTGCTCGGCCATGGAAACCAGTGACGTGCAGTCACTAGAGGCATCATGGAAAGAAAAAAAATGTAAAAAGAAAAAAAATTAATTAAATTGTTATATGTATCCAGTGATTATACTTTAAAGTTATTTTCCATTTAACTTCACCAGTTTTAGATTATTTTTATTCAAAATCGCTGAATTTTCACATTTGCTGTTCAAATACTGAGAAGAGACGGTGCGGTGAACAGCAGCCAGTTGAGGCACGTCACTCAGTGCCTCAACATGGATTCCGGACTCGGCTAATTGCTGGCCTGCTGTGCAGTGAGACTGTATTGCTATATGAATTATATTATACATTTCCATAGTTTAGTTAGCTTAGGTATATAATGTACAACTGTATGTGTGTAACGTATTTTTTGTGCTGAGCGATCATAAAACGGCTGCAAAAGACGCACTGGCTGAGGCTCCAGTAATCCCGCCTCCTGCACCCCCGCCGTAGAATTGTTATATCAACAAAAGCCCACACTTAAACTTTCCACGTGCAAGATTGAATCTATTTAAAAAAGTTATTTCATAAGAAGCCAAAAAGTGCAAAAACAATAATGTTCGTGTTGGAGGAGTTGTGAATGACTGCAGGGCCACAACATTAGGTACACCTGCAGACTGCAGGTGTATCTAATTCACAACTCCTCCAACACAAACATTATTGTTTTTGCACTTTTTGGCTTCTTATTAAATAACTTTTGTAACCTATTTTCATGGGATTTCCTCTTTGTGATGTTAAGTTCCTGTTATGCGCTGTTATACAGTATATGCCTTGATCTCTTATTTTGAAGGCGCTAAGAGCGGAAGTGATGACACGGAGTGGAGCGGAAGTTTTTGAAAGAAGGTAAATAAAGTGGTCCTCGTGTAAACTGGAGCCTCCGTGTTTGTTATTTTGTAGTTTCATACAGTATAGGCGACATTTATAAACCCTCGGTTACACTTTTTTAAATAGATTCAATCTTGCACGTGGAAAGTTTAAGTGAGGGCTTTAGTTGCGGCGCATGGACTTCATTTATAAGTAAAGGTAAGACCATAATAAAAATTTTTTTTATTAAAAGTGCTTTTTTGTGTGCTACAGTTTGTATGTGTAAAGTTAAAGTTAAGTTAAAGTACCAATGATTGTCACACACACACACTAGGTGTAATGAAATTTGTTGTCTGTATTTAACCCATCCCCTTGTTCACCCCCTGGGAGGTGAGGGGAGCAGTGGGCAGCAGCGGCGCCGTGCCCGGGAATCATTTTTGGTGATTCAACCCCCAATTCCAACCCTTGATGCTGAGTGCCAAGCAGGGAAGAATGCTGGTATGAGCTTTTAAACATAACCCGTTAACTGCTGCCAATCAAATGGTGAATAAGATACTCTTTAGGGTTCATATATTTGTAAATCTGACTGTGATGAAGTCAGTGCCTCACCAGCCATAAACCTCACTGCACGTCACTGATGGAAACCCATTCCATGAAGCTCTCTGCGTACTGTACGTGGGCTAATTGGAAGGTCACATAAAGATTGGAGCTCTGTAGCAACTGACCGTGCAGAAAGTCTTTGCACTATGTGCTTCAGCATCCGCTGACCCCTCTCTGTCAGTTTACGTGGCCTACCACTTGGTGGCTGAGTTGCTGTTGTTCCCAAACTCTTCACTTTTCTTATAACAAAGTTGACTTTGGAATATTTAGAAGCGAGGAAATTTCACGAATGGATTTGTTGCACAGGTGGCATCCTATGACAGTTCCATGCTGGAAATCACGGAGAGCGGCCCATTCTTTCACAAATGTTTGTAGAAACAGTCTCCATGCCTAAGTGCTTAATTGTATACACCGGGCCAAGTGATTAGGGCACCTGATTCTCATCATTTGGATGGGTGGCCAAATACTTTTGGCAATATAGTGTAACTGCATTGTACATGCACACATAGTTGACTTGTTTGTACTTATACTTCCCTGCTGTGAGATGTTACATGATGTTGCTGGTGCACAACCTCTTGTGCTAATAAGAACACTTTTTTTTCACATTTTTATGTACACAAATAACATATAGTACTGAATAGAGTATTAGGAATATCAATATTGGTATAGGTATCAATAAAATCCTCACGATATACATTCTAATTGTATCAACTATTAAAGTACAGCGGTATCTCAAATTAGGAGTACTTCAACTTACTAGTACCTTAACATATAAGCTGTCTTTTGACTTTTTGTCATTTTTTAAATGGCGAGCAAAACTTGAGCTTTGAGTATTACGAGAAGTTACAGGTAAAATTTGGCACAGGTTGTGCCAATTGAACAGTAAATAGCTAATAAAAAAACGAGTAATGCCATTTTGCTGATTTTGAGCTGCTAGTATCACACTAAATAGTTTTACCCGAGGGGTGTCCAAAAGTTTTCCATTGAGGGCCACAAACAGAAAAATCAAAGCATGTGGGGGCCATTTTGATATTTAATTTTTTTTTTAAACCAATGCAATATAACAACAATTTTTTACCCTTAGAGCTCCCCTCAAGCACACGAAAGGGTCTCGGTCATAGACATTTAAAAAATAAGTCATATATTATTCAAATGTTTTCAATGCATATGTCTCTCAGTGTTATCTGTCTATATGAAGTTGGATTTTGATATATTTTATGTATTTATCTATTTAATTTTGTATGCCCTTTTTGTTGAAGAAAACCCTGTATTTTTTTTACAATAATTATTAGCCCCCCAAAAATGTTCAAAGTGGAATACTTGATGTCAAGTAATCGTAGCCTTAAATAGGTCAATAATTCATAACATTGATTTTGATTCATTATTAACTTTGGAACAATGACAGTTTAAAAAAATACAAATAAAAAACCCACTAAAATGATCAGGGATCCAAAGGGCCCCACTCATAAAAATGTTAAAAACAAGTCATATTATTTTTTATTCTTTTACTTTCAATGCTTAATTCTCTAGATCTATCGGTTGATTATAAGTTTTTATTATTTTTTATGGGTTTTTTGTTTTTTTATGTCAAACACATAAAATATATTTCATAGTGGAATATTTGGTGTTAAGTAGTTACAACCATAAATAAGTCAATAATTTATGACAACATTAATTTTGATTCATTATTATTTTTGAACAGAGACAACAAAAAAACAAAAACAATTGTTTGTGTTATTATAGTCATTATTTCAACTTTTTCTTGTTACATTTGCCGGTATTCTCTTTTTTTTAAAACTTTTATTGGAATACTATTTATAGAATGTGCCATGGACCATTAGAAAATTAGGTGTGGCCCCTGGGCCGCACTTTGGTCACCTCTGGTTTAAAAATCCAATTTTCCGCAAAAGCAACTTTTTTCGTTTTCGATTTTTAGGGCCAGGCTGGCACCATGTAAGAGAAATCTGTTTTTGCTGTAAAATGTGTACAAAATTATGAAAATTCAATTTTTTAAATAAATGTGCATTTTTCAAATTGGAAGTTTCATGTAAAATATGCAAAATAAGGTGGCAAGAAACATTTTATAATGAATACAACTAAATATGTTTTAGACCAACAATCCTTTCATATTCTCCACTGCTTGCTAGAGTTACCATATCTGAGTTATTGTGTAGGAATAATTACAAAAATACAATTTATTCACTAACTGTGGTATAAAAAGGTCAGTTAGAATAATACATCATGTTGGATATAAAGAACATACAAACCCTTTATTTATCTAATCCAAAATATTACAATTCAATGATTTGGTGCATTTGCAAACAGCTAAAATTATACACAAAGCAAACTGTAACCAACTACAACCAACAGTTCTTCTCAACAAAAGAAAAATACAATTTCAGAGAAAAATGTAGCTTAAAATATTTGTATGCATGTACAACCTTTAGCATATCAGTATGTGGAATTAAATTATGTAATGGATTAATTAGCAATGTACTAATATGATCCACTTCAAGAGGTTTTTCACAAAGTACAAGGAAGAAGAACTACAAAAAACGTCATTCATTTATTGAAAAAACGATACTATTCATCTCATTAAGTGAATTATAACGGACATAACTATTTATGAAGATAACTGTATAATTAAGAATGAATGGATAAACAGGAAGAAAACACATGTGTTAGTAATTGCTTTGAAGTAGAAAAGGGAAAGATTAAATAAGCTTTGTGTCAGAGTTTGTTGGTGACGAACCCCAAGATGCAGAGATGACGGCAGGCATTGAGCGAGAAAACATGATTTAATTAAACACTATGGCAAAAAAACAAACAAAAGGGTAACAACAAAAGGCACGCACAAGGCGGAGAACAAACTTGGCTATGAACTAAAATAGCAAAAATGCTAACTGTGGACAATAAACAAAAATACTTACTGTGACACAACGGAACTATCACATGAGCAGAGTGAACAAAAATAGACAGAGCTACAACGACAGGTAGTAGTGACGACAAGTATTAGCGACAATGACAATAATCCAGCAGTGACTGGAGGGTAGGGCAGGTATAAATAGCAGCTGGCTGATTGACACTAGGTGTGGCCAGGTGCCAATCAGCCACAGCTGAGGGGACACAGCACTCAGGGAGACAAACAGGAAACAGAACCAAAACAAGAGCACTGACAGGAAATACTACACACACACACACAGAGGAAAAACTAAAACACAACCAAACTGTCAGGGGTAAGCCTGACACTTTGCTTCTCCCTACTACGTTTGAAGCATGTTGTAAAGACAACAAATTGAAATTATGTAAAATATGTGACGTATCTTATTGAAACTGTATACATGTTCCAAATAAACTTCTACCAAACCATGTTGGTCGTTGGAAACGGATCAATCGAAACCCACATCAGCAGAATGGCTGTTTCATGAAAAACTCCACAAAACACATTGATTTCCTGGAAACAATGAAAATTGAAATATCTTTTATTTGTTGCTCATTTTTGTTTTTTTATTACTGCCCGCCACAATCACACCAAACAAATACAGAGAAGTATCGAGCATAAATTGATTTCTGTCGACCGAAACCACACCAAAATAAATTGTCACTCTCAGCTCCTCCACAACTGTCAGATGCTCTCACTCCCCAACCGTTTACACAAATAGTCGGACAGCCTAACTCGAGTGGCGCTCAGAAATCGAATTATTGCCCTCCAACCATCGGTGCTTAAAAAACTACCTGACACATCCACCCCGCTCTGGCGTCAGTCCACATCACAAGAAGCCGCAGCCAGACTCTGTGGTATGCGGCCGAAACACTGATATTTACCCACAAAAATATCAAGATGTTTGACATATTTCATTTTGTACTGTCTAGTCCTGACTCGTTAAACTGAGTAATCGAACATTTGGTACAGAAACGAACACATGGCTGCTTGTGTTTTCCCAGACGTGATTTCCGCGGTCATTCACTCGAAGACAGTCGCTACGTTTCCATGCACTAAATTAGTCTGTTTTTTCAAGTAGTCTCAGGCTATTAGACATACGCCATGTGCCTCCCGCACACTGGGGGGCGCTTATTTCATTTTAAAATGGCTAACTGAATTACCTACTCAGTGGCCTAGTGGTTAGAGTGTCCGCCCTGAGATCAGTAGGTTGTGAGTTCACCCCGGCCGAGTTATACCAAAGACTATAAAAATGGGACCCATTACCTCCCTGCTTGGCACTCAGCATCAAGGGTTGGAATTGGGAGTTAAATCACCAAAAATGATTCCCGGGCGCGGCACCGCTGCTGCCCACTGCTCCCCTCACCTCCCAGGGGGTGAACAAGGGGATGGGTCAAATGCAGAGGGCAAATTTCACCACACCTAGTGTGTGTGTGTGACAATCATTGGTACTTTAACTTTAACTTTAAACTTGACCTATGATGTCACATTAGAATTTTCGGATCCTTACAACTTGTTTTAAGTGATGTCCACAGATTACACATATTAGGTCTCTAATGGCTATGCTGATGCTAAATAGCAGACAGCATCAAGAAACGGTCTTGGATTGCACTACGGACATGACGCTACTACTAAGAATGTATCGGGGTGGATGCAAAGAAAGGCGGCGGAAGAGTTTTTTTTGAAGGAATTTTCGGACAAAAATCATGGAAGCAAAAGTTTTGAATGTCTCAAAGTTCATTCAAAAGTCTCTGTGGATTGATGGAAGTAGTTTGAAATCCGAAGGAGAAGGCCGTTCATGGTTACTATTGTTCTGGACTATATTTCCAGTTGTGCGGAAAGCTAATCAGTTCCATCCATCCATCTTCTTCCGCTTATCCGAGGTCGGGTCGCGGGGGCATCAGCCTAAGTAGGGAAGCCCAGACTTCCCTCTCCCCAGCCACTTCGTCCAGCTCTTCCTGTGGGACCCCGAGGCGTTCCCAGGCCAGCCGGGAGACATAGTCTTCCCAACGTGTCCTGGGTCTTCCCCGCGGCCTCCTACCGGTCGGACGTGACCAAAACACCTCCCTAGGGAGGCGTTCGGGTGGCATCCTGACCAGATGCCCGAACCACCTCATCTGGCTCCTCTCGATGTGGAGGAGCAGCGGCTTTACTTTGAGCTCCCCCCGGATGGCAGAGCTTCTCACCCTATCTCTAAGGGAGAGCCCCGCCACCCGGCGGAGGAAACTCATTTCGGCCGCTTGTACCTGTGATCTTGTCCTTTCGGTCATAACCCAAAGCTCATGACCATAGGTGAGGATGGGAACGTAGATCGACCGGTAAATTGAGAGCTTTGCCTTCCGGCTCAGCTCCTTCTTCACCACAACGGATCAATACAGCGTCCGCATTACTGAAGACGCCGCACCGATCCGCCTGTCGATCTCACGATCCACTCTTCCCTCACTCGTGAACAAGACTCCGAGGTACTTGAACTCCTCCACTTGGGGCAAGATCTCCTCCCCAACCCGGAGATGGCACTCCACCCTTTTCCGGGTGAGAACCATGGACTCGAACTTGGAGGTGCTGATTCTCATCCCAGTCGCTTCACACTCGGTTGCGAACCGATCCAGTGAGAGCTGAAGATCCTGGCCAGATGAAGCCATCAGGACCACTCCATCTGCAAAAAGCAGAGACCTAATCCTGCAGCCACCAAACCAGATCCCCTCAACGCCTTGACTGCGCCTAGAAATTATATCCATAAAAGTTATGAACAGAATCGGTGACAAAGGGCAGCCTTGGCGTAGTCCAACCCTCACTGGAAACGTGTCCGACTTACTGCCGGCAATGCGGACCAAGCTCTGGCACTGAGCATACAGGGAGCGGACTGCCACAATCAGACAGTCCGATACCCCATACTCTCTGAGCACTCCCCACAGCTAATCAGTTGTTTTGCACAAATGCAGCGTGAAGAGGTTTAAGTACGCTTTGTTATTCACCTTTAGTATACCGGCTTCATTATCCTTCATCTCATTTGTAATTTGTTCAGGAGTCTGAATAAGGGTTACATATGTTGCTACGTCTTTATTGAATGGTATCTGCTTCCGGGTTATATCTTGCACGTTAAGACGGGCGCATGCGCGATACGAAGGGTCCTCTCTGCCCCCCACCGCTCGAGAGATCTGGTTTCCAACATCATAATCCAGGTGTGGCAGTCCGACTTTTCAAAAACCAAACACAATCGGATTGAGGTGTTTCCATGGGTTGTAGGAGGCTTACTATTGGAGAAATGGGACTAATTTAGTGCATGGACACTTGTCAGATGTAAGGACAGTTTTATAAAAACACGTTGCCGATAATAAGCGGGTAACGGCGGACTTGGAAACACTGGACAGAGAATCGGCCGAAGGACACACAGCGTACTAGTCTGCACCCCAAGGCAAATGCTGTCCAATATTAATACATTTGTAGCGTATTTTATTGCATTGACTTTCAAACAGTATTTTATTCCTAAAAGTTAAGGTTTATTTTTAATTGTGATGTTTTGGGAGGACCAAGGGCGGATTAAATTGATTTCTTTGAGATACGAGTGTTCCGAGTTACGAGTTTGGTAATCCAACGAATTTTGCTCGTAAATTGAAGTGCCACAGTACAAGATTAAAAACAACTCAAAGCACACATTTTCGAAAGATGGATAATTGGTTTTCCTCAAGTGACAGAAGGTGGACATTTAGAGCATCAGGAAAGAGACAGTCCTTTATCACGTGACTCCTGAGTGTCCATTGACGGTGGTCGGTCTAGCTCGGCCGCACACAAAACTTTGGCCTTCACCTTTTTGTTTGAAGAGATGATAAAGTACGGGCTAAGGAAAGCAAAGCAGGAGGAGAAGAACACCTTCATGTCAGTCACCACTGGAGACACCTTGGCCTCGGTCAGCATGTAGATCCAGATCACGTTATCGATCCCAAAGAAAAAGACATACAGGACTACCAGGGTAACCACCGTCTTGACTGCTCGGCTCTCAACCCCGCTGCCTTGGGAGCGGCGCATTGCTCTCACCTGCCGGCTGTGGCGGTGGAGCAGCAGCAGGATGTAACCGCTGGAGGCCACCATCAGGGCCACAAAAAAAAAATCCCTTCCAGAAGCCAATACCCCTTTTATGACATAGTTCAAGTTGTTTTTGAAGTCCAAATGACAGAAGCCCAGGTTGAGCGTAAAGGCGGGGATGGTGCCATTGCGTGGAGCCATAGCATGAAAAAAAGTTTGAAAGTATATGGCCGAGTTGAGTAACCAGAGTCCGGCAAAGGTGAGGAAGACCAGGGAGTGAAGTGCAGACTTCAATTTTGACAAGCGTGGCCCAGCGGGGGCGACGGTCACCGCCTGGAACACACTGAGCATGCAGGTGAGGCACACGGACAACGCCCGGCTCATGCGATAGCTGAAAATGACCACCTTGCAGCCTGGGTCGTTGAGCAGGTTAGTGCGGCCGAACACCGTCATGGTCTGGGGGACGCCGCGGGTCAGCAGGAGCACGAGGTTGGCAAAGGCAAGGTGGCACAGTATCATGTCCACAGGAAGCAGCTTGGACTTCGTAAAGATGATGTGGGCGTAGGCCAGCAGGACCACGGTGTTCCCCAAGATGCCCATACCTGTCTGCAAGAGGAAGGAGACGCCTTTGATGGTCACACACAGGTCCATTCCACCGACGCCTGGAGCGACATAGAAGCACACCTGTTAGAAACATGATGCGAGAACCTTACCTAAAGAGATCTCACCTGAAGAAGCGAATGGCACCCAGAGTGTGTGGCTAACTGTTAAAAGCTCTCAAGACTCCATTTATAGTCTCCAGTGTCCTTGGAGATCTCATTTGCCCTGAGTTCGGTCAAATTGAAAACAACAACAAAAAACAGTAGGAATGGAGTGTTCTCAGAGGGCAAATGCAGGTTGACACAGATACCCCAGGGATCTTTTATTTTTATCCAGTGACGTGCGGTGAGGTTGATGGCTGGTGAGGCACTGACTTCATCACAGTCAGATTTACAAACATATGAACCCTAAAGAGTATCTTATTCACCATTTGATTGGCAGCAGTTAACGGGTTATGTTTAAAAGCTCATACCAGCATTCTTCCCTGCTTGGCACTCAGCAGCAAGGGTTGGAATTGGGGGTTAAATCACCAAAAATGATTCCCAGGCGCGGCGCCGCTGCTGCCCGCTGCTGCCCACTGCTCCCCTCACCTCCCAGGGGGTGATCAAGGGTCAAATGCAGACGACAAATTTCATTACACCTAGTGTGTGTGTGACAATCATTGGTACTTTAACTTAACTTTAACTTTACACATACAAACTGTAGCACACAAAAAAGCACATTTAATAAAAAAAAACGTTATAATGGTCTTACCTTTACTTAGAAATTGAGTCCATGCGCCGCAACTAAAGCCCTCACTTAAACTTTCCACGTGCAAGATTGAATCTATTTAAAAAAGTGTAACCGAGGGTTTATAAATGTCGCCTATACTGTATGAAACTACAAAATAACAAACACGGAGGCTCCAGTTTACACGAGGACCACTTTATTTACCTTCTTTCAAAAACCTCCGCAACGTGACATCCCTTCCGCTCTTAGCGCCTTCAAAATAAGAGCTCAAGGCATATACTGTATAACAGCGCATAACAGGAACTTAACATCACAAAGAGGAAAGCCCATGAAACTAGGTTACAAAAGTTATTTAATAAGAAGCCAAAAAGTGCAAAAACAATAATGTTCGAGTTGGAGGAGTTGTGAATTAGATACACCTGCAGTCTGCAGGTGTACCTAATGTTGTGTCCCTGCAGTCATTCACAACTCCTCCAACACGAACATTATTGTTTTTGCACTTTTTGGCTTCTTATGAAATAATTTTTTTAAATAGATTCAATCTTGCACGTGGAAAGATTAAGTGTGGGCTTTAGTTGATATAACAATTCTACGGCGGGGGTGCAGGAGGCGAGCCTCACACAGTGCGTCTTTTGCAGCCGTTTTATGATCGCTCAGCACAAGAAATACGTTACACACATACAGTTGTTGACAAAATACACTGTACATTATATACCTCAGCTAACTAAACTATGGAAATGTATAATATAATTCATATAGCAATACGGTCTCACTGCACAGCAGGCCAGCAGTTAGCCGAGTCCGGAATCCATGTTGCGGCACTGAGTGACGTGCCTCAACTGGCTGCTGTTCACCGCACCGTCTCTTCTCAGTATTTGAATGGCAAATGTGAAAATTCAGCGATTTTAAATAAAAATTATCTAAAACTGGTGAAGTTAAATGGAAAATAACTTTATAGTATAATCACTGGATACATATAACAATTTAATTATTTTTTTTTTCTTTCCATGATGGCAGGTGAGGCCCTGCCTCACCTGCCTCTAGTGACTGCACGTCACTGTTTTTATCACGTTTGTATTTTTCGAAATGAGAGTAAACAGGACTACATGAAGTACTGGAGGAGGATTATACAGACACTGTAGTTACCTAGGCTGCTGAAAGAAGACACTCTTTTCCACTTGTATTTGCTTCTGACTATTGCAGCCATATTGATGTGACACAGAGAGTCAACCAGAAAAGCATCACTGATTCAAACATAATGAGTAATATCAACGGGCTGAGGTACCCCAACCCAATGGTTTCCGGTTCAATCCTCAGGCCCCCCCAAACCACATCGTAGCATCTTTGGGCAAGATATGGACCCCCAGTTGCTCCTGATGCTGCCATCAAAGGTGAATGAGGGTCAAAATGCATTGAGTACCATTAAGGTAAAGAGCATTTTTCATTTGCAAAATTGGGCCAAAACAATCTGCATAGAGGAATAGAGATGTTCAATAAAACTGAGTAATTGATTTGTGGTGTGGGATGCTTTGGAGCGCGTACTTTTCTCTAGTCATGTGGGGGTCGCATCTTTATGCGGGATCGTTCCTCCAATGCAACTCGGACACTCCGGACAAAAAACGTGAAGGTAAGAGATGATTTATTTACATAAATCATAGGCAAACAGAAAACAAGCAAAAGAAAAGCGTGCCGAACACGCACGATAAGGCTAACACTTAAAGGGGAACTGTGAGGGGCGTGGCCTGCGGACCTGCAGCGAGGCGGGACGTGTCGGGACCGGCTTCGAGATTAGCGACAGGTGAGTGGATGACACAGCTGAGTGTGTTTGTCTGATCACCTGTCGCTCTGTTAAAAGCAGCAGTCGGGAAGAAGAGAGAAGGTGGAGCACGAGCGAGAGCGAGACAGACGAACAAAAAGACATTTGCTGAAAAGCACAAAAAAGACTGAAAATAAAACAGTGTTCAACCCTGAAAAGGAGCTGTCATGTTCATGATTGGGGTCCAGAAGAACCCGGAAGTAAGGGACTTCCACAATTTGGCGCCCAACTCGGCTGGACCACCGGAGGCAAGGGAAGACGACACCCTGACGGCTCTCGTGGGAGCGCTCTCTGAGCTGGCAGCGACCATCCGCCAACAGTGCCAGGTCCTGCAGGCGTTAGCGGACCAGGGGGGCGGCGCACTGCCAGTGCCGACGACCGTCACCATCCCCCGCATGGGAGAAAAAGAGGATCCCCATGCCTTTTTGGACATTTTTGCGGCCACGGCGAGAGCATGCGCGTGGCCGGAAGAAGAGTGGGGGGCTCAGCCTGCAGGCGCCCTCCAGAGTGCGCTTTGAGGACCTGAGGAGGGCGGTGCTGGACCGGACGGGAGGCACCACCGAAGATTACCGACGACGGTTCCGGTCCATGCGTCTGGGGAAGGAGGACCGGCCATTCGCCTTTGGCCAGCGGCTCCAAGAGGCGGCGACGCGCTGGCTGCAGCCGGAAGAGGGAGATGGCCGACTGCTGGACCAGATCTTACTGGAACAGTTTGTGGAGGCGATCCCGACGCGGACGGCGAACTAGATCCGGTACCACCGGCCCCGGGACCTCGCAGCAGCGGTGACCCTCGCCGAGAACCACCTGGCTGTCCACCGCGAGGAGCAACCGACACCAGCGGTGCACGGACCGAGCGTGCGACATGAGAAGGAGAGAGAACGACACATTCCCCACTTTTACCCACGTGACCCTCCCTCTACTCTGTCTCCGCAGGTCCCGGCTGCTGCTTCCAGAACATCTCCCGCGCAGACGGCCCCTCAAACGCTTGGGCAGGCGTGCTGGAGGCGTGGGCGGCCCGGTCGCGCGCGTCACGGACCTCCGCAGGTGGAGGTGGGGCGCGTGAGCCGGGTGGCCGCTCCTTCAGTGCCCTCCCCCGGCCCGGGTGAAACGTACGGTATGAAGGAACGATACCAGGGAGTACATACCAGGCGATGGTGGATTCGGGCTGCGGGCAGACCATGATCCACCAGAACCTGGTTCGACCCGGGGCTTTGAGGCAGGCAACACGGCTAAAAATCAGGTGTGTTCATGGGGATGTGCACGAGTACCCTATGGTGCCAGTAGAAATTTGGTATGAGGGCCAAAAGCATAGGGTCGAGGTAGCTGTAAGTACGCACCTCTCGCACCCCGTAATCTTGGGCACAAATTGGCCGGGGTTTAACCATTTACTGACACAATGTGTGGGGGTGCGTTCACGGACCGTAGGAAAGGGGAGCATCTGCGCGGTTCTCAGTGGAGACGTGGGTCCGTCCGATACTGCCGAGCGGGAACCGGTGGGGGCTTCGCGGGAAGTCCCCCCGGCCCCCCACTGGCACCCTATGGAGGATTTTCCGCTCGAGCAGTCTCGCGATGAAACTTTGCGCGCGGCCTGGGACCAGGTGGATTATATCGACGGTCAGCTGGTGCGCCCGGGAGCAGCGCGGGTGTTCCCTCACTTCTCGATTATTAGAGATAGATTATACCGAGTGAGCCGTGACACTCAGACCGGAGAGGAATCCACCCAATTGTTGGTGCCAAAACGCCGCAGGGAAATAGTTTTCCAGGCGGCGCATTACAATCCCATGGCTGGCCACATGGGGTATAATAAAACACTCAATCGGGTCATGGTCCGATTCTATTGGCCGGGCATCCGGGCAGACGTGCGCCGCTGGTGCGCTGCCTGCCCGGACTGTCAGCTGGTGAACCCGGCGGCCACCCCAAAGGCGCCTTTGCGCCCATTGCCGCTCATGGAGGTCCCCTTCGAAAGAATGGGTATGGACCTCATCGGACCATTCCACCCGAGCACACGGGGATATCGCTTTGTGTTAGTCCTAGTGGATTACGCAACACGCTATCCCGAAGCAGTGCCCCTGCGCTCCATCTCTGCAAAGAGTGTAGCGCAGGCCCTGTTTCAGGTCATCTCCCGAGTTGGAATCCCGAAAGAGATTCTGACTGACCAGGGCACGTCCTTTATGTCACGCACGATAAAGGAACTGTACGGATTATTGGGAATTAAAGCGATCCGCACCAGCGTATACCATCCACAAACAGATGGGCTGGTGGAGAGATTGAATAAAACGCTGAACACCATGATCCGTAAGTTTACACATAAGGACAAACCAAATTGAGATAAATGGCTGGATCCCCTACTGTTTGCGATGCGGGAGGTACCTCAGGCCTCCACAGGCTTTGCGCCTTTTGAGTTACTATACGGCAGGAAGCCGCGCGGAGTGTTGGACGTAATTAAGGGAAGCTGGGAGGAGGGGCCAAGCTCCAGCAAAAACGAAATTCAATACGTCATGGACATGCGAGCAAAACTCCACACGGTGGGGCACTTGTCACGCGAGAATTTGCTCCGTGCCCAGGAACGTCAGCAGCGCACGTATAACAGGGGGACTCAGCTTAGAAAATTTTCACCGGGAGAAAAAGTGCTTATATTACTCCCCACATCCAGCTCGAAATAACTTGCGCGCTGGCAAGGACCCTTCGAGGTCACACGGCAAGTGGGTGATGTGGACTACGAGGTCCAGCGCTCGGACCGGGGAGGAGCCACCCAAATTTATCATATAAACCTCCTGAAAGCATGGAAGGAGGCGGAGCCTGTTTCCATGGTAACGGTGGTTAAGGAGGAGGGGGAGTTCGGGCCGGAGGTCCCGCGCGCTGGTCCGCCCTTCCCCTCCTCTGTGACAATCAGCTCACGTTAGCGCAGAGAGCGGATGTTGCTAAACTGCAGCAGCGCTTTTCTGATGTGTTCTCCCCTCGGCCCGGGCGCACGAACCTCATCCAGCATCATATTGAGACCAGCCCGGGTGTTACGGTGCGGTCTCGGCCCTACAGGCTCCCCGAACACAAACGCAAAGTAGTTCGGGAGGATTTAAAATCCATGCTGGAGTTGGGGGTAATAGAAGAATCCCACAGCCCCATTGTTCTGGTAGGGAAGAAGGATGGGTCTGTGCGGTTCTGTGTGGATTACCGCCAGGTGAACGGAATTTCACGTTTTGACGCGTACCCAATGCCTCGGGTCGACGAGCTCCTGGATCGGCTGGGCGCTGCTCGTTTCTTCACGACACTGGATTTAACCAAGGGCTACTGGCAGACTCCCTTGTCACCAGAGTCCAGGGAAAAAACGGCCTTTTCCACTCCGGAAGGTTTGTACCAATTTGTGACACTTCCGTTTGGCTTGTTCGGTGCGCCCGCCACGTTCCAGCGCCTCATGGACCGTGTGCTGCGACCCCACGCTGCATACGCTGCGGCCTACCTGGATGATGTCATCATCCAGAGTAGCGGCTGGGATGAACACATGCGGCGGGTGGGGGCAGTGCTCGAGTCCCTGAGACAGGCAGGGCTCACCGCCAACCCGGCGAAGTGTGCAGTTGGCCAGAGGGAAGTACAGTATCTGGGGTACCACTTGGGAGGAGGGTAGGTGCGGCCGCAGGTAGATAAAACAGCGGCTATTGCGACCTGCCCAAACCCCAAGACGAAAAAAGAGGTGAGGCAGTTTTTGGGTCTGGCGGGTTACTACCGGAGGTTTATCCCCCGGTTTGCGGACCTTACCAGCCCAATAACTGACCTCACCCGAAAGGGTGCTCCAGATCTGGTTTAGTGGACGGAGCAGTGCCAGCAGGCATTTGAGAGGGTTAAGAAGGCCCTCTGCGAGGAGCCGGTCCTGCACATGCCTGATTTTTCTCTCCCGTTTTGTCTGCAGGCTGACGCGTCGGGCAGAGGACTGGGAGCGGTTTTGTCCCAGCAGGTGGAGGGCGTCGACCGACCCATTCTCTACATCAGCCGGAAGCTGTCCGAAAGGGAGGCAAGGTACAGCACAGTGGAGAGGGAGTGCCTCGCCATCAGGTGGGCGGTCGGGGCCCTCCGATACTACCTCCTGGGGCGCTCATTCAGCCTCTGCTCGGACCACAAACCCCTCCAGTGGCTCCACCGCATGAAAGATGCCAACGCGCGGATCACCCGTTGGTATCAGGCCGGGACAGCGTCCCGGCCTGAGTCTGGCGGTGGAGGTATGTGAGGTGCGTGGCCTGCGGACCTGCAGCGAGGCGGGACGTGTCGGGACCGGCTTCGAGATTAGCGACAGGTGAGTGGAGGACACAGCTGAGTGTGTTTGTCTGATCACCTGTCGCTCTGTTAAAAGCAGCAGTCGGGAAGAAGAGAGAAGGTGGAGCACGAGCGAGAGCGAGAGCGAGACAGACGAACAAAAAGACATTTGCTGAAAAGCACAAAAAAGACTGAAAATAAAACAGTGTTCAACCCTGAAAAGGAGCTGTCATGTCCATGATTGGGGTCCAGAAGAACCCGGAAGTAAGGGACTTCCACAGGAACATTATCACAATTTCAGAAGGGTTAAAACCATTAAAAATCAGTTCCCAGTGGCTTATTTTATTTTTAGAAGTTTTCCTCAAAATTTTACCCATCACGCAATATCCCTAAAAAAAGCTTCAAAGTGCCTGATTTTAACCATCGTTATATACACCCGTCCATTTTCCTGTGACGTCACACAGTGATGCCAATACAAACAAACATGGCGGATAGAACAGCAAGCTATAGCGACATTAGCTCGGATTCAGACTCGGATTTCAGCGGTTTAAGCGATTCAACAGATTAGGCATGTATTGAAACGGATGGTTGTAGTGTGGAGGCAGGTAGCGAAAACGAAATTGAAGAAGAAACTGAAGCTATTGAGCCATATCGGTATAAACTGTATGCAACCGAAACCGACGAAAACGACACGACAGCCAGCGACACGGGAGAAAGCGAGGATGAATTCGGAGATCGCCTTCTAACCAACGATTGGTATGTGTTTGTTTGGCATTAAAGGAAACTAACAACTATGAACTAGGTTTACAGCACATGAAATACATTTGGCAACAACATGCACTTTGAGAGTGCAGACAGCCCAGTTTTCATCAATTAATATATTCTGTAGACATACCCTCATCCGCTCTCTTTTCCTGGGGTTCTGGCGGCAGATTTCTTTGACTTTATCGTTGGAAATGCAACTGCTTTGAGTGTCGCAGGATATCCACACATTCTTGCCATCTCTGTCGTAGCATAGCTTTCGTTGGTAAAGTGTGCGGAACAAACGTCCAATTTCTTGCCACTTTCGCAACTTTGGGCCACTGGTCCAACTTGAATCCGTCCCTGTTCGTGTTGTTACACCCTCCGACAACACACCGACAAGGCATGATGTCTCCAAGGTACGGAAAACAGTTGAAAAAAACGGAAAATAACAGAGCTGATTTGACTCGGTGTTTGAGAAAATGGCGGATTGCTTCCCGATGTGACGTCACGTTCGGAAATCGGTTAAAAAAATATATGGTCTTTTTTCTGCAACATCAAGGTATATATTGACGCTTACGTAGGTCTGGTGATAATGTTCCCCTTTAACACAGAACTGAGACAACTAGGCACAGAGTCTAGAACAGGATACATAAACGTAACTGTTGCTTACCGCAAACAAGGAAGCCAGGACGAATGAACAGAAAGACATGCTTAAATAGTGTCCGTGATGGCAAACAGGTGCGCGTCGGGAACACAAGGGGCAGGTGAAAATAATAAGTAACCATGGTAACAAACTCAAACAAGGAAGTGCAACTAAGAACTAAGGAAGTCCAAAACTAACAGAACATAACTAAACTAAATATGATCCGGACCACGGCTCATGACATCTCTAGTCTTCATTGTGATACAGGTTAACTTTGGGCCCCATCTGCCCAAATAATCTGATTTGAGAACGTCAGAGTCTTTTTTTGAGTTGTTTTCTGGTCAGATCTAGCTTTCCTGTGCATGAATGTACCAGAGGTTTGCATCTTGTTGATTAAGGGCGCCGCCCTCAACTGGTTCCGGTCGTACCTAACCGACAGGAGTTTTTGTGTAAAAGTAGACAGTTTTATGTCGTCCACAGCTCCTTTACCACATGGGGTCCCCCAGGGTTCAATCCTTGCCCCAATTTTATTTGCGCTTTACCTTCTCCCCCTTGGTTCTATTTTTAGGAAGTACAGTATTGCATTTCATTTTTATGCCGATGATTGCCAGATTTATTTTCCCATGGCACAAAATAACACGGTTCAAAGTCTTATTGACTGCCTGCACGACATCAAAGTCTGGCTTTCAGCTAACTTCCTGAGCCTAAATGAAGACAAAACAGAAGTTATGTTGTTCGGTCCAAGTCGCTCTCCCTCCCCCAACGTTGACCTCGGCACTCTGACCCCGTATCTCAGCGACTCTGTCACAAACCTGGGGGTAAAGTTTGACTCAGATTTTAAATTCGAAAAACAAATCAGCAGCGTCGTTCAAAAAAGCTTTTATCAATTACGCCAAATAGCGAAAGTGAAACCGCTTTTATCAAGACATGATCTTGAGAAATTAATCCACGCTTTTATCTCGACTCGTCTTGATTACTGTAATGCCCTGTATGTTGGCATTAGCCAGGCCTCCCTCGCCCGCCTGCAGCTCGTACAGAACTCTGCTGCTCGTCTGCTAACACAGACCCGCAGACGTGAGCACATCACCCCTATTTTAGCGTCCCTTCACTGGCTCCCTGTGCGTTACCGAATACATTTTAAACTCCTTTTATTTGTTTTTAAATGTCTAAACAACCTCGCGCCAACCTATCTCTCCGACCTCCTTCAGCCTTACTGCCCCACCCGATCCTTAAGATCAGCCGATCAGCTGCTGTTGACGGTCCCTGACACAAGGCTGAAGCTTAGAGGTGACAGAGCTTTCGCCGTTGCTGCTCCCAAGCTCTGGAACGACCTACCCCTGAGTGTTAGACAAGCCTCCTCTCTTCCTGTTTTTAAATCTCTCTTAAAAACATACTTTTATTCCATGGCTTTTAACACTGAGTGATATCCATCCTGCAATGGCGCCCCATAATACACCTGCTGTGATCCTGTTTTTATGTTTTTATGTTTTTATTAATTCTATTTTAATTATTTATTTTTTATCATGTTCTGTTTGTGTTGTGTTGTGTTTGCTCGGTACTCGTTTTATCTTTTAACCTGCTCATTGTACAGCACTTTGGCTACCCCTGTGGTAAATTTTAAATGTGCTTTATAAATAAAGTTGATTTGATTTGATTTGATTTGATTCAAAATGACGTCATGTCCGGCTCATTGAATATGTGTGGTGGTCAAGCTAGCTCTGTTCTCAATGGGTACTAGGCGCCATTTAGCCTTTCTCTAAGAAGAATGCCCTCTGCTTGCATTGTTTTCAGCTGTACGAACTGTTTAAATTGCAATAAGGATAAACGTTTCTTCAGAGTTCCTCAAAAAGGTAATCAAAAAGGTCGGAAGAGTGCAAGATTTTACAAAACAACGACGAGAAAAGCAACTCACACACCAGTCCAAAGGAGCAGAGTGGAAGAATGCATGAGTTTGCAGTGTTCACGTTGTTAAATGTTTGTTTGATCGACTTTTAACGTTTATTATTCCCCATTTAAGCGACGTATTGATATTATTCTTATTTCTTAAGACACATTTTTGCTATGGGTGTTTTATAAAGCACCAACTTGGCGAGTTTAAATAAAATAAAGCAAATGTGAGCAAAACCTAAAAGAGTTAAGTTTTTACCAAAGACAACAATCATGAATGAATCTTTCAGCACATACACAATGTTGACATCTATAATTATATTTTGATAAACAATCATTAATGAATCTTTCAGCACATACACAATGTTGACATCTATAGTTATATTTTGATAAACAATCATCCCAAGGCCCCAGGGGTAGATGAGATCCGCCCGGAGTTCCTTAAGGCTCTGGATGCTGTGGGGCTATCTTGGTTGACAAGACTGCAGTATCGCGTGGACATCGGGGGCAGTACCTCTAGATTGGCAGACCGGGGTGGCGGTTGCTCTCTTTAAGAAGGGGAACCGGAGGGTGTGTTCTAACTATCGTGGGATCACACTCCTCAGCCTTCCCGGTAAGGTCTATTCAGGTGTACTGGAGAGGAGGCTACGCCGGATAGTCGAACCTCGGATTCAGGAGGAACAGTGTGGTTTTCGTCCTGGTCGTGGACCAGCTCTATACTCTCGGCAGGGTCCTTGAGAGTGCATGGGAGTTTGCCCAACCAGTCTACATGTGTTTTGTGGACTTTGAGAAGGCATTCGACCGTGTCCCTCGGGAAGTCCTGTGGGGAGTGCTCAGAGAGAGTGGGGTATCGGACTGTCTGATTGTGGCAGTCCGCTCCCTGTATGCTCAGTGCCAGAGCTTGGTCCGCATTGCCGGCAGTAAGTCGGACACGTTTCCAGTGAGGGTTGGACTCCGCCAAGGCTGCCCTTTGTCACCGATTCTGTTCATAACTTTTATGGACAGAATTTCTAGGTGCAGTCAAGGCGTTGAGGGGATCTGGTTTGGTGGCTGCAGGATTAGGTCTCTGCTTTTTGCAGATGATGTGGTCCTGATGGCTTCATCTGGCCAGGATCTTTAGCTCTCACTGGATCGGTTCGCAGCCGAGTGTGAAGCGACTGGGATGAGAATCAGCACCTCCAAGTCCGAGTCCATGGTTCTTGCCCGGAAAAGGGTGGAGTGCCATCTCCTGGTTGGGGAGGAGATATTGCCCCAAGTGGAGGAGTTCAAGTACCTCGGAGTCTTGTTCACGAGTGAGGGAAGAGTGGATTGTGAGATCGACAGGCGGATCGGTGCGGCGTCTTCAGTAATGCGGACGCTGTATCGATCCGGAAGGCAAAGCTCTCAATTTACCGGTCGATCTACGTTCCCATCCTCACCTATGGTCATGAGCTTTGGGTTATGACCGAAAGGACAAGATCACGGGTACAAGCGGCCGAAATGAGTTTCCTCCGCCGGGTGGCGGGGCTCTCCCTTAGAGATAGGGTGAGAAGCTCTGCCATCCGGGGGGAGCTCAAAGTAAAGCCGCTGCTTCTCCACATCGAGAGGAGCCAGATGAGGTGGTTCGGGCATCTGGTCAGGATGCCACCCGAACGCCTCCCTAGGGAGGTGTTTAGGGCACGTCCGACCGGTAGGAGGCCGCGGGGAAGACCCAGGACACGTTGGGAAGACTATGTCTCCCGGCTGGCCTGGGAACGCCTCGGGGTCCCACAGGAAGAGCTGGACGAAGTGGCTGGGGAGAGGGAAGTCTGGGCTTCCCTGCTTAGGCTGCTGCCCCCGTGACCCGACCTCGGATAAGCGGAAGAAGATGGATGGATGGATGGATCCATCCATCCATTTTCTACCGCTGGTCCCTTTTGGGGTCGCGGGGGGTGCTGGAGCCTATCTCAATCATAAATTAATATTTCAGCACATACACAATGTTGACATCTATAGTTATATTTTGATAAACAATCATAAATGAATCTTTCAGCACATACTCAATGTTGACATCTATAGTTATATTTTGATAAAGATGGGAAAAACACGCTACTCGTAAACAACACGTGCAACAACAACAACAACAAACATGGCAGTAGACGCACAGTTAAATCATGAAATACAACATTACCCGAGCAAAAACGATGCATATTTATCTGGGAGAGTCTTGATACCAATGTCCTTGACCCAGCCACACACAAATACGTTGTAGACCTCCATGCTTTTACAAGTTTCATCTGTTTTGTCGTGTAGAATGGAGCAAACGATAGTTTAACATGATTGGGAACTCCACCGATGAATAATCCTTGATATCATTCGAGCAATGTTTTTTTGATAAAGTATAGATCTATTCCATTACAAAGTTGGATTTGTTGCTCGTATCTGATTTTTGCAGATATATATCAGTGACTTGTGTATTCACGCTGCGCAGTGACGTGCGGTGAGGTTGATGGCTGGTGAGGCACTGACTTCATCACAGTCAGATTTACAAACATATGAACCCTAAAGAGTATCTTATTCACCATTTGATTGGCAGAAGTTAACGGGTTATGTTTAAAAGCTCATACCAGCATTCTTCCCTGCTTGGCACTCAGCATCAAGGGTTGGAATTGGGGGTTATTAAATCACCAAAAATTATTCCCGGGCGCGGCGCCGCTGCTGCCCACTGCTCCCCTCACATTTCATTACACCTAGTGTGTGTGTGACAATCATTGGTACTTTAACTTAATTTTAACTTTACACATACAAACTGTAGCACACAAAAAAGCACATTTAATTAAAAAAAACGTCATTATGGTCTTACCTTTACTTATAAAATAAGTCCATGAGCCGCTGTTGTGCTGGATTAATGCACCCCCTGACGAGAGTGTTATATCAACTAAAGCCCTCACTTAAACTTTCCACGTGCAAGATTGAATCTATTTAAAAAAGTGTAACCGAGGGTTTATAAATGTCGCCTATACTGTATGAAACTACAAAATAACAAACACGGAGGCTCCAGTTTACACGAGGACCACTTTATTTACCTTCTTTCAAAAACTTCCTCTCCACTCCAACGTGTCATCACTTCCGCTCTTAGCGCCTTCAAAATAAGAGCTCAAGGCATACACTATATAACAGCGCATAACAGGAACTTAACATCTTGATGCCTTATTTGTATTTTGACTTTATTAAATTGATTTATATTATTATTTGGTGCAGAGCAATATTTTTGCTTAATTAAGGTTTAATTATACATGTTAAGATGTGCCCTCAATTATTGCATTTGGCCTAATTGGCTTATATTTCCTAAATGTCTGTTTTCATGATTGAAGGCTGACACGCACAGCTGAAATGCGTCCGTGGTTGATTGTGCCAATTTGTGTGTGCTAATAAAAACAGGTGCGCTCACAGCCCTATGTGCTATGTGGTCTGACCGCATAAACGAAGTTCTTGTCTCTCGTGCGTTTTTGATGATTATTATATGTTGCCGTTTAAATGGTGTTTTCTCCACGCAAATCCGCTGTTTTCAACCAGCCAACAATACATAAACAATACAAAAAGACAAACCACTGAATAATGACGACAACAGTTTAAACTTTTAAGAATGCAATACAGTTAATTGCATTCTTTGCATGCAAAATAGTAATGGATGTTCATTTTGCCATCATAACATGTTTGAGATGAAAACACATATATATATAAAATTACTTCAAAATTAATGTTTTCATACAACTGCGTTTTCCTTCGATTTTTGTGTGAAGTGTTCCCACACCTTAGACAACTTTTGTCGCTTCTTAAATGGGACGGCGTGGCGCAGTGGGAGAGTGGCCGTGCGCGACCCGAGGGTCCCTGGTTCAATCCCCACCTAGTATCAACCTCGTCATGTCCGTTGTGTCCTGAGCAAGACACTTCACCATTGCTCCTGATGGGTGCTGGTAGCGCCTTGCATGGCAGCTCCCTCCATCAGTGTGTGAATGTGTGTGTGAATGGGTAAATGTGGAAGTAGTGTCAAAGCGCTTTGAGTACCTTGAAGGTAGAAAAGCGCTATACAAGTACAACCCATTTATCATTTATTTAAGTCCCTCGTTTTGCTATGGCTCTTGTCCACTGCTTTCTGCGGCGTCTGCCATTGTGAGTTATGTTGGCGAAAAAGTTGACTAAACTCAAGCGTATTTAAAAGAGCGGTGTTGTGCAGTGCAGGGGGCGTATGATCTGTGACGTTAACACGCAGTGCAATACCTAAACTGTCCATGCGAAACGTGAGCTTTGACTACTAAACAAGGCAAAATGCCGTAAAAAAAACAAAAACAAAAACAAAAAAACTTAACGACGCCTCGAGGCAGCCAAAATTCCTCGAATATATTTTGTAATCGAATTACTCGAGTTACTCGAGGAATCGTTACAGCTCTATATCATACCATACCAAACCAGAAAGTGGTATGGTATCTAACAAATGGCATGTTAGGTATGGTACCATACTAGGGATGTCCGATAATGGCTTTTTGCCGATGTCCGATATTCCGATATTGTCCAACTCTTTAATTACCGATACCGATATCAACCGATACCAAAATCAACAGATATATGCAGTTGTGGAATTACCACATTATTATGCCTAATTTGGACAACCAGGTATGGTGAAGATGAGGTACTTTTTAAAAAAATTAATAAAATAAGATAAATAAATTAAAAACATTTTCTTGAATAAAAAAGAAAGTAAAACAATATAAAAACAGTCACATAGAAACTAGTAATTAATGAAAATTAGTAAAACTAACTGTTAAAGGTTAGTATTATTAGTGGACCAGCAGCACGCACAATCATGTGTGCTTACGGACTGTATCCCTTGCAGACTGTATTGATATATATTGATATATAATGTAGGAACCAGAATATTAATAACAGAAAGAAACAACCCTTTTGTGTGAAAGAGTGTGAATGAGTGTAAATGGGGGAGGGAGGTTTTTTGGATTGGTGCACTAATTGTAAGTGTATCTTGTGTTTTTTATGTTGATTTAATTTAAAAAAAACAAAAAACGATACCGATAATAAAAAAAACGATACCGATGATTTCCGATATTACATTTTAACGCATTTGTCGACATCCCTATACCATACCATACCATACCAAACCAGAAAGTAGTATGGTATCTAACAAATGGCATGTTAGGTATGGTACCATACCGTACCATATACTATACTAGGGATGTCCCGATCCAGGTTTTTGCACTTCCGATCTGATACCGATATTGTTTTTGCACTTCCGGTCCGATACCGATACTGACCGATACCGATACTGACCGATAATGGCCTATACAAGCATGTATTAAAGTTTAAAGTTATTTAGCCTACTTAGTTGTCAGAATCATGTTGAAAAGGGTTTTAGTACTCTTGATAACAACTAGCCAGCTGAATTAGGGGAGTTTGAATAATACACAATGGTTGGTAACAAGAAACTGACCTGTTTATTCAAGGATAAACACAAAATAGACAAAATTATACATGACAAACAGAAATGGCATCATTGAACTAGGGCTGGGCGATATGGCCTTTTTTTAATATTGCGATATTTTAAGGCCATATTGCAATACACATTATATATCTCGATATTTTGCCTTAGCCTTGAATGAACACTTGATGCATATAATCACAGCAGTATGATGATTCTATGTGTTTTGATTGATTGATTGAGACTTTTATTAGTAGGTTGCACAGTGAAGTACATATTCCGTACAATTGACCACTAAATGGTAACACCCGAATAAGTTTTTCAACTTGTTTAAGTCCACTTAAATTGATTCATGATACAGATATATACTATCAGATATATACTATCATCATAATACAGTCATCACACAAGATAATCACATTGAATTATTTCCATTATTTATAATCCAGGGTGTGGAGGGGGGCGCCGGATGTAAGTGTCAAAAAGACAACCAAAAGAGTTTGATATGAGAATAAATCTAAAGTTAAAATATAGGGTAGAAATGCACCCATTTGCAGGAAATGTAGTCTTGATTTTCAACATTTTCTTTCAAGGCTTGCATGTCTACATTAAAACATTCTTCTTCATACTGCATTAATATATGCTACTTTTAAACTTTCATGCAGAGAAGGAAATCACAACTAAAAAAATCACTAATTTTTTCATACGGTGTTGATCTGGAAATTTTTGCCTCTGCATTTTGATGGTGTGGGCGTGTGGCACCGAACGGAGATAAGCGTCTCGACAGACGTTATAATATTTGAACAATGATGACAAAAACTGTTTTCTCTGTCGTGTCCGTGTGTCGAAAATTGTTATGCGCTTATTTTTTTATTTGATTTTGTGCGTGGCATATAATTGCTATGCGCAGAGGAAGTTTAAACAGTGCGCAATTGCACAAGCGCGCACCTTAGAGAGAACGTTGGTCACACGGCTGCGCTAGCATCACAGCTAACGTTAGCCATGCTGCTACCTCTCTGCTGGGAGAGGGCGTATACGTATGTGACGTATGACGTGACAGTATGTGACGTGTGTAAGAAGGTGCACTTGCTGTCTGTGAGAAGCACAGACACAGAAAAGAGTGAGAAGAGCCTGTCGTGTAATGCCAGCAGCTAAAAGCAACTACGTGAGAATCCACAGACCTGTGGATGTGTTGAAGGTGTGCTGGAAAATGCGGAACGGAAATTAGGGAGCAGCAGAAAAGTGGAATGTACTATTTAAATAGGTGCGTTGGAAAACACGGAGCAGAGTTTTTTTTTTTAACTGGATCTGGATCGGCATTTTCCCATGCCTTGCCGATACGCATTTTTTTGCAAATATCGGATCGGGACATCCCTATACTATACCAAACCAGAAAGTAGCATGGTATCTAGGTGTGGTACCATACAATACCATACCATACTATACCATACCATACCAAACCAAAAAGTAGTATGGTATTTAACATGGTTGGATGGAGAAACAAACACACATAAAGAAGTCTGCATTCATTAAGTGATATTTCAGTTTTTAAAGGATTTTGCAGGTGTACCGAATGTTGTCAGCGAGTAGTGTATGAGTATCTTTAGCCATTTCCATAAATACGTGCGTGTGTGTCAATTTTCTGATGACATTTCCCCGAAGAGTTACAACTCAACATGCGTGTTATTATTTTTGAATGAGCCATCGGGAGAGTTTCATGTGCAGCGTTCCTGTTTTTTCCGTGCGTACGCTAAACGTCCCGGGAGCACATTTATTAACGCAGAGCAGCTAGACAATTAGCCCAATAACAACACATGTTTCTATCTAATTGGGAACATAGGGACAAACTGTTATTAGGGCCCGAGGAGCAAAGCAAGCAGAGCAGACATCATTCTACACGACAAAACAGATGGAAACTCGGAAAAGCATGAAGGTCTAGAACTTTTTTGTGTGTAGCTGGGTCAAACTTTGATATGATGGTTCGCCACAAAACGCCAGACGTTGATAACGCGGCTCCAGAAGTTCAGATTTGTATTATAATTGGTACAAATGATGATAATGACATCCTGAAGTGCTGGATTGGTCAGTAATGATTTGTACCTATTCATAGTGGACGGAGCCCGGCAGCGAAAACAAATCCACGCCATCGTCAATTAAATTGTCACTATGCCACGTTTTACGCCCCTCCTACAAAAAAGAAAACATTTTGCGCTCCCTGCCGCGACTATAAATAGTATCAGTGGTCTATAGAATTGTTATAAGTACACCTCTGCATAGCATTGTATCCTTATCAACATTCGAGGTAAAGGAAATAAAAAAAAATCAACTTATAACAAAGAATAACTTTATCAACATTGTTTTAGACCAGGGGTCAGCAACCCGCGGCTCCGGAGCCGAATGCGGCTCTTTGACCACTCTGATGCGGCTCAGCTGCATACCTGTACAAACATCATGCCAGCCCAGACACATGTTGTATGCAGTTTCTGCTTGCACACGTAAGTGACAGCAAGGCATACTTGGTCAACAGCCACACAGGTTACACTGACGGTGGCCAGATAAAACAACTTTAACACTCTTACTAATATGCGCCACACTGTGTACCCACACCAAACAAGAATGACAAACACATTTCGGGAGAACATCTGCACCGTAACACAACATAAACACACCAGAACAAATACCCAGAATCCCATGCAGCCCTAACTCTTTCGGGCTACATTATACACCCCCGCTACCCTCCCCAACCCTGCTCCCCCACACATCATCCCCCTCCCCCCCGTGCGTCGGTTGAGGTGGGCGGGGTTTGGTGGTAGCTGGGGTGTATAATGTAGCCCGGAAGAGTTAGAGTTGCATGGGATTCTGGGTATTTGTTCTGTTGTGTTTATGTTGTGTTACGGTGCAGATGTTCTCCCGAAATGTGTTTGTCATTCTTGTTTGGTGTGGGTTCACAGTGTGGCGCATATTAGTAAGAGTGTTAAAGTTGTTTATACGGCCACCGTCAGTGTAACCTGTGTGGCTGTTGACCAAGTATGCCTTGCAGTCACTTACGTATGTAAGCAGAAGCTGCATACAACGTGTGGCTGGGCTGGCACGCTGTTTGTACAGGTTGTAGAGGGCGTTAAATGCTGTGCCATCATGGCACGCCCTTATTATTGTTGTTAGGGTGAAAATCAGCAGACGTTTGAGAGAATAGTTGCCATGAATTTCGGGAGTCTCCCGGAAAAATCGGGAGGGTTGACAAGTGATGCTGTCAAGCGTCAATTCATATAAAACTCGCGGGCCGCACTAACATTACATTTTCATATTAAGGTGCGGGCCGCGTGTGTGAGACCCCTGGTTTATACAAAGCACAAAGCAAAAAAAAAAACTTTGTATGCAGTGTTATTTCATTTTAAATTTCAAAAGAGTTTTGTGGCTCCCATTGTTTTCTTTAATTTGTGAAACTGGTCAAAATGGCTCTTTAACTGGTAAAGGTTGCCGACCCCTGTTTTAGACCAATACATCAATTTGCCTGAAAAAAAAAATAAAAATCTTACTTAAACTGTGTTACATTTTTTGACCGACTTAAACTATTTGATACTGAAAAATAAAATAAATATACTGGTTAATTAATAATGATAGTGATCAGCAACAATAATTCAGTAGCACAATACGTAAAAAAAAAAAACTTCAATATACAAACAATTTTTTAGTTCTTTTATTTTTATACAGATTCATTCAGATTCAGAAATACTTTATTAATCCCCGAGGGGAAATTGAGATTTTCAGCACAATCCCATTCAAGATCAGACAAACATTACAGGGAGAAAAAAAAAGTGAGAAACAGGTAAACGTTGGGGAGGGGCTAAAAAAATTCAGTCAAAGGCTGGACTCCAGGGAGGGGGTCCAGACTGAGGCCAAGGGAAAAAAAACTCATAGCCATAGCACACAAAAACAAGTTACGTAGAATCAACAAAACTTGCAACAGAGGGAAGGGAGTGGGAGCTACGGAGGCTGGCTGCTGCTTTATAAGCGCTAGTCAGCCATCCATCGCCCCTAAGGGACTTAATGAGGAAGTCTGGATTTTTCGAAGTGGGGTTTGAAGCATGATACTGATAAAGCACGGTCACACGGCATCACACTGCAATACATAACAATATATTATTATCTATTACACTTCGAAATGTCAAAATTATTTTTGATGCAAATAGTTTACATGTACTAAATAAAAGGCTTTTTAAAACTATCTACAAGACTACTTTGAATCACGGTACCGTTCAATCCCCCAGCTAGCAGAAGGAGTACAAAGATGGCCGTAACCGAACCGTAACTTAGAATGGTCGGCTGAATAGTTATGTAGTGTGATGCAAGCCACTTCCCATGTCGACATATCAGCGGCACAAATAGATAAGAGAAATTGAACATTTACCCTGGTTTTCAAAAATTGCAAATGTGAGGTTTCTATCCATTATAGTACGACACAGAATTACATGCATGTTACATAAGATATTATATGTAATATTGCTAACACTAGTTTTGCATAATATAACATTCAAATCTTGATAAAATACATAAAGTGTGTAAAACAGTTTAAGAACAAAACAATGATTAAAGGCCTACTGAAACCCACTACTACCGACCACGCAGTCTGATAGTTAATATATCAATGATGAAATCTTAACATTGCAACACATGCCAATACGGCCGGGTTAGCTTACTAAAGTGCAATTTTAAATTTCGCGCAAAATATCCTGCTGAAAATGTCTCGGTATGATGACGTCTGCGCGTGACGTCACGGATTGTAGAGGACATTTTGGGACAGCATGGTGGCCAGCTATTAAGTCGTCTGTTTTCATCGCAAAATTCCACAGTAGTCTGGACATCTGTGTTGGTGAATCTTTTGCAATTTGTTCAATGAACAATGGAGACAGCAAAGAAGAAAGCTGTAGGTGGGAAGCGGTGTAATGCGGCCGGCATGCAGCAACACAAACACAGCCGGTGTTTCATTGTTTACATTCCTGAAAGATGACAGTCAAGCTTTACCATTGGCCTGTGGAGAACTGGGACAACAGAGACTCTTACCAGGAGGACTTTGAGTTGGATACGCAGACGCGGTACCGTGAGTACGCTTCCAAACATTTGATCGCTTGCCCGTACGTGCGTGCCGCTATGTGCATGTCACGTACGTAACTTTGGGGACTTTTGGGCCTTTTAGGCTACTTTGAATCCCGGTACTGTTTAATACCCAGATAGCAGGAGCGCAACGATGGGCGTTGTAAATAAACCATAACTTACAATGGTAGGCTGAATAGCTATAAGGTATGATGCAATCACCCCTAATGCTAATGTGCCAGCGGCACACTTACAAAACCCAAAACCAGTGAAGTTGGCATGTTGTGTAAATCTTAAATAAACACAGAATACAATGATTTGCAAATCCTTTTCAACTTATGACTGGAGGCGATGCAGGTGAAGAGACAGGGCTGTGGAGCTGGGGCTGAGCGCCGGGACGGACAAGCTTCACAGTGTCTTGGCTGAATGAGCAGGTATCAGACACCTCGGGTTCTTTGGATGGCGTGGCAAAGTTGGTAGAGTGGCCGTGCCAGCAATCGGAGGGTTGCTGGTTACTGGGGTTCAATCCCCACCTTCTACCATCCTAGTCACGTCCGTTGTGTCCTTGGACAAGACTCTTCACCCCTTGCTCCTGATGGCTGCTGGTTAGCGCCTTGCATGGCAGCTCCCGCCATCAGTGTGTGTGAATGGGTGAATGTGGAAATATTGTCAAAGCGCTTTGAGTACCTTGAAGGTAGAAAAGCGCTATACAAGTATAACCCATTTATTTATCATTTATTTATCCTCACTCATCCATCCGGTTGCTCCTGTCTCTGGCCATGCTCACCCCAACCCAGCGTGGAACACCGCAGAGGCCACCACAGTGTATGTTTTTTTTTGTTTGTTGTTGTTTTACTTTTGTGGCTGTGTGTAGAAGTGGCAGGTTGCATCAGCTCTGTTCTTTTCATGTCTTCAATGTCCTTTGTGTTCTTTGATGTTTGATGTTTGGACAAGTTGGTAGAGAAGGTCAGTAACGTGGTGGGAGTGGAGCTAGACTCTCTGGCGGTGGTGTCAGAGAGGAGAAGTCTAGCAAAACTCCTAGCCATAATGGACAACACCTCCCACCCACTACACCCGGACCTTGCGGGGAGAATGAGCACGTTCAGTGGAAGGCTCAGACTCCCAAAATGCAACACGGAACTGGACTCTTACTGTTATGCTGGATCCACTATGGACTGTACTCTCACAATATTATGTTAGACCCACTCGACATCCATTGCATTCGGTCTCCCCTAGAGGGGGGGGGGGGGGTTACCCACATATGCGGTCCTCTCCAAGGTTTCTCATAGTCATTCACATCGACGTCCTACTGGGGTGAGTTTTTCCTTGCCCTTATGTGGGCTCTGTACCGAGGATGTCGTTGTGGCTTGTGCAGCCCTTTGAGACACATGTGATTTAGGGCTATATAAATAAACATTGATTGATTGATTGATTGATTGATCAAACACTTATTTGGAACATCCCACAGGTGAACAGGCTAATTGGGAATAGGTGGGTGCCATGATTGGGTAGAAAATCAGCTTCCATAAAATGCTCAGTCATTCATGGGGCGAGGGTCACCACTTTGTGAACAAATGTGTCAGCAAATTGTCGAAAAGTTTAAAAACAACATTTCTCAACGAGCTATTGCAAGGAATTTAGGGATTTCACCATCTACGGTCTGTAATATCATCAAAAGATTCAGAGAATCTGGAGAAATCACTGCACATAAGCGGCAAGGCTGAAAACCAACATTGAATGCCTGTGACCTTCGATCTCAAAGGCGGTACTGCATCAAAAAGCGACATCAGTGTGTAAAGGATATTACCACAGGGGCTCCGGAACACTTCAGAAAACCACTGTCAGTAACTACACTTTGTTGCTACATCTGTAAGTGCAAGTTAAAACTGAACTATGTAAAGCGAAAGCCATTTATCAGCAACACCCAGAAACTCTACCGCCTTCGCTGGGCCCGAGTTCATCTAAGATGGACTGATGCAAAGTGGAAAAGTGTTCTGTGGTCTGACGTGTCCACATTTCAAATTGTTTTTGGAAACTGTGGACGTAGTGTCCTTCGGACCAAAGAGGAAAAGAACCATCCGAACTGTTATAGGCGCAAAGTTCAAAAGCCAGCATCTGTGATGGTATGGGGGTGTATTAGTGCCCAAAGCATGGGTAACTTACACATCTGTGAAGACATTTTTAATGCTGAAAAGTACATACAGGTTTTGGAGTAACATATGTTGCCATCCAAGATAAAGTATTTTTCATGGACGCCCCTGCTTATTTCAGCAAGACAATGCCATAGTAAAAGAGTGTGGGTACTAGACTGGCCTGCCTGTAGTCCAGATTAGTCTCCCATTGAAAATGTGTGGCACATTATAATAAATAAATGATAAATGGGTTGTACTTGTATAGCGCTTTTCTACCTTCAAGGTACTCAAAGCGCTTTGACACTACTTCCACATTTACCCATTCACACACACATTCACACACTGATGGAGGGAGCTGCCATGCAAGGCGCTAACCAGCACCCATCAGGAGCAAGGGTGAAGTGTCTTGCTCAGGACACAACAGACATCAATCAATCAATCAATCTTTATTTATATAGCCCTAAATCACAAGTGTCTCAAAGGGCTGCACAAGCCACAACGACATCCTCGGTACAAAGCCCACATACGGGCAAGGAAAAACTCACCCCAGTGGGACGTCGATGTGAATGACTATGAGAAACCTTGGAGAGGACCGCATATGTGGGTAACCCCCCCCCTCTAGGGGAGACCGAAAGCAATGGATGTCGAGTGGGTCTGACATAATATTGTGAGAGTCCAGTCCATAGTGGATCCAACATAATATCAAATCAAATCAAATCAACTTTATTTATAAAGCACATTTAAAATTTACCACAGGGGTAGCCAAAGTGCTGTACAATGAGCAGGTTAAAAGATAAAACGAGTACCGAGCAAACACAACACAACACAAACAGAACATGATAAAAAATAAATAATTAAAATAGAATTAATAAAAACATAAAAACATAAAAACAGGATCACAGCAGGTGTATTATGGGGCGCCATTGCAGGATGGATATCACTCAGTGTTAAAAGCCATGGAATAAAAGTATGTTTTTAAGAGAGATTTAAAAACAGGAAGAGAGGAGGCTTGTCTAACACTCAGGGGTAGGTCGTTCCAGAGCTTGGGAGCAGCAACGGCGAAAGCTCTGTCACCTCTAAGCTTCAGCCTTGTGTCAGGGACCGTCAACAGCAGCTGATCGGCTGATCTTAAGGATCGGGTGGGGCAGTAAGGCTGAAGGAGGTCGGAGAGATAGGTTGGCGCGAGGTTGTTTAGACATTTAAAAACAAATAAAAGGAGTTTAAAATGTATTCGGTAACGCACAGGGAGCCAGTGAAGGGACGCTAAAATAGGGGTGATGTGCTCACGTCTGCGGGTCTGTGTTAGCAGACGAGCAGCAGAGTTCTGTACGAGCTGCAGGCGGGCGAGGGAGGCCTGGCTAATGCCAACATACAGGGCATTACAGTAATCAAGACGAGTCGAGATAAAAGCGTGGATTAATTTCTCAAGATCATGTCTTGATAAAAGCGGTTTCACTTTCGCTATTTGGCGTAATTGATAAAAGCTTTTTTGAACGACGCTGCTGATTTGTTTTTCGAATTTAAAATCTGAGTCAAACTTTACCCCCAGGTTTGTGACAGAGTCGCTGAGATACGGGGTCAGAGTGCCGAGGTCAACGTTGGGGGAGGGAGAGCGACTTGGACCGAACAACATAACTTCTGTTTTGTCTTCATTTAGGCTCAGGAAGTTAGCTGAAAGCCAGACTTTGATGTCGTGCAGGCAGTCAATAAGACTTTGAACCGTGTTATTTTGTGCCATGGGAAAATAAATCTGGCAATCATCGGCATAAAAATGAAATGCAATACTGTACTTCCTAAAAATAGAACCAAGGGGGAGAAGGTAAAGCGCAAATAAAATTGGGGCAAGGATTGAACCCTGGGGGACCCCATGTGGTAAAGGAGCTGTGGACGACATAAAACTGTCTACTTTTACACAAAAACTCCTGTCGGTTAGGTACGACCGGAACCAGTTGAGGGCGGCGCCCTTAATGCCCACACAGTTCTCAAGACGAGTGATTAAGGTGGCGTGGTCGACGGTGTCGAACGCAGCAGACAGATCTAAAAGCACCAGGACAACATATTTACCAGAATCAGTGGACAGGAGGATATCGTTAAAAACTTTTAGAAGCGCTGACTCTGTGCTGTGGAGGGCTTTAAAACCGGACTGGAACAGCTCAGTGATACCATTATCCTCTAAGAAGGGCAGCAACTGACTGTAGACAACCTTCTCTAATATTTTGGAAATGTATGGAAGATTAGAGATAGGTCTGAAGTTAGAGAGGAGAGAGGGGTCGAGGCTGGGTTTTTTAAGTAGAGGTCGTACCACTGCATGTTTAAACTCTACTGGAACTATTCCAGAAGAGAGGCTACTATTGATAATGTTAAGGACACTTGATCCAATAGTAGCAAGTACCTCCTTAAACAGGCGAGGTGGGAGGGCATCTGCAGGAGAACCAGAGGGCTTCATATGACTAACTGTGTCACTTAAAAAAGAAAAGGACACCGGCTCAAACTGATGGAAAACAGAAGAGAAATGCAGGGGAACAGAAGGGTCATATGAAGGCTGAGATAGACTGGCTCTAGTTGACACAATTTTGTCAGTGAAAAAATGGAGACAATTTTCACAGAATTCAAAAGAAGCATCAAAACCAGCAGATTTGGGAGCATCAATGACAGTGTTAATAGTTTTAAACAGAACTCTGGGGTTGTTACAGTTAGAAGATATAATCTGAGATAGATATATATTCATTTCTGCTTTTACAGTCATCTGAAAGGAAAACAGGCTTTCTTTAAAAATGGCAAAGGACACATGCAGCCTGTCTTTTTTCCATTTTCTCTCTGCTCTTCTACATACGCGCCTGGCAGCCCGAGTGACGTCATTCAACCAGGGTTGAGGCGTGGCTTTAGCGCGGCGGCATTTGAAAGGCGCGATCGTGTCCAGTGTTTGTGAACAGATAGAATTGAACCCAGAAACCAACTCTTCAGTATTCAGACACACAGATGCTGCAGAATTATCATCACAAAGAGTCAAAAAAATAGAGGAGAACCGAGCAGGAGACGAAGAATTAAACATGCGAGAGCGTTGGGGCGGTGCGCACAATTTAACTGGACACTGCGTGGCAATATCAAACAGGATCGGCATGTGATCAGAGAACACAGCGTCGCAAATGTCCAAATTAAAAACACACAAACCATACGAGAGCACTAAATCGAGTGTATGCCCGCGTTCATGTGTAGAACCACACACAGACTGTACAAAGTTAAATGAGTCGATTATATTCAGGAAGCTCCTGGAAAGCGGCTCATCTGGACAGCAGGTGTGAATATTAAAATCACCCACAATAAGGACACGATCATATTTGGGCAGGATTTCAGCCAGAAATTCAGAAAAGTCAGTTATAAAGTCTTTGTGGTACTTAGGTGGTCGATAGATGACGGCACACAGGACGACATCAGAAAGACCCAGTTCAAACATGCACAGTTCGAAGCTTGAAAAGGAGGATTGTAGGCGGATCTGACGGCATTTAAAGTCATTTTTAAAAACGACTGCTAATCCTCCTCCTTTTCGACCGGACGGCCGTGGGGAATTAAAGTAGGAACACTCCGAAGGCAGAAGTTCATTAAGAGGGGCGGACTCACCGGCTCTCAGCCATGTCTCCGTCACACAGAGGAAGTCCAGTCCGCGGGAAGTGAAGAAATCCTTCAGGATAAAAGTTTTGTTTGTCAAAGATCTTGCGTTCACAAGACCGAACCTGGCGGGGGCCAGCACGTCCAAGGCCGCAATTAATCCGGGTGGGGCCCGACACACAGCCCGCAGGTGGCGGTGATCCACCCCGCGCCTCCGGGGGCGGGGACAGCAGGAGCGACGACGGCAAGCTTCTTCCTCCAAACCAACGATAGGAACCAGCCAGGAGCCGATCGGATCGAGCGAGCGTGGGTGCAGGAGGAGACCGGATACCGCACCATTCATCCTTCGGGGAGCCACGGGAAGCCGGGCCAGGAGTGCCCTAACTTTCACCAGCTGGCCGCCACGTTTACCGCGGCGCCGGAGACGCTTCCGCCGGGGGAGAGGAGCCAGGGGGCGGGAAAGGAAGGCAGGAATCCGGCCAGGTGAAAAAGCTGACTGGGACGTCGAAAAACCAACGTCGAAGTTGATCATATCAGTGGGAGAGGGGCAAAGATCCAACAGTGTTTGGCGGTCATACACAAGCAGTGAGCTGACAGAGACGAAAATAGACGCAAAAAACACAAAAACGAACAGAGCTGACAGCGATAATAATAGTAAGAGTCCAGTCCATAGTGGGGCCAGCAGGACACCATCCCGAGCAGAGACGGGTCAGCAGCGCAGAGATGTTCCCAGCCGATGCACAGGCGAGCGGTCCACCCCGGGTCACGACTCTGGACAGCCAGCACTTCATCCATGGCCACCGGACCTGTGCCCCCCCCCCCCCCTCAAGGAAAAGGGGAGCAGAGGAGAAAAGAAAAGAAACGGCAGATCAACTGGTCTAACAGGGGGGCTATTTAAAGGCTAGAGTATACAAATGAGTTTTAAGATGGGACTTAAATGCTTCTACTGAGGTAGCATCTCTAATTGTTACCGGGAGGGCATTCCATAGTACTGGAGCCCGAATAGAAAACGCTCTATAGCCCGCAGACTTTTTTTGGGCTCTGGGAATCACTAATAAGCCAGAGTTCTTTGAACGCAGATTTCTTGCCGGGACATATGGTACAATGCAATCGACAAGATAGGATGGAGCTAGACCGTGTAGTATTTTATACGTAAGTAGTAAAACCTTAAAGACATGACGAGGTTGGTACTAGGTGGGGATTGAACCAGGGACCCTCGGGTCGCGCACGGCCATTCTTCCACTGCGCCACGCCGTTATGAAGCCTAAATTACCGCAACGGAGACTCCGGACTGTCGAACAACTTAAGCTGTACATCAAGCAAGAATGGGAAAGAATCAAACCTGAAAAGCTTCAAAAATTGGTCTCCTCAGTTTACTGAGTGTTTTTAAAATGAAAGGCCATGTAACACAGTGGTAAAATTGCCCCTGTGCCAACTTTTTTGCAATGTGTTGCTGCCATTAAATTCTAAGTTAATGATTATTTGCATTAAAAAAAAAATGTTTCTCAGTTGGAACATTAAGTACCTTGTCTTTGCAGTCTATTCAATTGAATATAAGTTGAAAAGGATTTGCAAATCATTGTTTTCTGTTTTTATTTAAGAATTTCACAACGTGCCAGTGGGTTTTGTATTTATTTGCAAACTTTTGAAGTCTTTTGGTGTCATTTTCAGATATATATGATAACAGCTTCAATATAGAGGCAACTTGTTTGTCCACTCTACTGCTACTTTACTGGATTATGCAGGTGTAGCGCATGTCAGCGAGTAGTGTATGAGTATCTTGAGCTTGTGTGCCATTCCCATCATTACACGGGTGTGTCAATCTTCTAAAGTCTTCTAATAACATTTCCCAGAAGAGTGACATTGCAGCTTGTGTGTTATTGTTGTTGAATGAGCCATCATGAGGTTTCCATGTGCACACTTGCTGTTTTTTTCACGTGCATTTCTCAACGTCCCGGGAGCTCGTTTATTAACGCGGAGCAGCAGGACAATTAGCGCAAAAACAACACATGTTTCAAACTAATTGGGGACACAGGGACAAGCTGTTGTTATTCATTTAAATCACAAGGTTGACTTTGTTGCAACAAACCTGCGAATGTGCGTTTAACATGTTTACATGTTCAGAGAGCTCATTAAAATGACAAGTTCAAGCACGTTCTTCTCGGTATTCCCCGCAACGATGTACTCTCAGCTTTTAGAATCAAAGCTTTCTGATGGCAACGAACATTATTTTAACTTTGTATTTTTTCCTAATCAATCATTAACATCTTAAAGGGCCGTGGTCAAGCTAGATGGGAACTTTTTTTCCCAGGTAATTTTGGGTAAGCATACCATTTATGTCGGCAAAGTTTCACATTTGCAGCTTCAAGTCGTGTCGGTCCTAACTCGACTGACCCGGCTTCCGACTGCTCCAACATTTCACCATCTCTTTGTGCTCGCTTTTATAACCAGATGTTCATCTTCCGTATATTCAGCTTCAAAAAGATAAGGCTGTGAATCCTCATTTTGTCCAAAAATAGTCATCTTCGTCATCTATTACGAAATCTGCCATGATTAGAACACACGTTTGTTGACGGAAGTAGGAAGTGAATGAAATCAGAACACCCAGGAAATAATTCCCAATAATGCTAAAAATTACCAAAATATGGTAAATTTTGTATATATATATATATATATATATATATATATATATATATATATATATATATATATATATACTTGTAGTGTGTATATTGTGCATATTACATATTGTTATGAAGGTGTCTGTTACTGCATGATATATATATAATGTATGTGTATATACAATGTTGATGGAAGGTTTTGAAGTTGTTTTAACATTTTTGGACCTCAGGGCCCAACTATAAAGGGTCCCAGGGCCCACTCAAATATTAACTCAAAATTAGTAATCTTACTCTTAAATTTAATCAATATAATTCAATAATTATATCCAACCTACTTACAGTTTAACAGGATAAGCCTTGTCAAATGATATGAAATTACAAAGATTCATATCAAGGCTTAGGTCAGGCTGATCACAAAAATAAAAAATAACCAAATGTACTGCAAAAAAAGGGACTAAAATTCTGATAAAACAAAACCAAAACAAAACAAACCAAATACAAACAAATACACAGTGCTCCAAATAAATACATTCTAACTATTAGAAATAATAATGATAATATATATATATATATATATATATATATATATATATATATATATATATATATATATATATATATATATATATATATATAATATGTGTCTTAAATAAACAGGCAATAACATTTAAGTACAAATGAAAATACAGCTTCAACACTTTAGTCATAATTTTTGCACTTAAGAAACTTGTCTATAACATTAGCTCCAGACTTCTTCTGTTTGAATGTGATTGTCATTACTGCCAGAAGGAGTGGGAAAATGAATTACAATGGAGGACCACAGCTGAGAACCACATATTTTTTTAGCGCCGGCCCAATGGTTCAAAAACACTTTTTTAGAGGGCTTTTTAAGGGGAACATTATCACAATTTCAGAAGGGTTAAAACCATTAAAAATCAGTTCCCAGTGGCTTATTTTATTTTTCGAAGTTTTTTTCAAAATTTTACCCATCACGCAATATCCCTAAAAAAAGCTTCAAAGTGCCTGATTTTAACCATCGTTATAAACACCCGTCCATTTTTCTGTGACGCCACATAGTGATGCCAACACAAACAAACATGGCGGAAAGAACAGCAAGCTATAGCGACATTAGCTCGGATTCAGACTCGGATTTCAGCGGCTTAAGCGATTCAACAGATTACGCATGTATTGAAACGGATGGTTGTAGTGTGGAGGCAGGTAGCGAAAACGAAATTGAAGAAGAAACTGAAGCTATTGAGCCATATCGGTTTGAACCGTATGCAAGCGAAACCGACGAAAACGACACGGGAGAAAGCGAGGACGAATTCGGCGATCGCCTTCTAACCAACGATTGGTATGTGTTTGTTTGGCATTAAAGGAAACTAACAACTATGAACTAGGTTTACAGCATATGAAATACATTTGGCAACAACATGCACTTTGAGAGTGCAGACAGCCCAGTTTTCATCAATTAATATATTCTGTAGACATACCCTCATCCGCGCTCTTTTCCTGGCGGTCTGGCGGCAGATTTATTTGACTTTATTGTTGGAAATGCATCTGCTTTGAGTGTCGCAGGATATCCACACATTCTTGCCATCTCTGTCGTAGCATAGGTTTTGTCGGTAAAGTGTGCGGAACAGACGTCCAATTTCTTGCCACTTTCGCATCTTTGGGCCACTGGTGCAACTTGAATCCGTCCCTGTTCGTGTTGTTACACCCTCCGACAACACACCGACGAGGCCAAGGTACGGAAAACAGTCGAAAAAACGGACATGCACTTTGAGAGTGCAGACAGCCCATTTCAGGCGCGCTAAGAACATATATTTTTCCACGATTTTAGCACTCAGGTTAACCATACCTAAATAGACACAAAATACTGCATTACACAAGACTACCCAAATGTACTCGAATGATTGAAAAAAATAAATGTTTTTAAGCTAAATTATTGGTAAACACAGTTTATGTATAATAATTTACGTAAAACCGCGAGTAATGAATAAAGTTTTCATCAATTAATATATTCTGTAGACATACCCTCATCCGCTCTCTTTTCCTGAAAGCTGATCTGTCCAGTTTTGGAGTTGATGTCAGCATCTGCTTTGAGTGTCGCAGGATATCCACACATCCTTGCCATCTCTGTCGTAGCATAGCTTTCGTCGGTAAAGTGTGCTGAACAAACGACTGACCATTTCGTCGGCTTTCCCCACAGCCTCGTATTTTGAACAAATTTTGTCCAATTTCTTGTCACTTTCGCATCTTTGGGCCACTGGTGCAACATGAATCCGTCCCTGTTCGTGTTGTTACACCCTCCGACAACACACCGACGAAAGTGAGAAAATGGCGGATTGCTTCCCGATGTGACGTCACGTTGTGACGTCATCGCTCCGAGAAGGCATTTAATTCACCAAAATTCACCCATTTAGAGTTCGGAAATCGGTTAAAAAAATATATGGTCTTTTTTCTGCAACATCAAGGTATATATTGACGCTTACATAGGTCTGGTGATAATGTTCCCCTTTAAAGGGCCGCAGTCAAGCTAGATGGGAACTTTTTTTCCAAGGTAATTTTGGTTAAGCATACCATTTATGTCGGCATAGTTTCACATTTGCAGCTTCAAGTCGTGTCGGTCCTGACTCTCCCGGCTTCCGACTGCTCCAACATTTCGCCCTCTCTTTGTGCTCGCTTTTATAACCAGAAGTTCATCTTCCGTATGTTCAGCTTCAAAAAGATATGGCTGTGAATCCTCATTTGTCCAAAAATAGTCATCTTCGTCATCTATTACGAAATCTGCCATGATTAGAACACACATGTTTGTTGACGGAAGTAGGAAGTGAGTTGTTATGGGCACTGAAATCAGAATACCCAGGAAATAATTCCCAGTAATGCTAAAAATTACCAAAATATGGTAAATATTGTACATATTACACACACATATATATATATATATATATATATATATATATATATATATATATATATATATATATATATATTTATACATGTAGTGTGTATATTGTACATATTACATATTTTATGAAGGTGTCTGTTACTACATTATGTATATACTTGCAGTGTGTATATTGTATATATTACATATTGTTATGAAGGTGTCTGTTACTACATTATATATAAACGTGCAGTGTGTATATAAAACATATGACATTGTTATGAACGTGTCTGTTACTGCATCATATATATTTAATTGCAGTGTGTATGTAAAATGTTGATGGAAGGTTTTGAAGTTGTTTTAGAGCAGTGTTTTCCAACCTTTTTTGAGCCGAGGCACATTTTTTTCCATTGAAAAAATGCGGAGGCACACCGCCAGCAGAAATCATTTAAAAAACGAAACTCAGTTGACAGTAAAAAGTCGTGGTCGCAATTGTTGGATATGACTTTAAACCATAACCAAGCATGCATCACTATAGCTCTTGTCTCAAAGTAGGTGTACTGTCACCACTTGTCACATCACACCGTGACTTATTTTGAGTTTTTTGCTGTTTTCCTGTGTGTAGTGTTTCAGTTCTTGTCTTGCGCTCCTATTTTGGTGTCTTCTTTTTTTTTTGGTATTTTCCTGTAGCAGTTTCATGTCTTCCTTTGAGTGATATTTTCCCGCATCCACTTTGTTTTAGCAATCAAGACTATTTAAGTGATTTTCATCCTTCTTTGTGGGGACATTGTTGATTGTCATGTCATGTTCTGATGTACTTTGTGGATGCTGTCTTTGCTCCACAGTAAGTCTTTGCTGTTGTCCAGCATTTTGTTTTTGTTTACATTGTAGCCAGTTCAGTTTTAGTTTCGTTCTGCATAGTCTTCCCTAAGCTTCAATGCCTTTTCTTAGGGGCACTCACCTTTTGTTTATTTTTGATTTAAGCATTAGACACCTTTTTACCTGCACGCTGCCTCCCGCTGTTTCCGACATCTACAAAGCAATTAGCTACCGGCTGCCACCTACTGATATGGAAGAGCATTACACGGTTACGCTGCCGAGCTCTGTACACCACCGACACACAACAACGCCACATAATTTGCAGATTATAATTACTGGTTGTCAAAAAATATTTTTAATCCAAATAGGTGAAATTACATAATCTCCCATGGCACACCAGACTGTATCTCACGGCACACAGTGGTTGAAAAACAGTGTGCATGATGGGTTTTCAACATTTTTGGACCTCGGGGCCCAACTACAAAGGGTCCCAGGGACCACTCAAATATTAACTCAAAATTAGTAATCTTACTCTTAATTTTAATCAATATAATTCAATAATTATATCCAACCTACTTACAGTTTAACAGGATAAGCCTTGTCAAATGATATGAAATTACAAAGATTCATATCAAGGCTTAGGTCTGGCTGATCACAATAAAAAAATAATCAAATGTACTGCAAAAGAAGGGACTAAAATTCTGATAAAACAAAACCAAAACAAAACAAACCAAATACAAACAAATACACAGTGCTCCAAATAAATACATTCTAACTATTAGAAATAATAATGATAATATATATATATATATATATATATATATATATATATATATATATATATATATATATATATATATATATATATATATATATATATATCTTAAATAAACGGGCAATAACATTTAAGTACAAATAAAAATACAGCTTCAACACTTAAGTCATAATTTATGCACTTAAGAAACTTGTCTATAACATTAGCTCCAGACTTCTTCTGTTTGAATGTGATTGTCATTACTGCCACAAGGAGTGGGAAAATGAATTACAATGGAGGACCACAGCTGAGAACCACATATTTTATAAGCGCCGGCCCGATGGTTCAAAAACACTTTTTTAGAGGGCTTTTAAGGCAACATAAGTAACTCTCATTAGCCGCATCTTGCAAACGTGTTTTTGATCTTTAGAATCCTAAAAAAAAGTCCCTCAAAATGATTATGAATGATAGACAAAATTCCCCCCAAAAAAGTGCAGTTCCCCTTTAAACATGAACTGATGGGCTACCAATAACTTCAAGCACATTTTGGACAATGATTATCATCATTGTCCAAAATGTGCTTGAAGTTATCTAATTCACCAACAAAATGTACCGCTGTATATCGCTCTCAACAGTTCTCAAATTCTCTTGTCATGTGGGGCTAAATGCAACATAAATTAATGTTAAAAGTGGACATACTGTCATGACTAGAACTATGGTGTGATTTGTTCTCCCTTGGTGCAAATGATTTGGACCATACGTGACGTGAAGGGGAGTACATGATTTATTTGTAACACTCAAAAAAAGGGAACAAACAAAATGCGCTCACAGTGGGAGGTACAAAACTTGGCTATAAACACAAAACTTGCACAAAGGCAGAAACTATGAACAATGAAACAAAAACTCTAACTGTGGCATTAATAAACAAAAACTTACTTGGCATGGACTATGAAGAAAGCAGCGTGAACCGAGCATGAAGTAGAGTGTCAGGTGTGTGTCAGGGGTATGATGTCACCAGACAGACAGCCTGGCAACTGGAAGCTTAAATAATAGTGACATGATTAAAGACAGGTGCGTGAGTCGTGAGGGCAGGTAAAAACTAATGGGTTGCTATGGTGACAAACAAGAGTGCACAATGAGTCCAAACGTGGAACAGGTGAAACTAATGGGTTGCTATGGAAACAAAACAAGGGAGTGAACAACCAGAAACTAAAGAGTCCAATAGCTAAACAAAACAAAACATGACTAAAACAAAAACATGATCAACACAGACATGACACATACACTTTTAAGCGTAAAACATACACCGAGAATGTCTGCAACTTGTGGACAACAGAGCAGAGAAAAACAAGGAAGTCTTTAATCGTGATTCTTTCTGCAATTGTAATGAATTACTATTATTATTCATAGCTAATTAAAATACCACATTCATTTGACAATGATATCTAAGTAAGTCCTTTTACTGCCATCTAGTGACTAATTTGAAGTTTGTGTAGTATAAGTACAACATCAATATTATATTTGTTGTTGAAAACCTCTAACCTGACTCTCGCCAGATCCTTGTAGTTCGCTGAGCTCTACACAAGGATCTGGGAGTTCTCAATAGGAGATGTATTTCAGAAGGCGGGGCCTTGTAAAAAAAATCATTGAATGTGATTGGATAAACCACTTGTCCGTTATCTTGAATGACGTGCTACTTCACCCACTCACATTGAAATCAACCGTGACGCTGATGCAGTGACGTGCAGTCACTAGAGGCAGGTGAGGCGGGGCCTCACCTGCCACCATGGAAAGAAAAAAAAATGTAAAAAGAAAAAAATATATATTAAATTGTTAAATGTATCCAGTGATTATACTATAAAGTTATTTTCCATTTAACTTCACCAGTTTTAGATTATTTTTATTCAAAATCGCTGAATTTTCACATTTGCCGTTCAAATACAGAGAAGAGACGGTGCGGTGAACAGCAGCCAGTCGAGGCACGTCACTCAGTGCCTCAACATGGACGGACTCGGCTAACTGCTGGTCTGCTGTGCAGTGAGACCGTATTGCTATATGAACTATATTATACATTTCCATAGTTTAGTTAGCTGAGGTATATAATGTACAGTGTATTTTGTCAACAACTGTATGTGTGTAACGTATTTCTTGTGCTGAGCGATCATAAAACGGCTGCAAAAGACGCATTGGCTGAGGCTCGCCTCCTGCACCCCCGCCGTAGAATGCACGGCAACCCCTGACGGGAGTGTTATATCAACTAAAGCCCACACTTAAACTTTCCACGTGCAAGATTGAATCTATTTAAAAAAGTTATTTCATAAGAAGCCAAAAAGTGCAAAAACAATAATGTTCGTGTTGGAGGAGTTGTGAATGACTGCAGGGTCACAACATTAGGTACACCTGCAGACTGCAGGTGTACCTAATTCACAACTCCTCCAACACGAACATTGTTGTTTTTGTACTTTTTGGCTTCTTATTAAATAACTTTTGTAACCTATTTTTATGGGCTTTCCTCTTTGTGATGTTCAGTTCCTGTTATGCGCTGTTATACAGTATATGCCTTGAGCTCTTATTTTGAAGGCGCTAAGAGCGGAATTTTGACACGTTGGAGTGGAGCGGAAGTTTTTGAAAGAAGGTAAATAAAGTGGTCCTCGTGTAAACTAGAGCCTCCGTGTTTGTTATTTTGTAGTTTCATACAGTATAGGCGACATTTATAAACCCTCGGTTACACTTTTTTAAATAGATTCAATCTTGCACGTGGAAAGTTTAAGTGAGGGCTTTAGTTGATATAACACTCCCATCAGGGGGTTCATTAATCCAGCACAACAGCGGCGCATTTATAAGTAAAGGTAAGACCAAAATAACGTTTTTTTTATTAAATATGCTTTTTTGTGTGCTACAGTTTGTATGTGTAAAGTTAAAGTTAAGTTAAAGTACCAATGATTGTCACACACACACTAGGTGTGGTGAAATTTGTCCTCTGCATTTGACCCATCCCCTTGTTCACCCCCTGGGAGGTGAGGGGAGCAGTGGGCAGCAGCGGCGCCGCGCCCAGGAATCATTTTTGGTGATTTAACCCCCAATTCCAAACCTTGATGCTGAGTGCCAAGCAGGGAAGAATGCTGGTATGAGCTTTTAAACATAACCCGTTAACTGCTGCCAATCAAATGGTGAATAAGATACTCTTTAGGGTTCATATGTTTGTAAATCTGACTGTGATGAAGTCAGTGCCTCACCAGCCATCAACCTCACCGCACGTCACTGCGCTGATGAGAGCGACGCTGGGAAATCCAAACCCGGTCGGAAGAAGAGCCAAAACATATTTGCCACCAATAAATGCCTTCAAAACCAATCTCTGTTCATCTTTTAAATAATTAATATTCGATAGATTCGACAAAACAGTTGCAATAGCAAAATCAATGTCAGCACTCGACGCAGCGAGGGCTACGTGGCGCCATTGTTGTTTGAATCAAACAGTCGCTTTGGCGCTACGTCACATCCATGAAATCCTGCCTGGCGATCCTGATTGGTTCATTATTTTTTGCTATCTGGAAGGAGTTTGCAATGCCTTCGGGCTCAGAGTCAGGTTAGAAAACCTCTGCTTATTGAGAGACAATTAAATAACACTTAAAACATCCATCCTTGCCCAGACACACCCTCCTGGTTTTGGAGTATAAATGTTTGAGGTTTTGGCACCAACCGCTAGACTAGATGTGACCAATCAAAGTCTAAGACTAAATGTGACCAAACTAAGTCTAAGACTAGGTCAGACTGATCTAAGTCTAAGACTAGATGGGACGGCTCTAAGTCTAAAACTAGATATGACCGATCTAAGTATAAGACTATATGTGACCTATCTAAGTTTAAGATTAGATCAGACCAGCGTTTCTCAAAGTGTGGGGCGCGCCCCACTGGTGGGGAATAGAGACATGACAGGTGGGGCGCGAGGAACGGGAGGAAATTTCATTTTTTTAAATTGTTATATTCTTAGATTATTTTTTTTTACTATGCTTTCATTTTCTATACACACTGTAAATCACTTTGTGATTCTGTCTGTGAAATCCGCTATATAAATAAATGGAAATTACCGGTACTTATTTTTACTGTAGGCTTTATATTTCTCGGTACGAGCGAAAGTTTGACAGACATAGCAACAGTAACTAATGGGGGCGGGGCTAAGCGGAACAAACTTTCGCGCGGATGGGTAGCAGGCTAATGTGTGGATCACAATTACACAAATATATACATTTGTGACTCGCACCTCAAAGGTCGTCGAGCCAGAGCCAGCGCCTGCAGAGAAACAAAAATCTGATGGGCACACACTGTGTCATTCACCGGGAAGCACTCGCGTCAAGGCAGCTCAGCCCCGAACTCAATGAGGCTTTAACAGATGTTGTGAGCGCGGTAAATTTGATCAAAACACGACCACTGAAAGCGCGACTGTTCTCTGCACTGTGTGAGGAAATGGGAGCTGATCATACAGCCGTGCTGTTTCACAGTGAAGCAAGGTGGCTCTCCTGGGGGAAAGTGCTGTCACTTGCCAAATGCATAGCTCCTCCTTTTTTTTTTGCAAAGATTGCAAAGTGGCACTTTTATTGTATTTATTATTGAACTTGATGCAAGTTATTTGATTTATTATTGAACTTGATGCAAGTTATTTGATTTATTATTGAACTTGATGCAAGTTATAACACTTTTTTTTTTATTATTGAACTTGATGCAAGTTATAACACTTTTGTTTGATTTATTATTGAACTTGATGCAAGTTATAACACTTTCTTTGATTTATTATTGAACTTGATGCAAGTTATAACACTTTTTTTGATTTATTATTGAACTTGATGCAAGTTATAACACTTTTGTTTTATTTATTATTGAACTTGATGCAAGTTATAACACTTTTTTTGATTTATTATTGAACTTGATGCAAGTTATTTGATTTATTATTGAACTTGATGCAAGTTATAACACTTTTATTTATTTATTATTGAACTTCATGCATGTTATAACACTTTTTTTTATTATTGAACTTGATGCAAGTTATAACACTTTTTTTTATTTATTATTGAACTTGATGCAAGTTATTTGATTTATTATTGAACTTGATGCAAGTTATAACACTTTTTTTGATTTATTATTGAACGTGATGCAAGTTATAACACTTTTTGATTTATTATTGAACTTGATGCAAGTTATAACACTTTTGTTTTATTTATTATTGAACTTGATGCAAGTTATAACACTTTTATTTGATTTATTATTGAACTTGATGCAAGTTATAACACTTTTTTTGATTTATTATTGAACTTGATGCAAGTTATAACAGTTTTTTTGATTTATTATTGAACGTGATGCAAGTTATAACACTTTTTTTGATTTATGATTGAACTTGATGCAAGTTATAACACTTTTGTTTTATTTATTATTGAACTTGATGGAAGTTATTTTATTTATTATTGAACTTGATGCAAGTTATACCACAGCTGCACAGTTATTTTATTTATTATTTAACTTAATGTTATTTTATGTTATTGAGTTTTAATGTATACAACTTGATGTTCAATAAATTTGAAAATGTTAAAGCTTGGCATTAGCGCTCTGTTGGGGCGATGGGGGCAGGTGGGGCTTGAAAACTCCCCCTTGTCCAAAGTGGGGGATGACAAAAAAAGTTTGAGAACCACTGGATCAGACCAATCTAAGTCGAAGACTAGATCAAACCAATCGAAGTCTAAGACTAGATGTGACCAATCTAAGACTGAGATTAGATGTGACCGATCTAAGTCTAAGATTAGATGTGACCGATCTAAGACCAAGACTAGATGTGACCGATCTAAGTCTAAGACTAGATCAGACCGATATAAGTCTAAGACTAAATCAGACTGATTAAAGTCTAAGACTAGATCAGACCAATCTAAGTCTAAGACTAGATCAGACTGATCTAAGTTTAAGACTAGATGTGACCGATCTAAGTCTAAGACTAGATGTGACCGACCTAAGTCTCAGACTAGATATGACTGACAGCCGTGCCGGAAACTTGAGGGTTGCAGGTTTGCTCCCCTCTTTTTGCCATCCAAATCACTGCCGTTGTGTCCTTGGGCAGGACACTTCACCCATGCCCCCAGTGCTGCTCACACTGGTGAATGAATGATGGTTGAATGGATGAATGATAGCCACGCTTCCATCAGTTTACCCCAGGGTAGCTGTGGCTGCAAATGTAGCTTACCACCACCAGGTGTGAATGTGGAGCGAATAAATTATGGGTTCTTACTTCTCTGTGAAGCGCTTTGAGTGTCTAGAAAAGCGCTATATAAATCTAATCCATTATTATTATTACTTTGACTAGATCAAATCGATCTAAGTCTAAATCACACCAAACAAAGTCTAAGACTAGATGTGACTAATCAAAGTCTGAGACTAGATGTCACCAATCTAAGTCTGAGACTAAATCAGACCAATCTAAGTCCAAGACTAGATGTGACCGATCTGAGTCTGAGACTATATCTGACCAACCTAAGTCTAAGACTAGATGTGACCAAACTAAGTCTCAGACTAGAATTGACCAATCTAAGTCTAAGACTAGATCAGACTGAACTAAGTCTAAGACTAAATGTGACCGATCTAAGTCTAAGACTAGATGTGACCGATCTAAGTCTAAGACTAGATCAGACCGATCTAAGACTAAGACTAGATGTGCCCGATCTAAGTCTGGGACTAGATGTGACCAATCTAAGTTTAAGACTAGATGTGACCAATCTCAGTCTAAGACTAGATGTGACCGATCTAAGTCTAAGACTAGATCAGACCGATCTAAGTCTAAGACTAGATGTGCCCGATCTAAGTCTGGGACTAGATGTAACCGATCTAAGTCTAAGACTAGATGTGACCGATCTAAGTCTAAGACTAGATGTGAACGATCGAAGTCTGAGACTAGATGTGACCAATCTAAGTCTAAGACTAGATGTGACTGATCTAATTCTTAAGACTACATCAGACCAATCTAAGTCTAAGACTAGATCTGACCAATCTAAGTCTAAGACTAGATGTGACCGATCAAAGTCTAAGACTCGATGTGACCATTCAAAGTCTAAGACTAGATGTGACCAATCTAAGTCTAAGACTAGATGTGACCGATCTAAGTCTAAGACTAGATGTGACCGATCTAAGTCTGGGACTAGATGTGACCAATCAAAGTCTCATTTTGATATTTAAAAAAGAAGATAAAAACATATAGTATATATCAGAGGTGTGGACTCGAGTCACATGACTTGGACTCGAGTCAGACTCGAGTCATGAATTTGATGACTTTAGACTCGACTTGACAAAATGTAAAGAGACTTGCAACTCGACTTAGACTTTAACATCAATGACTTGTGACTTCACTTGGACTTGAGCCTTTTGACTTGACATGACTTGACATGACTTGCCACTTTCCCCAAAATCCAAAGCTTAAAAAGTTATTTGAGAGCGCTCCGTATTTTCATTTTCTTCGTCTGTCTATCAGCGTGTTGTTCCTGTCAGCTGGTGTGCTGTCAGTACAACAGCCAATCAAATTAGATATACGCTGTTTTCATCACACAGCATTCATCCAATCAAATTGCAGGACAACCAATGAACTAGAGTTGTCCAACAACGTGCCAGTGATAAACAATTATGTTAAAGTTGGTTTCGTTCGGGTATAAAAACTACGACTTGGTCAACAAAAAACGAATTGCGGTATGCAAATCACGCAGTTCGAATATTACAGACGGAGACGCAACAACTTCCAACTTCGTTCGACATTTGAAGTTGCACAAAGAAGGGTAAGTTCTGAATGTAAGATAACGTTTATTGGCTAAGTAACGTGACTTTTATTTGCTGTGTAGTTAAATCAGTGAGGCTGCAAACTCACTGCTAACGTTATAACCATAGACATCTTATAAGTAGACGCAGCATCGAGCGCTACTGCCTACTGGCGCAGACGAGGCGCGTGGCCGCCATCTTGGAGTGGTGATCCGCTCCACTCAGTGCAATTAATTTGGCAGGAGCAATGAACTGTCAGCGCATTTAATTCATTTTACCTCACTGAATACGACTGATTTTCACCCCCTTTTTTGTCATACGTGTAGCCATGATAACAGACACATGTTTTGGCGTGTTTTATTATTCATAGTTTGCTTAACAGTAATATAATATTCTTATACACTATAAATGATCAGACGTCCGAGATCAAAACTGGGAATATAATCCCAAAGAAGGGGGAAAAAACGGTAATCTATTTTTAAATTGAAGAAACAATATGATTAGGTTATACATACATATGTGTGTATCCTACATAAACAATGTATGAATACATTAGATATCTATATATCTTAGGGACCTATAGACTGTATCTCTGTTGCTTCAGCAGCAGAGAGTTTATTCTGTCTTGACACTTTGTATTGATATTTTCTATTACATTCTTCCCTTAAATGATAATGTTTGCAGTGATTGTTTTATATGTATTATTTTATGTAAGTCGCTTTGGATAAAAGCGTCTGCCAAATACTTAAACATATATAAACACCTGAAAGTCTTCATATCAGCTAAAACCACCAATCTGTTTCACTGGATTCAGAATAAAACCAAATTCTGTTCAACCCAACAATGTTAGTATTTGAATATTGTTACTTGAAGACTGATTCCTGGTTACAATTATACTGTTAAGAAAGTATTGTCTTATACTTTGCCTAAAATGAGAATGCATCATAATCAGTGGCGGCTGGTGAATTTTGTTTTAGGTGGGGCTGAAAGTTTGTAAACCAAACCCCTGTAGGGGGGTCGTCCTCACCCAGAAGATTTCTTTGTGATTTTCACATACAAATATTGAAGATCTTTGATCCTTCTCAACTCTGTGGTAATATTATTTTCATAGAATACAACCAATAGTACGTTAATGTTAAATCTCACTTGTGAAAAGTAATCCCCCGATTCCTATTTTCAACAGTCCGCTCATTTGAGCAGGAAAACGGTGAACACCACCATCTTTGTTTTCTACCTGTCATTTGTCAGTTTCGGCTGCTCGCCGGCTCCTCATCAGCACTTCAAGATGGCGGCCAAATTGCTCACGTCACAGCAACCAATGCTGCGTCTACTTATAAGATGTCTATGGTTATAACGTCATTGCAAACACGGCAATCTGTTGCGTCCACTGCAGTTTGCTACCTTATTCATACTTTTTGTCAAGTGATTTTTTTTTAAGCAGGGTTTCATGAGGTACCTATACATAACGTTACGTTAGTCAATGTATCACACACAGTAACATAACGTTAGACGGCAGTCAGCAGCACCGCGTATTTTAGCCACCTACAAAAAGACAAACATAGTCAAATAAAGGTCAGTTAAAATGTATACTATATTAAGAATATGTGTACATATTGCATAGGGTCCTGACATCTAAAAAGTACAACTCTGTTCATTGTTATGTTCATATATTTGTTATGTTTTTCATGTGTACGCACACATAAACACACATACAGTATGAGATGAGATCAATGAGATAAGGTAAGAACAGGATAGAAACTGCTGTGGAACTAGTTACAATGCAATATGCCATGGAAATACAATGTTAACACTTTTGTGCAAATAAGTACAGTTGCACTTGTTTTTTTTTCAAATGTGTTTATTCTGTAAAGGAATGAGTTACATGTTTAAAATGACTGGTTAATAGTGCTATTTTGAAGTGCAATGTCAGCACTATCTTTTTCCCTGCAATTTCAAATGCACTTGTTTTAAGAAATAAATACAGCGTTTTAAAAGCATACACAATCTGTGTAAATATATTAGTCTGTGGTTAAATGACTTGAAAGGACTCGAAACTCAAAATGCAGGACTTGGGACTTGACTTGAGACTTTCCAGTCTTGACTTTGGACTTGACTTGGACTTGCCCTGTCTTGACTCGGGACTTGACTCGAGACTTGAGGGTAAAGACTTGAGACTTACTTGTGACTTGCAAAGCAATGACTTGGTCCCACCTCTGGTATATATAGATATTTAAAAACTTTGTTATAGTATACTATTATTTAAATAATTAGATCAGTCACATCTAGTCTTTTTTCATAACATTATGATTTTTTGCTCTTTTTTCCTACATTTTTACTGTTTTTTGGATTAACATGTTATTTGAAAATACCTAACTTTTAGAAATTTTAGCTGACACATTAGGTATACAACGTGCGCAAAGTATCGATGTCGGATCGGTATCCCCGCGTCTGAATTTTACTTGGTATGGATCGGAAAGAAAATCAGCCGCATCGCACATCGCTGTCAGCTGTTGCAATTAGCTTGTCGCACTACAAAACTACTGAGCTAAGCGCCATATTACCCTCAAACGTTTGGCTATGCATACCGTAGCAGCGTGGTGCGTTCAACGACACTTTAAAAATTTGGGACTTCAAGGACATCAATCAATCATCCATCCATACATTTTCTACCGCTTGTCCCGTTCGGTGCTGGAGCCTATCTCAGCTGCATTAGGGCGGAAGGCGGGATACACCCTGGACAAGTTGCTACGTCATCGCAGGGCTAACACAGATAGACAGACAACATTCACACACTAGGGCCAATCATGTTCACCCAAAACCGAGCCACACTAAAACTGAGGTGTCTTTGTACTCGGATCTATAAAGTATAACAAAAGCTAATATATTATAATAATAAAAATGTTAATAATATTTGAATCAGGGCAGATGTCAAATGAACGACCGTTGAAAACGTCAACAAAAAGGTAAAGTCCTGCATATTGTGCAGGGTTCCATTTATCACCACTAGAGGCCGCTGTGGCGTCAGTGCCGCAACATACAACACAGGAAGGGACTGTTCAGTGGAGATGTTCCACTCCAGTGGAACTAGAATGATGATGTCTGATGGAATAGCGCACACAAGGTTACACAAATCAAACCAGAGGTTTAAATGACCACAGCTTGAACAAAAAATTCAACTGGGAACCTATGCTTCTGTATTTGTCAATGACTCATAAAATAAGCATTACTGTGAACACCTTGGATCATGTACTTAAAAGTTAACATTAATAATAAACCTATCTCAGCTGCACACGGGCAGTAGGCGGGGTACACCCTGGACAAGTCGCCACCTCCTCGCAGGGCCAACACAGATAGACAGACAACATTCACACTCACATTCACACATAAGGGCCAAGTTTGTTTACATGTAAAATCTTCCACTTCTTCTTTTTCTCATTTCGTCCACCAAATATTTTATACTGTGCGTGAATGCATAATGGTGCGCTTTGTTGATGTTATTGACTTGTGTGAAGTGCTAATCAGGATGACTGCAAGCTAATCAATGTTAACATGCTATTTAGGCTAGCTGTATGTACATAGGTATAATTGAGCTCATTTGATATCCTTTACTTTTATCCTCTTAGTATATAATTTTTATTTGCATGTCTCATGACACATTATCTGTATGTAATATTGGCTGCATTTCAGATAGTTGTTTGTGTGCCATGTTGTTCCAGACCACAGCAAACATTACCTTGCTTGCCAAAGATTGTAATGAATCTATTAAAAGATGACAGCCTGCCGTTTCCTTTAACTTGGACACACACATCTATACCTTTGGCCATTAAAAGCCAGTAATTTCCAGGAGTTATCTCACCTTCTGAGTAGCCTCTGATTTACTAATGGTTTCTAATGTTGTAAAAATGTGTAGAACAAATATTCAATTTCAACATTTCTGTCAACGAAGATTTGCTTCAACCTGCGACACAGTCATTTTGATAGTAGGCTAATATAGCTAATATAGACGCTTACGTCATGTGTTGCCTTTATTAAAAGACTTATATAAGACTTTTCATTTTTTGCGGCTCCAGACAGATTTGTTTTTTGTACTTTTGGTCCAATATGGCTCTTTCAACGTTTTGGGTTGCCGACCCTCACGCTAAATGAAACAATACAAACACATTTGGACGTCTCTATAGTTGAAACTGAAAAAAAGAAAATGGCAAACTCATCAAACTGCATAAAGTCATGACTTTTGTTGGGTTTTAACACATGATGGGGAAATAAATTATTTTGTAAGTGAGCTTATTGGCGTCGACTTAACTGGCTGTGTTTGGAGGCCCACACATCAACAAGCCTTCTGTCAAACATGGCGGTGGAAACACATTCTGCTTCTGGACTGATAAAAGTAAATGAAAACTTTGATGGGTACCATCTTGTAAGACTCCATATTTATAATTAAGATAATTTCCGGTCACCATATCCATGATATCCACATCATTACAAGAATGGACCATGGATGCATCAGGTATGCAAGATGAGCGTGGTAATTAGCGAGCTAAAAGCCCAAGCTATCGACCCAATAGCCAGCATTGCTCTTGAGGTTGTCAGGGAGTGAGGTTTACCAACATACACATGGTCCAGCCACACATAAATCTCACTCTTACTGGAACCCGCGTGGTTCAGTCCCTGCCTTTCTGTTCCACCCGGGACTCGAATTCAGTTGGTTGGACATGATTGGGAAAGGCACACACCTGTCTAAATGTAAGGTCTACACTTGACAGTGCGTGACAGAGCACAACCAAAGAATTAAGTCTAAGGAATTGTCTGTAGACCTTTGAGACAGGAGTGTCTCCAGGCGCAAATCTGGGGAAGGGTACAGAACAATATCTGCTGCCTTGAAGGTCTCAATGACCAGAGTGGTTTACATCATCCATAAATGGAAGAAGTCTTCCTCGAGCTGGCCGGAGGTCTTAACTGAGCAATCTGGGGAGAAGGACCCTAGTTAGGGAGGTGACCAAGAACTCGATGGTCACTCGATCAGAACTACAGCATTCCTATGTGGAGAAGGAGAACCTTCCAGAAGGACAATTCACCAATCAGGCCTGTATGGTAGAGTGGCCGGACGGTAGACATTTCTTAGTCAAAAGTTTGCCAAAATGCACCTGAAAGATTCTCAGACTATTACAAAATAAATTATTTGGTCTGACGAGACAAACAACAGAAGAGGAGGCTCCGATGCTGGAGGATGAAAGACGAGGAGTACAGACGCCTGGACCGGGAAGTAAAAAAGAGCCGCAGGAAAGACAAATGGAGGTGGCTGAAGGAGAAAGCAAAAGAAGCACAAGAGGCAGCAGAGAAAAACAACACTAAAACACTCTACACGATTGTGCGGTAGCTAACCAGCTCCAGGAGCAGCTCCGGGGTGCCAATCAAGAGCAGGGATGGCAGGGCACTCCTAAGCGACGAGGAACAGGAGGCAAGGTGGGTGGAGCACTTCAAAGAAGTTCTCAACCAGCCAACACCTCCCACTCTCTTTCTTTTTGATCGGGAAACACCAGCCCCAGCTCTGACAGTTACCTCAGAAGAGATAACCAGGACCGAGGTTGCCCAAGCAATCAAGAGCCTTAAGAACAGCAAGGCACTAGGGCTCGACGAGGTATCTGCTGAGTTGCTGAAGCACGGTCAAGAGGTGGTCGTGGAGAGACTCACGCACCTGTTCAACCTGATCTGGCATGCCGAAGAGGTCCCTGCCGACTGGAGACGGGGGGTTATAGTGACGCTGCCAAAGAAGGGAAACCTCGCAGACTGCAACAACTGGCGGGGCATCACACTGCTGTTGATCCCAGGCAAGGTTTTCTGTAGTGTGCTGCTCCAACGCCTAAAAGACGAGGTAGATAACATCTTAAGGGAAGAGCAAGCCGGCTTCCGAAAGGTAAGGTCCTGCGCGGAACAGATCTTCACTATTCGCAACATCATAGAACAGTGCCAAGAACTCCAGACACCCCTCATCATCAATTACATCGATTTCAAGAAAGCCTTCGACAGCATCCACCGGGAATCACTGTGGCAGATCCTCCAGCTATACGGTATACCATCAAAGTACGTCAACATCTTCAGAGCCCTGTACCACAACTCCACCTGTCGAGTGAAAACCACCAACAGCACAACCGACGACTTTGACATTGTGACCGGGGTAAGACAGGGTTGTATCTTGTCTCCCTTACTGTTCATCATTGTCATAGACTTTGTCATGAGGAAGTCTGTCGTCGGAGCAAACCTCGGCATTAAGTGGGGAGGGGGCAGACTGGCAGATCTGGACTTTGCGGACGACTTGGCTCTGCTTAGCCAATCCTACGCTGCGCTCCAAAAATTGACCAACAATCTGCATGAGCAAGGATAAAAAGTTGGCCTACATATAAGCCAAGAGAAGACCAAGGCCATGACCGTCGCACAAGACCAAATCGTTCCACTGCTCACCGTAGGCCAGTGGTTCTCAAACTTTTTTTGTCATCCCCCACTTTGGACAAGGGGGAGTTTTCAAGCCCCACCTGCCCCCATCGCCCCAACAGAGCGCTAATGCCAAGCTTTAACATTTTCAAATTTATTGAACATCAAGTTGTATACATTCAAACTCAATAACATAAAATAACATTAAGTTAAATAATAAATAAGATAACTGTGCAGCTGTGGTATAACTTGCATCAAGTTCAATAATAAATAAAATAACTTCCATCAAGTTCAATAATAAATAAAACAAAAGTGTTATAACTTGCATCAAGTTCAATCATAAATTAAAAAAAGTGTTATAACTTGCACCACGTTCAATAATAAATAAAAAAAACTGTTATAACTTGCATCAAGTTCAATAATAAATCAAAAAAAGTGTTATAACTTGCATCATGTTCAATAATAAATCAAAAAAAGTGTTATAACTTGCATCAAGTTCAATAATAAATCAAATAAAAGTGTTATAACTTGCATCAAGTTCAATAATAAATCAAAAAAAGTGTTATAACTTGCATCAAGTTCAATAATAAATCAAAAAAGTGTTATAACTTGCATCAAGTTCAATAATAAATCAAAAAGTGTTATAACTTGCATCACGTTCAATAATAAATCAAAAAAAGTGTTATAACTTGCATCAAGTTCAACAATAAATCAAATAACTTGCATCAAGTTCAATAATAAATCAAAAAAAGTGTTATAACTTGCATCAAGTTCAATAATAAATAAAACAAAAGTGTTATAACTTGCATCAAGTTCAATAATAAAAAAAAGTGTTATAACATGCATGAAGTTCAATAATAAATAAATAAAAGTGTTATAACTTGCATCAAGTTCAATAATAAATCAAATAACTTGCATCAAGTTCAATAATAAATCAAAAAAAGTGTTATAACTTGCATCAAGTTCAATAATAAAAAAAGTGTTATAACTTGCATCAAGTTCAATAATAAATAAATAAAAGTGTTATAACTTGCATCAAGTTCAATAATAAATCAAATAACTTGCATCAAGTTCAATAATAAATCAAAAAAAGTGTTATAACTTGCATCAAGTTCAATAATAAATAAAACAAAAGTGTTATAACTTGCATCAAGTTCAATAATAAATCAAAAAAAGTGTTATAACTTGCATCAAGTTCAATAATAAATCAAAAAAAGTGTTATAACTTGCATCAACTTCAATAATAAATAAAACAAAAGTGTTATAACTTGCATCAAGTTCAATAAAAAAAAAAAAAGTGTTATAACTTGCATCAAGTTCAATAATAAATCAAATAACTTGCATCAAGTTCAATAATAAATCAAATAACTTGCATCAAGTTCAATAATAAATACAATAAAAGTGCCACTTTGCAATCTTTGCAAAAAAAAAAGGAGGAGCTATGCATTTGGCAAGTGACAGCACTTTCCCCCAGGAGAGCCACCTTGCTTCACTGTGAAACAGCACGGCTGTATGATCAGCTCCCATTTCCTCACACAGTGCAGAGAACAGTCGCGCTTTCAGTGGTCGTGTTTTGATCAAATTTACCGCGCTCACAACATCTGTTAAAGCCTCATTGAGTTCGGGGCTGAGCTGCCTTGACGCGAGTGCTTCCCGGTGAATGACACAGTGTGTGCCCATCAGATTTTTGTTTCTCTGCAGGCGCTGGCTCTGGCTCGACGACCTTTGAGGTGCGAGTCACAAATGTATATATTTGTGTAATTGTGATCCACACATTAGCCTGCTACCCATCCGCGCGAAAGTTTGTTCCGCTTAGCCCCGCCCCCATTAGTTACTGTTGCTATGTCTGTCAAACTTTCGCTCGTACCGAGAAATATAAAGCCTACAGTAAAAATAAGTACCGGTAATTTCCATTTATTTATATAGCGGATTTCACAGACAGAATCACAAAGTGATTTACAGTGTGTATAGAAAATGAAAGCATAGTAAAAAAAAATAATCTAAGAATATAACAATTTAAAAAAATGAAATTTCCTCCCGTTCCTCGCGCCCCACCTGTCATGTCTCTATTCCCCACCAGTGGGGCGCGCCCCACACTTTGAGAAACGCTGCCGTAGGCAAACAAGGCATAGAGTACGTTGAGAACTTCACGTATCTTGGAAGCAACATCTCAAACACTGGAGACACAGAAAAGGATGTACAGACCAGAATCGGAAAAGCTGCAGGAGTCTTCCAACGCCTCCGGAACATCTGGTCATCAAAATCTATCAGTACGTCCACAAAGCTGCGCCTCTATATGTCAGTGGTCATCCCTACAGTGACCTATGCCTGTGAGACATGGATGAAGACATCAAGCATTACTAACAAGCTGGATATCTTCCACCGACGGTGCCTCAGATACATCTTGAGGATCTCATGGAGAGACCACATCAACAATGAAGAGGTGATGAGAAGGGCAGGGGTAGCACCATTGTCTGACATAGTCTCTGACATGAGAAGGAGAATGGCTGGACACGTACTCCGACTGCCAAGAGAGAGACCGTCAAGTGTGGCAGTGGATTGGGTGCCAGAAGGGGGAAAGAGGAAGAGAGGACGGCCAAAGAAGACGTGGAGACAAACAGCCAAGGAAGACCTGAGAGAGATGGGAGTCAGCTGGCATGGAGCAAGAAGGGTCGCCAGTGACAGTGACAAATGGAGGGGACTCATCGCCCAATATTCCAACAGGAATGGGAGGAACTAAGTAAGTAAGTAAGATGAGACAAAGATTGAAGTCTTTGGCGTGAATGCCAGGCATCATGTTTGGAGGAAACCAGGCACCGCTCGTCACCAGGACGAAAAGTGACGCATAGTGGTGGCAGCATCATGATGTGGGGAGGATTTACAACTGAAAGAACTGGTACATTAGTCAGGATAGAGGAAAAGACGAATGAAGCAAAGTACAGAGAATTCTGGGAATTTTTTTTATCTTGTCCAAGGTGAGTAAAGTGTTGAATTGTACAAGTTAAAAAAATGGCCCATTCATTTTCAATGGGAAAAATGACCCGGAAAAACGGAAGTTCTGGGAGCTCATGATTCCCAGTCAAGCCGAACATTTTGATACTAGAATGGTCCCGATTGGAGGAAAACTGTGGGCTGTGGAGCGCGCCAAACCTTTGCAGAAGAATGATAATAAATATATGTTTTTTTGGCGTGGAATCTTATATGTGAAAATTCTTGGACATTCACACAATAATACTAATAATAATAAATAGATTTTTTTTTTGGTGTACAATTTTCTACGTGAGAATAGCTGAGATAGGCTCTAGCACCCCCCGCAACCCAGAAAGGGACAAGCAGTAGAAAATGGATGGATGGAATGCTTGGACATTAACACAATAATAATAATAATAATAATAATAATAATAATAATGATGATAAATAGATGATTTTTTGGTGTATAGTCTTATATGTGTGAATGCTTGGACATTCACACAATATATATAATAATACTAATAATAATAATAATAATAATAATAAATAGAATATTTTTTTTGGTGTATAATCTTATATGTGAGAATGATTGGACATTCATACAATAATAATATTAATAATTAAAAAAAAACATAATAAATATATGTTTTTTGGTGTAGAATCTTATATGTGTGAATGCTTGGACATTCAAACGATAACAATAATAATACAAATACTACTACTACTACTACTACTACTACTAATAATAATAAATATATTATTTTTTTGGTGTAGAATCTCATATGTGAGAATTATTTGACATTCACACAATAATAATAATAATAATAATAATAATAATAATAATAATAATGATACTGTGGAGGGAAGTGTGTCTAGCGTGCCTGCAGGAGCAAAGGGTGTCAAGGGCGGAGCACCATCAGCTAGGGGCGGAGCATGTGCGGGACAGCGAGACACAGCTAGCAGGTGATTAGATTTCACAGGTGGTACGTGTTAATCTAATCATCTGTTGTCTTTAACAGTAAGCAGCCGGGAGCGGAGGAGGAAAGAGGATTGGGAGTGACGGCAACGTCACGGCATACGGAAAGACATTTTTGAAAATCTTGTGACAACCATTAAAACTTTGTTAAACCTGCACTTGGCTCTTGTGCCGTGTCTACAGTGGAGCTGCTAGGAAGCGACTTCCACAGATACTAATAATACATAGATGGTTTTTGGTGTAGAATCGTATCGTGTGAATGCTTGGACATTTACACAATACTAGTACTACTATTATTACTATTACTACTACTACTACTACTACTAATATTATATATACTACTAATGTTCATGTTGATGACCCATGACTGCTGCGCCAAGTCCACTACTAACCACATTGTGAAGTATGCGGACGACACGACAGTAGTGGGCCTCATCCGTGACAACAATGACATGGACTAAAGGGAGGAGGTGAAACATCTGGTTGACTGGTGCAGAACCAACAACCTGGTCCTGAATGTCAACAAGACCAAGGAGATCATCGTTGACTTCAGGAAGCACCAGTCCAGCCACGCTCCACTCTTCATCAACGGCACAGTGGTGGAGATAGTAAGCAGCACCAAGTTCCTGGGGGTGACAATATAACCTGGTCCCTACACACCAGAGCTCTTGTAAAAAGAGCTCAGCAGCGCATGCACTTTTTGCGTGGGATGAAAAGAGCACAGCTCCCTCCCCCCATTCTCACCACATTCTATAGAGGCACTATAGAGCCTGCTGACCAACAGCATGTCTGTCTGGACTGGAGCCTGCAATGCCTCAGACTGGAAGTCTCTCCAGAGAGTGGTGAGGACGGCGGAAAAGATCATCAGGACTCCTCTTCCTCCTATCCAGGAGATCGCAAAAAACCGCTGCCTGACCAGGGCTCAGAACATCTGCAAAGACTCCTCCCACCCCCACCAAGGACTGTTTTCACTGCTGGACTCTAGAAAGAGGTTCCGCTGGCTCCGTAGCAGAACCTCCAGGTTCTGTAACAGCTTCTTCCCTCAGGCCGTAAGACTCTTGAACGCATCATAATTAAATTATCCCCTCAACTCCCCCCAAAATAGATTAAGTCGCTGGAATAAAAAAGACAATATAACATACATCCATAAACGTGGACGTATGTGAAAAATTGCAATATGTTCATCTGTACAGTAATCTATTTATTTATTTATATATATTTATTTATTTTATATATATATTTATACATTATTTATATTTATTTATTTATTTATATATGCACCTTATTGCTTTTTTATCCTGCACTACCATGAGCTTATGTAACGAAATTTTGTTCTTATCTGTGCTGTAAAGTTCAATTTTGAATGACAATAAAAAGGAAGTCTAAGTCTAAGTCTAAGTCTAGTCTCTAATAATAATAATAATAAATACATGATGTTTTTGGTGTAGAATTTTAACTGTGTGAATGCTTGGACATTCACACAATACTAATACTACTACTACGCCTACTACTACTACTAATGATAATAAACATATGTTTTTTGGTGTATAATTTTGTATGTGTGAATGTTTGGACATTCGCTTAATAATAATAATACTAATACTAATAATATTAATATCACTACCACTAATACTACTACTACTAATAATAATAATGATACTAATAAATAGATGTTTTTTGGTGTAGAATCGTACATGTGAGAATGCTTGGACATTCACACAATAATAATAATATTAAATAGATTTTTCTTTGGTGTAGAATCTTATATGTGTGAATGATTGGACATTCACACAATACTAATACTAATACTATGCCTACTACTACTACTAATGATAATAAACATACGTTTTTTGGTGTATAATTTTGTATGTGTGAATGTTTGGACATTCGCTCAATAATAATACTAATACTAATAATATTAATACTAATACTACTGCTACTACTACTATTAATAATAATAATAATGATAATGATAAATAGATGTTTTTTGGTGTATAATTGTCATGACTTGGTCCTGGGTGTTTGCTTTTCCGGAATGCAACGGAAAGTTGGCTCGGGCGAGACGGGAATGTGAGTACATATTTATTTAATATTATCAAAAAAAAAGAACAAACTAAAGGCGCGCACAAGGCGGAAGTACAAACTTGACAAATGAAATAAATACTTGCACGTGGGCAGAAACTGTCAACAATGAAACAAAAAAACTAACTGTGGCATTAAAAAAAACAAAAAAAAACTTACTTGGCTTGGACTAAAATAGCAGCATGAAAGATGGACATGAAAACAAGTGTCAGGAATGTGAAGAGCATAAATGTGGGATGTCGCCAGAAAGACAAACTGAAAACAATGAACTTAAATACTACAGACATGATTAACGAAAACAGGTGCATGACTCAAAACGTGAAACAGGTGCGTGACGTGACAGGTGAAAACTAATGGGTTGCTATGGTGACAAACAAGAGTGCACAATGAGTCCAAATGTGGAACAGGTGAAACTAATGGGTAATCATGGAAACAAGACAAGGGAGTGAAAAGCCAGAAACTAAAGAGTCCAATAACTAAACTAAACAAAACATGACGAAAACAAAACATGATTACACAGACATGACAATAATCTTATATGTGTGAATACTTGGATATTCACACAATACTACTACTACTACTACTACTACTACTACTACTACTAATAATAATAATAATAATAATAATAATAATAATAATAATAAATAGATGTTTTTTTGGTATATAATCTTGTATGTGAAAATGTTGGACATTCACACAATTATTTATTGACCTATTAAACAACCGTCTTGCACCGAAAGAAGAGAGCGTTCTGGCCTTTCTACCAAATGATTTGCTGCCAACAAATTAATTGTCACGGTGTCAGTTGGCATCTCTGCGGGGACGGAGGCAGCCATCTGGACTGATGTGCAGTAATTGGAGTCAAGTGTGTGGAGTCAATGGAGCGTGGAGAGCAAACAGTGGCGTCATGAAGGTATAAGAAGACGAGTGTCGGGGCTCCTTCAGGCGAGGCTGGGACACACTGGCACTTCCAACTTGATGGACTCTTGTCTGCACTCGCCCAGGAATGCCGTCGGAGGAGTTTGTGCGTGGGATGTTGTATTTATCCCTGACTGTGGTGGGCATCCCTGGCAACACCGCCATCGTCGTGGCCTTCCTCTCTGTCTTGCACCGGGACAAGCGCCTCCTCGCCGCTGATGCCATTGTGCTGCACTTGTCTTGCGTCAACCTGGTGGTTGTGGCCGTGCGTTGCCTGCTGGAGACGCTGGCGTCCCTCCGCCTGGCCGACATCTTCAGCGAGGCCGCCTGCAAGGGTGTCATCTTCGTCTACCGGACGTCCCGCTCGCTCTCCATCTGGCTCACCTTCGTCCTCAGCGCCTACCAGTGCCTGAGCATCGCCCCTCCCGGGTCACGCTGGGCATCCTTCCGATCTTTGCTGGGCCGCTACTTGTGGGTGGTGTTCCTGGCCCTCTGGCTGATCAACACGTGCATGACCTCGGCCGCCGTTCTCTTCTCCCTCAGCGCCAAGAACGTGTCGCTGTCCGCCAACCACGGCATCAATGTGCAGTTCTGCTACGTCAACTTCCCCTCCAAGCTCTCCAAAGAGGCCAACGGGGCAGCGCAGGTGGGCAGAGACGTGGTGCCCATGATGCTCATGACGCTCGCCAGCCTCATCATCCTGCATTTCCTTTACAAGCACAGCCAGCAGCTCAAGGGCCTTCGTGGCGCAGGCGGAGGAAGAGGCGGCGGCTGCAGCTCGGAGCGACGGGCAGCCAAAGCCGTGGTGGCCCTGGTGACTTTGTACGTGGTCCTCTACGGCGTGGACAACGGAATCTGGGTGTACACCCTCACAGTGAGAAAAACCATGAGCAAGTCGCTTTTTTCCGACCTGCGTATATTCTTCTCCTCGCTGTACTGCGCGCTGAGCCCGGTCGTCATCATCGCGTCCAACAGGAAGGTGAACGGCCGACTTCGGTGCGCCGTGCAGTCCAAAGTCATCAAGGAGGGAGCGACCACTCTTTCCACTCTCTAGTGACCAGAATTTTGTACAAACTTAAAACTAATATAGTTCAATTATAACGTTGCATAAATCAAATTAAGAATGACTACCAAGGTCACTTCTCAAAAGTAAACCTAGCTTAGAACACAGACGTCATAATGCCATCAAAGCTCACCTTTAAACATTCACACCCAGCCCAAACAAGGATGAGGCGAAAGGTAAAAATATATCTATTTCTGGCAGTATGGGAGGGGGGACTTACGTGCAAGTTTTACTTTTGCATCTAAATGCCCATAACTGGGCCCTCAATTAAAGTTAGAAACAGACTTTTCTAGTTTCAAAGACAGGGGTGGACTTAACTCCTATAGGAGATGCACTAATAATAATGTAATTAAAATAAAAATGTTAATCTATTTGTGGAAGCATGGGGGGAACTTACATGCAAGTTTTGCTTTTGCATCTAAATGCCCATAACTGTGATGCTGTCATGTCTGTGTAATCATGTTTTGTTTTAGTCATGTTTTGTTTTGTTTCGTTATTGGACTCTTTAGTTTCTGGCTTTTCACTCCCTTGTCTTGTTTCCATGTTTACCCATTAGTTTCACCTGTTCCACGTTTGGACTCATTGTGCACTCTTGTTTGTCACCATAGCAACCCATTCGTTTTCACCTGTCACGTCACACACCTGTTTCACGTTTTGAGTCACGCACCTGTTTTCGTTAATCATGTCTGTAGTATTTAAGTTCATTGTTTTCAGTTTGTCTTTCTGGTGACATCCCGGATTCATACCCCTGTCACACTTTTACCTCTGCGCACTTCATAGTCCATGCCAAGTAAGTTTTTTTGTTTATTAATGCCACAGTTAGTGTTTTTGTTTAATTGTTCACAGTTTTTTGCCCACGTGCAAGTATTTTTGTTTCGTTAGTCAAGTTTGTACATCCGCCTTGAGCGCGCTTTTTGTTCCTTTGAGTGTTATAAATAAATATGTATTCACCTTCACGCCATGACCAGTCCAGCTTTACTTGCATCTCGGGAAAACAAACACACCATAGTCCACGTCTTGACAGAGAGCTTCGCCGCCTGACGCGCCACGCCGAGCTTCGCCGAGCTTCGCCGCCTGACTCACCACGCCGAGCTTCCACGCCTGCCACGATGACGACGCGCCTACCTTCTCGTCAGCCACGGATATGGCCGCTACCTAGTCGTCCGCCACGCCAAGTGCGCCCACCTCCTCGTCGGCCACGGATGTGGCCCGTCCCGGGTCGCCCACCTCACCTGCTGCAGCGGCGTTCCACTCGCCGCCGCCACATGACTATGCCTCGGTGGATTCAGGGCCACTTGGTCTGGCGACCCACCGCCATGTCCCCCTCCCGCCCTCCCATGACTGTTGTTAATTTTATTTCTTTTGGACATCTGGGATCCGTCCGTAAGGTGGGGTTCTGTCATGTCTGTGTAATCATGTTTTGTTTTAGTCATGTTTTGTTTTGTTTAGTTATTGGACTCTTTAGTTTCTGGCTTTTCATTCCCTTGTCTTGTTTCCATGTTTACCCATTAGTTTCACCTGTTCCACATTTGGACTCATTGTGCACTCTTGTTTGTCACCATAGCAACCCATTAGTTTTCACCTGTCACGTCACGCACCTGTTTCACGTTTTGAGTCACGCACCTGTTTTCGTTAATCATGTCTGTAGTATTTAAGTTCATTGTTTTCAGTTTGTCTTTCTGGTGACATTCCGGATTCATACCCCTGTCACACTTTTACCTCTGCGCACTTCATAGTCCATGCCAAGTAAGTTTTTTGTTTATTAATGCCACAGTTAGTGTTTTTGTTTATTAATGCCACAGTTAGTGTTTTTGTTTAATTGTTCACAGTTTTTTGCCCACGTGCAAGTATTTTTGTTTCGTTAGTCAAGTTTGTACATCCGCCTTGAGCGCGCTTTTTGTTCCTTTGAGTGTTATAAATAAATATGTATTCACCTTCACGCCATGACCAGTCCAGCTTTACTTGCATCTCGGGAAAACAAACACACCATAGTCCACGTCTTGACAGATGCAGTCAAGGACCCTCAATGAAAGTTAGAAACAGAGTTGTCTAGTTTCAAAGTCACGGGTGGACTTAACTCCTATAGAAAATGCACTAATAATAATGTAATTATAATAAAAATGTTAATGTATTTGTGGCAGCATGGGGGGAACTTACATGCAAGTTTTACGTTTGCATCTAAATGCCCATAACTGTGATGCAGTCAAGGACCCTCAATTAAAGTTAGAAACAGACTTTTCTAGTTTCAAAGACACGGGTGGATTTAACTCCTATAGGAGATGCACTAATAATAATGTAATTATAATAAAAATTTGAATCTATTTGTGGCAGCATGCGGGGAATTTACATGCAAGTTTTACTTTTGCATCTAAATGCCCATAACTGTGATGCCGTCAGGGACCCTCAATGAAAGTTAGAAACAGTAGTTTCAAAGACACGGGTGGACTTAACTCCTATAGGAAATGCATTAATAATGATATACTTATAATTGTAAAATGATCTATTATTATTTGAGTTATCCATTAATGATAATTCTACGTGTAGCATCTTATCGCTACTCTAAAGCAAGAGTGATCATTTCAAGGTCCAGGGGCCACTTCATTTTATATGGATGGAAAGGCTGGAAATAATATGCATCAATAAAGAAATGTCTTTCTAAATGTATTACTTCTTTCCATTTTGACAGGAAAAAAAATACTTAATTGCATATCTTCTACATCTGAATATAACATACACATGCAACAAATAATATACATGTATACGTCGTAATAAAAATAAATACTTAAATATCTTGCGCGAATTATGTTTTTAAAGCAAGTTATCCCTCACCCTTACCAGAATTTTACTGTTAAAAACTTTTTCCATTTGCAGTAATACAACTTTAAATTCTATAAAAAAAAAAACTGTGGTAGTTTTTTTACATTTGAAGTAATATGCTTAAAAAAAAACACTCAATTTTACGGTAATATTCTGGCGAGTGAGCTGCAAAATTTTTCACTGCAAAATGTAGTTGTTTTTTTTAACAACGTACTTAAAAAGTATAAAATACAATACAGAGGCAATTATGTGTTATCATTGGGCAAATCCTTAATCCTTATGCATTTATATTCATATATACGTATACATTTATTCGTTATACATATACATTTATATTACTCCAAATTACTTTGTTCCAGAAGTTATGAGGCTTGCCTCTGGGCTGTTTGGCGTAATGTAAGCGGGATACTTTGTGACATATGCGCAGAAATGGCTTTCTTCTGGCGACTTGACCATGCAGCCCATTTTTTTTCAAGTGCCTCCTTATTGTGCATCTTGAAACAGCCACACCACAATTTTTCAGAGAGTCCTGTATTTCAGCTGAAGTTATTTGTGGATTTTTCTTTGCATCTCCAACAATTTTCCTGGCAGTTGTGGCTGAAATCTTTGCTGGTCTACCTGAATCCCTCATTTTCCACTTTTTAATCAGCGTTTGAACACTGCTGATTGGCATTCTCAATTACTTGGATTTCTTTTTATACCCCTTTCCTGTTTTATGCAGTTCAATTACCTTTTCTTGCAGATCCTTCGACAATTCTTTTGCCTTCCTAATGACTCAGAATCCAGAAACATCTGTGCAGCACTGGATGAAAGATGCAATGGTCTGTCAGAAGCCCAGAAACTCACTGACCTTTTATACACACACATTCATTACAAACAAACATGTCACAGGTGAGGATTGGAACCTTGATTAGCCATTCAAACCTGTTTGTGTCAACTTTAGTGCATGTTATCAGATCAAAGTCACTGGCGTATGTAAACTTTTGATCAGGGTCATTTGGGTATTTTCTTTTGTCATTTTGATTTGAAAAGAGTAAACACTGTTGTTTGCTAATAAATAGCTTCACACAACCATTAAAGGGGAACATTATCACCAGACCTATGTAAGCGTCAATATATACCTTGATGTTGCAGAAAAAAGACCATATATTTTTTTAACCGATTTCCGAACTCTAAATGGGTGAATTTTGGCAAATTAAACGCCTTTCTATTATTTGCTCTCAGAGCGATGACGTCACAACGTGACGTCACACCGGGAAGCAATCCGGCATTTTCTCAAACACATCATCGTCGGTGTGTTGTCGGAGGGTGTAACAACACGAACAGGGACGGATTCAAGTTGCACCAGTGGCCCAAAGATGCGAAAGTGGCAAGAAATTGGACGAAATTTGTTCAAAATACGAGGATGTGGGGAAAGCCGACGAAATGGTCAGTCGTTTGTTCCGCACACTTTACCGACGAAAGCTATACTACGACAGAGATGGCAAGAATGTGTGGATATCCGGAGTGTGTGAGCAATTCAGGGACAAAGGACCTCGGTAGCACGGCAAGCAATGGCAGCAGTTTGTTCCCGCAGACGAGCGAGCTAAACCCCCTGGATGTTTTGGCTCACACCGTCCCTTATGCCACCGAAGATGATCAAGAGAAGAATATCGACCCTAGCTTCCCTGGCCTGCTGACATCAACTCCAAAACTGGACAGATCAGCTTTCAGGAAAAGAGAGCGGATGAGGGTACGTCTACAGAATATATTAATTGATGAAAACTTTATTCATTACTCGCGGTTTTACGTAAATTATTATACATAAACTGTGTTTACCAATAATTTAGCTTAAAAACATTTATTTTTTTCAATCATTCGAGTACATTCGGGTAGTCTTGTGTAATGCAGTATTTTGTGTCTATTTAGGTATGGTTAACCTGAGTGAAGTCTCCCCATTATTTTGTTACAGGTGTTACAGGTTGTTAGTTGTTAGTTTCCTTTAATGCCAAACAAACACATACCAATCGTTGGTTAGAAGGCGATCGCCAAATTCATCCTCGCTTTCTCCCGTGTCGCTGGCTGTTGTGTCGTTTTCGTCGGTTTCGCTTGCATACGGTTCAAACCGATATGGCTCAATAGCTTCAGTTTCTTCTTCAATTTCGTTTTCGCTACCTGCCTCCACACTACAACCATCCGTTTCAATACATTCGTAATCTGTTGAATCGCTTAAGCCGCTGAAATCCGAATCTGAATCCGAGCTAATGTCGCTATAGCTTGCTGTTCTATGCGCCATGTTTGTTTGTGTTGGCATCACTATGTGACGTCACAGGAAAATGGACGGGTGTATATAACGATGGTTAAAATCAGGCACTTTGAAGCTTTTTTTAGGGATATTGCGTGATGGGTAAAATTTTGAAAAAAACTTCGAAAAATAAAATAAGCCACTGGGAACTGATTTTTAATGGTTTTAACCCTTCTGAAATTGTGATAATGTTCCCCTTTAAGCATGAGTGGAAGAAAGGTTTTTGTGTTATCATTCATATTCTCTGAAGAATGGCCAATAAATCATAAATTCTCCCAGGGTATGTAAACTTATGAGCACAACTGTATATACACACACACACACACACACACACACACACACACACACACACACACACACACACACACACACACACACACACACACTTGCTGTTACATCTCTGCTCTAAAAGAAAGGAAACAAATTGACAAATTGAAAATCATATTAATGACAGCTTATATGGTTATTTAAATCAATATCCTGGTCATTTTATGATGAATTTGTTGGCACTTTCCTGTAAAAAATAAAAACAAACAAAAAAATGTTTTTTTTTTAATTGTTTGGGAAGGTCATTGAGAAACAATCTTTTTTATTTACATGCATTTTAAAAAAGCTGGTTCCAACATTCAATTATTTGTTTTTTAATGCATGAAAGCATACCACGTAAGTGAGTGTGTGTGTGTGTATTGGGGCAGCAACTTTGGGTTTAGGGTGGGATGGGGGGGCCCCTTTAGGAGTCTTGTGAATGGGGGCCCAGAATACATACTTGCCAACCTTGAGACCTCCGATTTCAGGAGGTGGGGGGGCGTGGTCGGGGGTGGGGCCGTGGTTAAGAGGGGAGGAGTATATTTACAGCTAGAATTCACCAAGTCAAGTATTTCATATACAGGTAAAAGCCAGTAAATTAGAATATTTTGAAAAACTTGATTTATTTCAGTAATTGCATTCAAAAGGTGTAACTTGTACATTATATGTATTCATTGCACACAGACTGATGCATTCAAATGTTTATTTCATTTAATTTTGATGATTTGAAGTGGCAACAAATGAAAATCCAAAATTCCGTGTGTCACAAAATTAGAATATTGTGTAAGGGTTAAATTTTGAAGACACCTGGTGCCACAAACTAATCAGCTGATTAACTCAAAACACCTGCAAAGGGCTTTAAATGGTCTCTCAGTCCAGTTCTGAAGCCTACACAAACATGGGGAAGACTTCAGATTTGACAGCTGTCCAAAAGGCAACCATCGACACATTGCACAAGGAGGGAAAGACACAAAAGGTTATTGCTGAAGAGGCTGGCTGTTCTCAGAGCTCTGTGTCCAAACACACTAATGGAGAGGCAAAGGGAAGGAAAAACTGTGGTCAGAAAAAGTGTACATGCGATAGGGATCACCGCGCCCTGGTCAAGATTGTGAAAAAAAACCCATTCAAAAATGTGGGGGAGATTCAGAAGGAGTGGACAGCTGCTGGAGTCAGTGCTTCAAGATCCACCACCAAGAGACGCTTGAAAGACATGGGTTTCAACTGCCGCATACCTCGTGTCAAGCCACTGTTGACCAAGAAACAGCGCGCAAAGCGTCTCACCTGGGCTAAGGAAAAAAAGAGCTGGACTGCTGCTGAGTGGTCCAAAGTCATGTTTTCTGACGAAAGCAAATTTTGCATTTCCTTTGGAAATCGAGGTCCCAGAGTCTGGAGGAAGACAGGAGAGGCACAGGATCCACGTTGCCTGAAGTCTAGTGTAAAGTTTCCACCATCAGTGATAGTTTGGGGTGCCATGTCATCTGCTGGTGTCGGTCCACTCTGTTTCCTGAGATCCAGGGTCAACGCAGCCGTCTACCAGCAAGTTTTAGAGCACTTCATGCTTCCTGCTGCTGACCTGCTCTATGGAGATGGAGATTTCAAGTTCCAACAGGACTTAGCGCCTGCACACAGCGCAAAATCTACCCGTGCCTGGTTTACGGACCATGGTATTTCTGTTCTAAATTGGCCCGCCAACTCCCCTGACCTTAGCCCCATAGAAAATCTGTGGGGTATTGTGAAAAGGAAGATGCAGAATGCCAGACCCAAAAACGCAGAAGAGTTGAAGGCCACTATCAGAGCAACCTGGGCTCTCATAACACCTGAGCAGTGCCAGAAACTCATCGACTCCATGCCACGCCGCATTAACGCAGTAATTGAGGCAAAAGGAGCTCCAACCAAGTATTGAGTATTGTACATGCTCATATTTTTCATTTTCATACTTTTCAGTTGGCCAACATTTCTAAAAATCCCTTTTTTGTATTAGCCTTAAGTAATATTCTAATTTTGTGACACACGGAATTTTGGATTTTCATTTGTTGCCACTTCAAATCATCAAAATTAAATGAAATAAACATTTGAATGCATCAGTCTGTGTGCAATGAATACATATAATGTACAAGTTACACCTTTTGAATGCAATTACTGAAATAAATCAAGTTTTTCAAAATATTCTAATTTACTGGCTTTTACCTGTATATATATATATATATATATGTATATATATATATATATAAGAAATACTTGACTTTCAGTGAATTCTAGCTATATTTATATATATATATATATATATATATATATATATATATATATATATATATATATATATATATATATATATATATTTATAAGAGAAATACTTGAATTTCAGTGTTCATTTATTTACACATATACACACATAACACTCATCTACTCATTGTTCAGAATCAGAATCAGAATCAGCTTTATTGTCATTACGCAAGGTAACGAGATTGAGGCCATTCCATACAGTGCGATGTGTGCATGCTAGAAAAACAATGTGCAAATATATAAAAATATAAAAAATGTAGAAGTGCAATGAATATGGTGTGAAATTAATATATACATGAAAAAAAAACAAAAAAAAAACAGGGTGGTTGGTGGAATGGGTTATTGCACCGAAGAGAAGGCAGTTATGAGGGACAATGGGGCAGTCCCTTCAGGATGGTTATGGCCCTGGGGAAGAAGCTGTTCTTTAGCCTGTTTGTTTTGGTTTTAATGCACCTGTAGCGCTTCCCAGAGGGCAGCAGGTGGAACAGGTCAGAGCCAGGGTGGGTGCTGTCCTTGATGATGGCACTGGCTCTGTTGAGGCAGCGGGAGGTGTAGATGTCCGTCAGAGAGGGGAGAGGGCGGCCGATGATCTTCTGAGCCGTCTTGACCACTCTTTGCAGCCTTTCCCTGTCTGCTGCAGTGCAGCTGCCGTACCATACCGTAATACAGTAGGTCAGCAGGCTCTCGATGGACGAGCGGTAGAAGGTCAGCAGCAGGTCAGGCTTCAGGTTGTACTTCCCGAGGACTCTAAGGAAGTGTAGCCGCTGCTGAGCCTTCTTGATGATTGATGTGGTGTTGACTGTCCAGGAGAAGTCATTAGAGATGTGGACTCCAAGGTACCTGAAGGTGTGGACCCTCTCTACACGCTCGCCGTTGATGTAGAGGGGGGCAGGGTCGGTGCTGCTCCTCCTGAAGTCGACGATGATATCTCTGGTCTTGCTGGTGTTGAGAGCGAGGTTGTTCTCCGAAGACCAGGCCATCAGCTTCAGGACCTCCTCTCTGTAGGCAGCCTCGTCACCCCTGGAGATGAGCCCGACCACTGTGGTATCGTCGGCGAACTTGACGGTAAGGTTGTCACTGTGGGCCGGACTGCAGTCATGGGTGTAAAGGCAGTAGAGGAGGGGGCTCAGCACACAGCCCTGTGGGGAGCCGATGCTCAGCGTGCGGGAGGATGAGAGGTGCGGGCCAAGTCTCACATTCTGGGGTCGGTCCGTTAGGAAGTCCCTTATCCAGGCGTTTGTGAGAGGGGGGAGGCCAAGAGTGTCCAGTTTATTGTAGAGTCTGTCCGGGATTATTGTATTGAAGGCAGAGCTATAGTCCACAGAGAGCATCCGGACATAGCTCTGCTGCTGCTCCAGGTGGTTCAGAGCAGAGTGGAGAGCAACAGCGATGGCGTCCTCTGTGGACCTGTTCGCCCGGTATGCGAACTGGTGGGGGTCGAAGTCTGGAGGGATATGGTCCTTGATGTGCTGGAGAACAAGTCGCTCGAAGCACTTCATGATTACCGGAGTGAGGGCCACTGGTCGGTAATCATTCAGGCTGGTGATGGGAGACTTCTTCGGCACCGGGATTATTGTAGATGACTTCAGGCAGGATGGGATGACTGCCTGAGCCAGGGTTAAGGGTTAAGGGTTAAGGGTTGAATTGTCCATCCTTGTTCTATTCTCTGTCACTATTTACTAACCATGCTGAACACCCTCTCTGATGATGCATTCTGGTTCGTCTCCTTGTTCTGTGCGCAGCTGTGCACTGCACTGTCTAAAAGCCCTAGATGTTAATATCACATATGCATGTACAGTAGATGGCAGTATTGCCCTGTTTAAGAGTGTCACAACATTGCTGTTTACGGCAGACAAACTGCTTTACGGTAGAAGAAAACGTGACTGCTGTCGTTGCCGCGCTGGGAGGACGTTAATGAAACTGCCTAACAATAAGCCCACATAAGAAACCAAGAACTCGCCCTCGATCATTCTACAGTTATAACGTGATTGGGCAGGCACGCTGTTTATATTGTGGGAAAGCGGACGTGAAAACAGGCTGTCGACACGTCACTACGGTCCGCCTGAATTTTGGGAGAAAATTTGTCCCGGGAGGTTTTCGGGAGAAGCGCTGAATTTCGGGAGTCTCCCGGAAAATCCGGGAGGGTTGGCAAGTATGCCAGAATATGGCCCTCCAACCCTGGCCACATGCCAAAATGCATTCTGTCTGATGAGCAGCAGGGGGCAGCACACTCACCATGCGAGAGAAAAAAAGGACAACTTGAGTTATAGTAATAGCTCCATGACTGTGTGCTATCCAAAGGACAATTTTTCCTCTCATTTTTAACAAAGTGAATCTGTTCTATCGTGCATTTATGCGCTCGGTGTCTTGTAAACATTTCACAATTTCATTGCTCCCTGTATTAAATAGGCTGAAATAAACCTTGCTCTTGCGGCACATTTATTGCACTGCGGTCGCTCTCAATGACTCTCTGCTCTTAATGCTGTTTTGTTTGTTTATTTCCCAGCCACCAAAAAGACGTGGTGATATTTTAGAAGTGATTCAGGGCTAGATGTCTTGCAGCGGCCTGTTCAGCGCCAATTAGGGCGCTGTGGGGACTATCCTATGCTAATGAGGTCCCTGAAGTGTCTCCCAGAGGGAGAGTTGAAAACAAAATGCGGGACAATAGTTGTTTGGTGCGGAAATACATGCAAAAATGTCAAATTGTTGGAGGAAACGTACAAGGCGAGGACTTTTTGGGGACATATGCGTGCAATTATGAGTAATATTTGGTCTAATTGCTCTTTCGTGAATAAAGAAAGAAGGGTGTGGCATTAATAAACTCTTGTCACAATGGTGAAATGGGCTGTTATTGCTGTTGGTCTGTCCCAGCAGGTACAAGACATTGAAACAACGTTGAAAACTTGTTGAATTAGGTCCTGATATTGAGCAACTCAAACATAACGTTGTAACAACATCTTTTTTGACGTTTAATAAATGTTGACGTCTGACCTTGATTTGACTATTGACATTTTTTGCCAACCAATATTCTACAACACAAATACAAAGTTCAAACAACATACTTTTTAACAACGTCTATTCAATGTTGGATTCTGATATTGATTTCCATCCAGCCATCCATCCATCTTCTTCCGCTTATCCTAGGTCGGGTCGCGGGGGCAGCAGCCTAAGCAGGGAAGCCCAGACTTCCCTCTCCCCAGCCACTTCGTCCAGCTCTTCTCGGGGGATCCCGAGGCGTTCCCAGGCCAGCCGGGATATATAGTCTTCCCAACGTGTCCTGGGTCTTCCCCGTGGCCTCCTACCGGTCGGACGTGCCCTAAACACCTCCCTAGGGAGGTGTTCGGGTGGCATCCTGACCAGATGCCCGAACCACCTCATCTGGCTCCTCTCGATGTGGAGGAGCAGCGGCTTTACTTTGAGCTCCCCCCAGATGACAGAGCTTCTCACCCTATCTCTAAGGGAGAGCCCCGCCACCCGGCGGAGGAAACTCATTTCGGCCGCTTGTACCCGTGATCTTGTCCTTTTGGTCATGACCCAAAGCTCATGACCATAGGTGAGGATGGGAACGTAGATCGACCGGTAAATCGAGAGCTTTGCCTTCCGGCTCAGCTCCTTCTTCACCACAACAGATCGATACAGCGTCCGCATTACTGAAGACGCCGCACCGATCCGCCTGTCGATCTCACGATCCACTCTTCCCTCACTCGTGAACAAGACTCCGAGGTACTTCAACTCCTCCACTTGGGGAAAGATCTCCTCCCCAACCCGGAGATGGCACTCCACCCTTTTCCGGGCGAGAACCATGGACTCGGACTTGGAGGTGCTGATTCCCATCCCAGTCGCTTCACACTCGGCTGCGAACCGATCCAGTGAGAGCTGAAGATCTTGGCCGGATGAAGCCATCAGGACCACATCATCTGCAAAAAGCAGATACCTAATCCTGCAGCCACCAAACCAGATACCCTCAACACCCTGACTGCGCCTAGAAATTCTGTCCATAAAGGTTATGAACAGAATCGGTGACAAAGGGCAGCCCTGGCGGAGACCAACCCTCACTGGAAACGGGTTCGACTTACTGCCAGCAATGCGGACCAAGCTCTGACACTGATCATACAGGGAGCGGACCGCCACAATAAGACCGTTCGTTACCCCATACTCTCTGAGCACTGCCCACAGGACTTCCCGGGGTACACGGTCGAATGCCTTCTCCAAGTCCACAAAGCACATGTAGACTGGTTGGGCAAACTCCCATGCACCCTCAAGGACCCTGCCGAGAGTATAGAGCTGGTCCACAGTTCCACGACCAGGACAAAAACCACACTGTTCCTCCTGAATCCGAGGTTCGACTATCCGGCGTAGCCTCCTCTCCAGTACACCTGAATAGACCTTACCGGGAAGGCTGAGGAGTGTGATCCCACGATAGTTGGAACACACCCTCCGGTTCCCCTTCTTATAGAGAGGAACCACCACCCCGGTCTGCCAATCCAGAGGTACCGCCCCCGATGTCCACGCGATGCTGCAGAGTCTTGTCAACCAAGACAGCCCCACAGCATCCAGAGCCTTAAGGAACTCCGGGCGGATCTCATCCACCCCCAGGGCCTTGCCACCGAGGAGCTTTTTAACTACCTCAGCAACCTCAGCCCCAGAAATAGAAGAGCCCACCACAGATTCCCCAGGCACTGCTTCCTCATAGGAAGACGTGTTGGTGGGATTGAGGAGGTCTTCGAAGTATTCCCTCCACCGATCCACAACATCCGCAGTCGAGGTCAGCAGAACCCCATCCTCACCATACACGGTGTTGACATACTTTTTGACAACATTTATTAAATGTTGGGTTCTTACGTTGATTTGACCATTGAAATTTGGTAATTGCCAAACCAATGTTCTACAACATAAATACAATGTTGAAACAACATACTTTTTAACGTTTCTTCAATGTTGGGTTCTGAAGTTGATTTGACCATTGAAATTGGGTCATTTACCAACCAAAATTCTACAACACAAACAACATTGAAACAACATTCTTTTTGACGACGTTTATCCAATGTCAGGTTGTGACGTTGATTTGACCATTGAAATTTGGTCATTTCCCAACAAATATTCTACAACACAAATACAACAGTGAAACAACATACTTTTTAACAACATTTATTAAATGTTGGGTTCTGACGTTTTCCAACCAATATTCTACAATACATTGAAACAACATACTTTTTAACAACAATTTTTTTTCAATGTTGGGTTCTGACGTTGATTTGACCATTGAAATTTGGTCATTTTCCAACCAATATTCTACAATACAAATACAATGTTGAAATAACATACTTTTTGACAACGTTTATTCAATGTCAGGTCGTGACGTTGATTTGACCATTGAAATTTGGTAATTTCCAAACCAATGTTCTACAACACCAATACAATGTTGAAACAACATACTTTTTAACGTTTCTTCAATGTTGGGTTCTGAAGTTGATTTGACCATTGAAATTGGGTCATTTACCAACCAAAATTCTACAACACAAACAACATTGAAACAACATACTTTTTGCCGACGTTTATCCAATGTCAGGTTGTGACGTTGATTTGACCATTGAAATTTGGTCATTTCCCAACAAATATTCTACAACACAAATACAATATTGAAACAACATACTTTTTAACAACATTTATTAAATGTTGGGTTCATACGTTGATTTGACCATTGAATTTGGGTAATTTTCCAATCAATTTTCTACAATACAAATGCAATGTTGAAACAACATTCTTTTTGACAACGTTTATTCAATGTCAGGTTGTGACGTTGATTTGACCATTGAAATTAGGTAATTTCCAAACCAATGTTCTACAACACAAATACAATATTGAAACAACATACTTTTTAACGTTTCTTCAATGTTGGGTTCTGAAGTTGATTTGACCATTGAAATTGGGTCATTTACCAACCAAAATTCTACAACACAAACAACATTGAAACAACATACTTTTTGACGACGTTTATCCAATGTCAGGTTGTGACGTTGATTTGACCATTGAAATTTGGTCATTTCCCAACAAATATTCTACAACACAAATACAACAGTAAAACAACATACTTTTTAACAACATTTATTAAATGTTGGGTTCTGATGTTGATTTGACCATTGAATTTGGGTAATTTTCCAACCAATATTCTACAATACGAAAACAACATTGAAACAACATTCAGTGGTTAGAGTGTCTGCCCTGAGATCGGTAGGTTGTGAGTTCAAACCCCGGCCAAGTAATACCAAAGACTATAAAAATGGGACCCATTACTTTCCTACAACACAAACAACATTGAAACAACATACTTTTTGCCAACGTTTATCCAATGTCAGATTGTGACGTTGATTTGACCATTGAAATTTGGTCATTTCCCAACCAGTATTCTACAATACAAATACAACAGTAAAACAACATACTTTTTAACAACATTTATTAAATGTTGGGTTCTGACTTTGATTTGACCATTGAATTTGGGTAATTTTCCAACCAATTTTCTACAATACAAATACAATGTTGAAACAACATACTTTTTGACAACGTTTATTCAATGTGAGGTCGTGACGTTGATTTGACCATTGAAATTTGGTAATTTCCAAACCAATATTCTACATCACAAATACAATGTTGAAACAACATACTTTTTAACGTTTCTTCAATGTTGGGTTCTGAAGTTGATTTGACCATTGAAATTGGGTCATTTACCAACCAAAATTCTACAACACAAACAACATTGAAACAACATACTTTTTGACGACGTTTATCCAATGTCAGGTTGTGACGTTGATTTGACCATTGAAATTTGGTCATTTCCCAACAAATATTCTACAACACAAATACAACAGTAAAACAACATACTTTTTAACAACATTTATTAAATGTTGGGTTCTGAGGTTGATTTGACCATTGAATTTGGGTAATTTTCCAACCAATATTCTACAATACGAAAACAACATTGAAACAACATTCAGTGGTTAGAGTGTCTGCCCTGAGATCGGTAGGTTGTGAGTTCAAACCCCGGCCAAGTAATACCAAAGACTATAAAAATGGGACCCATTACTTTCCTACAACACAAACAACATTGAAACAACATACTTTTTTGCCAACGTTTATCCAATGTCAGATTGTGACATGGTCATTTCCCAACCAGTATTCTACAATACAAATACAACAGTGAAACAACATACTTTTTAACAACATTTATTAAATGTTGGGTTCTGACTTTGATTTGACCATTGAATTTGGGTAATTTTCCAACCAATTTTCTACAAAACAAATACAATGTTGAAACAACATACTTTTTGACAACGTTTATTCAATGTCAGGTCGTGACGTTGATTTGACCATTGAAATTTGGTAATTTCCAAACCAATATTCTACATCACAAATACAATGTTGAAACAACATACTTTTTAACGTTTCTTCAATGTTGGGTTCTGAAGTTGATTTGACCATTGAAATTGGGTCATTTACCAACCAAAATTCTACAACACAAACAACATTGAAACAACATACTTTTTGCCGACGTTTATCCAATGTCAGGTTGTGACGTTGATTTGACCATTGAAATTTGGTCATTTCCCAACAAATATTGTACAACACAAATACAACAGTAAAACAACGTACTTTTTAACAACATTTATTAAATGTTGGGTTCTGATGTTGATTTGACCATTGAATTTGGGTAATTTTCCAACCAATATTCTACAATACAGTGAAACAACATACTTTTTAACAATTTTTTTTCAATGTTGGGTTCTGACGTTGATTTGACCATTGAAATTTGGTCATTTCCCAACCAGTATTCTACAATACAAATACAATGTTGAAACAACATACTTTTTAACAACAATTTTTTTTCAATGTTTGGTTCTGACGTTGATTTGACCATTGAAATTTGGTAATTTCCAAACCAATGTTCTACAACACAAATACAATGTTGAAACAACATACTTTTTAACGTTTCTTCAATGTTGGGTTCTGAAGTTGATTTGACCATTGAAATTGGGTCATTTACCAAACAAAATTCTACAACACAAACAACATACTTTTTGCCGACGTTTATCCAATGTCAGGTTGTGACGTTGATTTGATCGTTGAAATTTGGTCATTTCCCAACAAATATTGTACAACAGTAAAACAACATACTTTTTAACAACATTTATTAAATGTTGGGTTCTGACGTTGATTTGACCATTGAATTTGGGTAATTTTCCAACCAATATTCTGCAATACATTGAAACAACATACTTTTTAACAACAATTTTTTTTCAATGTTGGGTTCTGACGTTGATTTGACCATTGAAATTTGGTCATTTCCCAACCAATATTCTACAACACAAATACAATGTTGAAACAACATACTTTTTGACAACGTTTATTCAATATGAGGTCGTGACGTTGATTTGACCATTGAATTTTGGTCATTTCCCAACCAACAACGTGGATCCAACGTTGTTCATCAACTCAATTAACAAAACATATGAATAATCAATGTTGTATCAATGCCTTGTGCCTGCTGGGGAAGGACAACTAACAAAAAAGTAGTTTTTTGAAGGGGTGGGGCATAATTGACGGATCCAATTAAAGGTGTTTTTGGAACATTAGGGCATGTTTCCCTTAATTAGCCAGTAAATAAGGCATGGATCTTATTGCTACAACCCATGCAGTAATGATGGAGGTGGTTTGGATGGGTTTGCTTGTGCAGAACTGCTGCAAGTATTTTATTGTGCACCAGAGATGAAAGCACGATCTGTAAAACCAAGAAGAAAACGGGGTCCAGACGACAAGTTCCATGTATCTTACTCTTCAAGCCACTGAAATCTGATTAGTAGAGATAGACAGACTCCGGTGGAATGAAGGATAGAATACAAGGAGGTCTCACGCAGCTGCAACAAAAATACTTAATCCGTGCAGCGGAAAGGAAGCCTCAGGCCCGTCGGACGCATCAAAACAACCACTGGCATTCAGGTGAGGGCATGGCAAGTTTTCTTTCCCACCTTTCCGGACTCTTCCGTGAGCAAGCACAGATATGGCTAAACCGTGACGAGACCTGCAAGACAGTCCAAAGAGGACGACCTCAACTCACCTGCCTGACACCACGCTACACCTAACAGTAACTGGCAAGGAAAGTAACAGATTACATTGCTCCAAACAAAGAGCCTCGCTTCGGACGGGTCCGCGTCTGTGCTGCAGTAAATCCTGGAGGACGTCTGTTTACCTGCGCTAGGTGCAGGCTTTTTTGTCCCACGTTCCCACCAATGGCGTGGCAGCAACAGGGCCAGACCCCCCCCCCCCCCCCAACCCCCACCCTCCTCGTGCCTGGAAGCCATTCCACACCCAAATAGTTGCACGGCCCCCCCTTCCCTACTGTGTGTTTGTGTCTATATAATGACTTGTCATGTTCATGATTGTGTGTGTTTGTGTCTATATAATGACTTGTCAAATTCATGATTGTGTGTGTTTGTGTCTCTATAATGACTTGTCATGTTCATGATTGTGTGTGTTTGTGTCTATATAATGACTTGTCAAATTCATGATTGTGTGTGTTTGTGTCTTTACAATGACTTGTCAAATTCATGAATGTGTGTGTTTGTGTCTATATAATGACTTGTCATGTTCATGATTGTGTGTGTTTGTGTCTATATAATGACTTGTCAAATTCATGATTGTGTGTGTTTGTGTCTATATAATGACTTGTCAAATTCATGATTGTGTGTGTTTGTGTCTCTATAATGACTTGTCCAATTCATGATTGTGTGTGTTTGTGTCTCTATAATGACTTGTCAAGTTCATGATTGTGTGTGTTTGTCTCTATATAATGACTTGTCACGTTCATGATTGTGTGTGTTTGTGTCTCTATAATGACTTGTCAAGTTCATGATTGTGTGTGTTTGTGTCTATATAATGACTTGTCATGTTCATGATTGTGTGTGTTTGTGTCTATATAATGACTTGTCATGTTCATGATTGTGTGTTTGTGTCTATATAATGACTTGTCAAATTCATGATTGTGTGTGTTTGTGTCTATATAATGACTTGTCATACTCATGATTACCTATGATACACAAAGTAGTATTCGCGCCACACTTTAAAAAACAGAATATAAGAAAATAATGTGTAGTTTATTGGCAAATAAGTTGAGAGTGCTCATTAAAAAAAAAAAGAAGTCATTTTATTATCTGAATATTTTAACTTGATAATATGCTATAAAAAAAAACCCAACAACAACAACTTGACTCAAAGGCAATCTGAAGACTTGTTTGTGATCAGGCTTGTAACTACCTCCTCTTGGACTGCTATGATTTTTATGTTGGCTTTCATTTTGTTTTAATATTGTTTATTCCCACTGTGTTTTTATATTCTAAAACAGTAAAGAAACACAAGACATACTCTATTAGCCACAACACAACCAGGCTTATATTTAATATGCCACAAATTAATCCCGCATATCAAACACCTCCCCCCTCCCGTCCATATAACCCGCCAATACAACTCAAACACCTGCACAACACACTCAATCCCACAGCCCAAAGTACCGTTCACCTCCCCAAAGTTCATACAGCACATATATTTCCCCAAAGTCCCCAAAGTTACGTACGTGACATGCACATAGCGGCACGCACGTACGGGCAAGCGATCAAATGTTTGGAAGCCGCAGCTGCATGCGTACTCACGGTACCGCGTCTGCGCATCCAACTCAGTCTCTGTTGTCCCAGTTCTCCACAGGCCAATGGTAAAGCTTGACTGTCATCTTCCGGGAATGTAAACAATGAAACACCGGCTGTGTTATCCGGCACAACAGTTATTATTTTGCCCTTTTATATTAGATTCTGATATCCTAACTTTTTTTCCGTCTGTGAAAGGTGCTATACAAATAAATGTCTTTTAGTTACTAACTTTGTTGTACAGAACCCAAAACCAGTGAAGTTGGCACGTTGTGTAAATCGTAAATAAAAACACAATACATCCATCCATCCATTTTCTACCGCGGGAGGTGCTGGAGACAATGATTTGCAAATCCTTTTCAACCTATATTCAATTGAACAGACTGCAAAAACAAGACACTTAACGTTCGAACTGAGACACATTATTTTTTGCAAATATTAGCCTATTTGGAATTTGATGCCTGCAACATGTTTTAAAAAAGCTGGCACACGTGGCAAAAAAGACTGACAAAGTTGAGGAATGCTCATCAAACACTTATTTGGAACATCGCACAGGTGAACAGGCAAATTGGGAACAGGTGGGTGCCATGATTGGGTATAAAAGCAGCTTCCATGAAATGCTCAGTCATTCACAAACAAGGATGGGGCGAGGCTCACCACTTCGTGAACAAATGCGTGAGCAAATTGTCCAACCGTTTAAGAACAACATTTCTCAACGAGCTATTGCAAGGAACTTAGGGATTTCACCCCCTACGGTCCGTAATATCATCAAAAGGTTCAGAGAATCTGGAGAAATCAATGCACGTAAATGGCGAGGCCTTGACTTTCGATCCCTCAGGCGGTACTGCATCAAAAAGCGACATCAGTGTGTAAAGGATATCACCACATGGGCTCAGGAACACTTTGGATAACCACTGTCAGTAACTAAAGTTGGTCGCTACATCTGTAAGCGTAAGTTAAATCTCTACTATGCAAAGCGAAAGCCATTTATCAACAACACCCAGAAACGCCGCCGGCTTTGCGGGGCTTGAGCTCATCTAAGATGGACTGATGCAAAGTGGAAAAGTGTTCTGTGAGTCCACATTTCAAATTGTTTTTGGAAACTGTGGACGTTGTGTCCTCTGGACCAAAGAGGAAAAGAACCATCCGGACTGTTCTAGGCGCAAAGCTGAAAAGCTAGCATCTGTGATGGTATGGGGGTGTATTAGTGCCCAAGGCATGGGTAACTTACACATATGTGAAGGCACCATTAATGCTGAAAGGTACATACAGGTTTAGAGTAACATATGTTGCCATCCAAGCAACTTCTTTTTCCATGGACGCCCCTGCTTATTTCTGCAAGACAATGCCAAGTCACGTGTTACAACAAAGTTGCTTCATAGTTAAAGAGTGCGGGTACTAGACTGGCCTGCCTGTAGTCCAGACCTGTCTCCTATTGAAAATGTGTGGCGCATTATGAAGCCTAAAATACCACAACAGAGACCCCCGGACTGTTGAACAACTTAAGCTGCACATCAAGCAAGAATGGGAAAGAATTCCACCTGAAAAGCTTCAAAAATGTGTCTCCTCAGTTCCCAAACGTTTACCGAATGTTGTTAAAAGGAAAGGCCATGTAACACAGTGGTGAACATGCCCCTCTGACAACTTTTTTGCAATGTGTTGCTGCCATTAAATTCTAAGTTAATGATTATTTGCAACAACAAAAAAACGGAACATTAAATATATTGTCTTTGCAATCTATTCAATTCAATATAAGTTGAAAAGTATTTGCAAATCATTATATTCTGTTTTATTTACCATTTACACAATGTGCCAACTTCACTGGTTTTGTACTATTTGCGCTATATTGTAGCATAACTACACTATTTTATTCTCATTATACAACAACAACTATTCCCATAAAATGTTTTCCTCCTAAAATAACAACTTTTAAAAAAATGTAAAATGAGTCTCTAATAATAATAATAATAATACACTAAATTGGCCCTAGTGTGTGAATGTTGTCTGTCTATCTGTGTTGGCCCTGTGATGAGGTGGCGACTTGTCCCGGGTGTACCCCGCCTTCCGCCCGTATGCAGCCGGGATAGGCTCCGGCACCCCCGCGACCCCAAAGGGACAAGCAGTAGAAAATGGATGAATTGATGATACATTAAATTTATATAGCGCTTTTGTAAGTTCTCAAAGACGCTTTACATGAATTACACAGAAGAAAAACAGGAGACTTTAATGAATAAATAAAAATAGCTGTGTTGTCGTATCACAGCTATGACTACTGAGAGCACAAGGGAGTAGAAGTACTTGTATACTCTCCCAACCTTCCCTGTTTATGGAAATGATAATAAACTCGCCTGATAAAATCCCTGCTTTCATTACCCAGGGATGCTACTTGACAAAACGGACTGCTCTTTTATGTAAATCAGCTCACTCAGATGTTTTTATTTTATTTTTTCAAGTGCATGACTAGATGTTTAAAAGGGACTAAAGGCTGCAGAAGTTAAATCCAGCCTGGCTCTGAAACTCAGCGTTTGCAGCTCGCGTCGGGGAATGTTTTTGAGCCGTCTGCCACTTTGACTGTTGACGAGGCCGCCGTGTTGCAACTCGCCTGGAATGCTGCCGCGCATTAAAACATTGAGCGCGAACATGGAAGGAGAACCACGCATCCAGGTGCACGTTTTTTTTTTGCGAGTTTTGTCTCACTTGAAGCCGAAAAAAGCCACACACCTGAATGTCTCACTTGTACGCAAAGTTTGGATGGAAAGATTCATAATGGTCCATTTCTTACGTTTTGACATCTGGAGATATTTGCATGATAAAACTACCTTAAACATTGTTACAGCACATCTAATTTAATGCTTTTTAATGACATACATACATACTTACACACACACACACACACACATACTGTATATACATACACATACATACATATATACACACACACACACATATGTATGTATATATATATATACATACATATACATATATATATATATATATATATATATATATATATATATATATATATATATATATATATATATATATATATATATATATATACACACATACATATATATATATATATATATATATATACACATACATACATATATACACACACACACACACACACACACACACACACACACATATATATATGTATATATATACATACATACATACATATATATACACACATATATATACAAACATACATACATACACATATGTATACACATATATATACATACATTTATATACATGCACATATATACATATTTATAAACATATATATATATACACATATATATGTGTATATATATATATATATATATATATATATATATATATATATATACACACACATATATATAAATATACATATATACACATACACATATATACGTGTGTATATATAGAAATATACATAAATACACACACACATACATATACATATATATACACACATATATATGCATACATACATATATATACACACATATATATATACACATACATACACACACATATATATACATGCACATATATACATATTTATATACATATATATACATACATACATACATACACATATATATATATATATATATATATATATATGTGTGTATATATATATATCCATCCATCCATCTTCTTCCGCTTATCCGAGGTCGGGTCGCGGGGGCAGCAGCCTAAGCAGGGAAGCCCAGACTTCCCTCTCCCCAGCCACTTCGTCCAGCTCTTCTCGGGGGATCCCGAGGCGTTCCCAGGCCAGCCGGGAGACATAGTCTTCCCAGCGTGTCCTGGGTCTTCCCCGTGGCCTCCTACCGGTCGGACGTGCCCTAAACACCTCCCGAGGGAGGCGATCGGGTGGCATCCTGACCAGATGCCTGAACCACCTCATCTGGCGCCTCTCGATGTGGAGGAGCAGCGGCTTTACTTTGAGCTCCCCCCGGATGACAGAGCTTCTCACCCTATCTCTAAGGGAGAGCCCTGCCACCCGGCGGAGGAAACTCATTTCGGCCGCTTGTACCCGTGATCTTGTCCTTTCGGTCATAACCCAAAGCTCATGACCATAGGTGAGGATGGGAACGTAGATCGACCGGTAAATTGAGAGCTTTGCCTTCCGGCTCAGCTCCTTCTTCACCACAACGGATCGATACAGCGTCCGCATTACTGAAGATGCCGCACCGATCCGCCTGTCGATCTCACGATCCACTCTTCCCTCACTCGTGAACAAGACTCCGAGGTACTTGAACTCCTCCACTTGGGGCAGGGTCTCCTCCCCAACCCGAAGATGGCATTCCACCCTTTTCCGGGCGAGAACCATGGACTCGGACTTGGAGGTGCTGATTCTCATCCCAATCGCTTCACACTCGGCTGCGAACCGATCCAGCGAGAGCTGAAGATCCTGGCCAGATGAAGCCATCAGGACCACATCATCTGCAAAAAGCAGAGACCTAATCCTGCAGCCACCAAACCAGATCCCCTCAACGCCTTGACTGCGCCTAGAAATTCTGTCCATAAAAGTTATGAACAGAATCGGTGACAAAGGGCAGCCTTGGCGGAGTCCAACCCTCACTGGAAACGTGTCCGACTTACTGCCGGCAATGCGGACCAAGCTCTGACACTGATCATACAGGGAGCGGACCGCCAAAATCAGACAGTCCGATACCCCATACTCTCTGAGCACTCCCCACAGGACTTCCCGAGGGACACGGTCGAATGCCTTCTCCAAGTCCACAAAACACATGTAGACTGGTTGGGCAAACTCCCATGCACCCTCAAGGACCCTGCCAAGAGTATAAAGCTGGTCCACAGTTCCACGACCAGGACGAAAACCACACTGTTCCTCCTGAATCCGAGGTTCGACTATCCGGTGTAGCCTCCTCTCCAGTACACCTGAATAGACCTTACCGGGAAGGCTGAGGAGTGTGATCCCACGATAGTTAGAACACACCCTCCGGTTCCCCTTCTTAAAGAGAGGAACCACCACCCCGGTCTGCCAATCCAGAGGTACCGCCCCCGATGTCCACGCGATGCTGCAGAGTCTTGTCAACCAAGACAGCCCCACAGCATCCAGAGCCTTAAGGAACTCCGGGCGGATCTCATCTACCCCCGGGGCCTTGCCACCGAGGAGCTTTTTAACTACCTCAGCAACCTCAGCCCCAGAAATAGAAGAGCCAACCACAGATTCCCCAGGCACTGCTTCCTCATAGGAAGACGTGTTGGTGGGATTGAGGAGGTCTTCGAAGTATTCCCTCCAGCGATCCACAACATCCGCAGTCGAGGTCAGCAGAACACCATCCTCACCATACACGGTGTTGATAGTGCACTGCTTCCCCTTCCTGAGGCGGCGGATGGTGGTCCAGAATCGCTTCGAAGCCGTCCGGAAGTCGTTTTCCATGGCCTCCCCAAACTCCTCCCATGTCCGAGTTTTTGCCTCCGCAACCGCTGAAGCCGCACACCGCTTGGCCTGTCGGTACCTGTCCGCTGCCTCAGGAGTCCTATGAGCCAAAAGAACTCGATAGGACTCCTTCTTCAGCTTGACGGCATCCCTCACCGCCGGTGTCCACCAACGGGTTCTAGGATTACCGCCACGACAGGCACCAACTACCTTGCGGCCACAGCTCCAATCAGCTGCCTCGACAATAGAGGTGCGGAACATGGTCCACTCGGACTCAATGTCCAGCATCTCCCTCGTGACATGTTCAAAGTTCTTCCGGAGGTGGGAATTGAAACTCTCTCTGACAGGACACTCTGCCAGACGTTCCCAGCAAACCCTCACAATGCATTTGGGCCTGCCAGGTCTGTCCGGCATCCTCCCCCACCATCGCAGCCAACTCACCACCAGGTGGTGATCGGTTGAAAGCTCCGCCCCTCTCTTCACCCGAGTGTCCAAAACATGAGGCCGCAAATCTGATGACACAACTACAAAGTCGATCATGGAACTGCGGCCTAGGGTGTCCTGGTGCCAAGTGCACATATGGACACCCTTGTGTTCGAACATGGTGTTCATTATGGACAATCTGTGACGGGCACAAAATTCCAATAACAGAACACCACTCGGGTTCAGATCCGGGCGGCCATTCTTCCCAATCACGCCTCTCCAGGTTTCACTGTCGCTGCCAACATGAGCATTGAAGTCCCCCAGTAGAACGAGGGAATCACCCGGGGGAGCACTCTCAAGTACTCCCTCGAGTGAATCCAAAAAGGGTGGGTACTCTGAGCTGCGGTTTGGCGCGTAAGCGCAAACCACAGTCAGGACCCGTCCCCCCACCCGAAGGCGGAGGGAAACTACCCTCTCGTCCACCGGGTTGAACTCCAACGTGCAGGCTCTGAGCCGGGGGGCCAACAAGAATTGCCACCCCAGCCCGTCGCCTCTCATTGCCGGCAACGCCAGAGTGGAAGAGAGTCCAGCCCCTCTCGAGAGAACTGGTTCCAGAGCCCTTGCTGTGCGTCGAAGTGAGTCCGACTATATCTAGCCGGAACTTCTCAACCTCGCGCACTAGCTCAGGCTCCTTCCCCCCCAGCGAGGTGACGTTCCACGTCCCAAGAGCTAGCTTCTGTAGCCGAGGATCGGACCGCCAAGTGCCCTGCCGTCGGCTGCCGCCCAGCTCACAATGCACCCGACCTCTATGGCCCCTGCTATGGGTGGTGAGCCCATTGGAGGGGGGGACTGCGGTTGTGTGTTTAAACTGAAGAGATTAATATGAGCAGGGCAACACAGCCTCACCGTAGCAATGGTCCGGTCGTTAGGGTTAGGGTTAGGGTATATATATATATATATATATATATATATATATATATATATATATATATATATATATATGTGTGTATATATATATACACGTGTGTGTGTATATATAGAAATATACATATATACACATATACGTGTGTATATATAGAAATATACACATATACCTACATACATATATATATATATATATAGATATATATATATATATATATATATATATATATATATATATATATATATATATATATATATATATACGTCACACGCAGGCGTCATCATACCGAGACGTTTTCAGCAGGATATTGTGCGCGAAATTTAAAATTGCACTTTAGTAAGCTAACCCGGCCGTATTGGCATGTGTTGCAATGTTAAGATTTCATCATTGATGTATAAACTATCAGACTGCGTGGTCGGTAGTAGTGGGTTTCAGTAGGCAGATAAGTACAATTTTCCGTCATTAATAAGTGTAACCTAGACAGATATTTTCAAGTTTTTATGACCATAACTGGACAATTAGTTTGCTCTAATAAAATGTTTTTTAAACATTATGCTTTATTTTTAAACAGCTCAACACATAAAGGACATAAACACGCTTTTAACGACAATAAAACACTTCGCTTGCAGTGCGTCGCTGTCTTGCCAGAGTTTGTATTTTGTAGGAATACAGAATTTGTATTCCTGCTGTAACTCCTCCTCTTGCGTTCAGAGGAGGAGTTACACGCCCATGTTTATATAGATACCAGTTTCGCACATTAATAACACAAAATATGAATGTTATGATCATGCTTTGATTGAATAAATGCTTGGGATATTCTCTAGATTAGTTAATAAATCTCTGCGTGGCAATGCTTTAACGTTCTATTTATTAATAAAAAGGAATATTCAGCCTGATAAAGATTCTGTAATTGAGGACTATCAATCAAAACAGGTTGTAAAAGAATATTGTCGGAGGCAGATATTTACATATATTCGTATTTAAGTGTTACTTCTTTATTTACATAATCATATTACAAAACAGCTAGTGTTTTTCTTCCAATTGTGGTCTTTTGGTTGTCTGCAAATTCTGTGTGCTAACCTTGACTTTGGAATGTAAGGAGGAGAGATACTCCTTTTCCTTATCTGTTCCTGTGTCCAGCTGCGGAGGACAATGGGCATGTGTTTGGGCTGGAAAGACAAGACAACGAGGGTGGGAGGGAAAGAGACTTTATAGAAGAGAAGGTTTCCATATTTTAGATCAGACCATCTTAGCTGCGCGATTGAATGTTCTATGCTGGACTGGTCTCATTATATTTCCAAAGCTTTGGAGATAAAATTACAAAATACCTATTCTGTCTCTGGTGGTTCTTCTACTCAGCTTTAAGTGTCATAGAAAGAGCTTGGGAGCGACCAGCAACTTGAATTCCCTGGGAGGAACAACTGGTCCAAACGCAACAATATACACTTTTTCCCATCTGCTATGAAACATTAATTTAGGTAGAAATATCACAGATTACATTACAAAATCTTTTTGACAAAGCATGATTGTAATACAAGACAACTTTTCATTGTTTTGGTAGTTAGACCGGATGTAGCACTATTATTGTGAAGCTGGAATGTGATTGGTATGAGAAGTGTCTTGACATGTTTTGAGGAACACGCTCAACAGTAATGTAAACGCGGATGTGAAAGTCCTCCTCTCTGCAAACGGCAAAGGCGCCAGCAGGCGTTCAATTCAAAAATCTTGTCTAACGGTGATCTAAGATCAAATCTTGTATTGTCGGGAGAACGACTTGCGATGGATTTGAATCTGAGATTTTCATAATGTTTTTTTATTGTGCATTTCTGCTTGCTATTTTCCCGCTTGCGGCTCAACAGTAACTGGACGCCCTTACGTTTACCCACACTATGGAACGGGCCGAGGGGTCATAAAGAAGTCAACGCGCATGGGCGTTACAAAAAATGATTGCCGTTAAATGGACTTATAGTTTGCGCGTTATTGCGCTAACTTTGACAGATCTAATACATCTAAAGGCTGAGATAATGCTCTAGCGTCACATAGTCTGCAAACCCAAAGAGTCTTGCTCCTAAATATAAGACAATTTTCATGAAAGACAAAATATAAAAATGATAATATAATGCTTTTGTTTCAGTTTTTTTTTAAATTTTCTGTCGCTATTCCTTGCACATGTTTCTTTTTATTATTTCTTTATGGTAGTTTTGTATCAATTTCCTATTTAATGATGGACATTTATAGAGATATATAATGTCTATGTAAATATCTTCAAAAAAATGTAGAAAGAAAATGAACCAAATATGAGTGTTATTGTTATTATAAGCGCTAACGCAGACGGACTACTTTAGTGGCACATTGATAGCAGTACGCCGCTATTGTTGACACACTCTGCCGGTGGCCGCTTCTGCTTCATTTTAAACTTGCTAAAAGTAAATTTTAGATTATAATTCATGCCTCTCTCACCTGCTAGGGGACAAATGTGGCCATGGATCGACAGGCTGGTCCACTTTCACATCCCCCAAAATGGCGAAAAAGACAAAAAGACGCTAGTTGCAGCAACTTCTTCTAACACTTTGTGAGGATAGCGATTGAATCTTCATCTAAACGGAATTATGTAAGCGTCCTGTCGGTCGGCATCCCGGCCACAGTGGATATATTACAGTAAGTGTCTGTTTTATTATGGTTAAGTTAACCTAGCAATGCTGCTAACGCTATAGTGTCACAATAAAGCTACATCCGTTTAGCAATCGGCTTCTAACATGTATTGCTCTTCCTCTTTAGGTTCGGGCTCAATAAAATAAGGTTCTGGATCATAATTTTCCCCAAAGTAATCGTTGTGCACTCTTAGAAATAGGGGTTCTAAAAGGGTTCTTCTACAAGGGCTGAGGTTCTAACTGGAACCATTTGCTTCTGAAAAACCCTTTCCCGAAGAAAGGGTTTTTCAAGGGTTCTTGGTAACGCTAATGATTCCAGTAAGAACCATTTTGATCCAGAGAACCCTTTAAAACCCCTTTTCTGAATAATTGGTTTTAAAAGGGTTCTCACTAACACTAAGGGTTCCAGTAAGAACTATTTTGATCCAGAGAACCGTTTTTGTAAGAAAGAGTTCTTCAGGGATTGTTGAAAGCATGGGTAAGATCCTGTGTCACCAGGGACATACTTCCTGATAACATTTGCCAATAATGGTGCCTATCTTTAAATAAATGTTTTTCTCATTAAAATTTTTTGAATGTTTGTTCAATGTCAACATGATAAATGACCAAAATATAATATGAACTAAACTGATCTGTAGAATACAATATGGTTCTTTATAGAACCCTCAGAAGACAAGACGGTTATCGGTGAAAACCTTTGAAAAGGGATGTTTTTAGAACCCCCTGTGTCAGGTCTAGATGAAACCCTTGAAACATGAAAGAGTTCTTTGTGGAACTCCCTGTGTGGGTTCTAGATGAAACCCTTGAAACATGAAAGGGTTCTTAGTGGAACTCCCTGCATGGGTTCTAGATGAAACCCTTGACAAACGAAAGGGTACTTAGTGGAACTCTATGTGTGGGTTCTAGATGAAACCCTTGAAATACGAAAGGGTTCTTAGTGGAACTCCCTGCGTGGGTTCTAGATGAAACCCTTGAAATACAAAAGGGTTCTTAGTGGAACTCCCTGTGTGGGTTCTAGATGAAACCCTTGAAACATGAAAGGGTTCTTAGTGGAACTCCCTGCATGGGTTCTAGATGAAACCCTTGACAAACGAAAGGGTTCTTAGTGGAACTCCCTGCGTGGGTTCTAGATGAAACCCTTGAAATACGAAAGGGTTCTTAGTGGAACTCCCTGCGTGGGTACTAGATGAAAGTCTTGAAATACAAAAGGGTTCTTAGTGGAACTCCCTGTGTGGGTTCTAGATGAAACCCTTGAAACATGAAAGGGTTCTTAGTGGAACTCCCTGTGTGGGTTCTTTGTAGAACCTCTCATGGGGGGTTCTGGGTGGAACCTTACACACACAGTTCTAGGTAGAACCCTCCAAAAGGGTTCCAGGTGGAACCTTTATAAAAAGGTTCTACCTGGAGCCAAAAAGGGTTCTCCTATGAGGACGAGCCGAAGAACCTTATATGGTTCTACTTAGCACTTTTATTTCTAAGAGTGTGGGCTCTCACAAAGTCATTGTTGTTGATGGGGAAGGGATCTGACTTCCTCATAATCTCTCAAAATGGCTCGGCAATCTCCGTGATTATTGATACTACAAACGTATTTTGATCATATCTATTTATCCGCAAACTTTGGAAGTGTTTTGGTGTCATAAATCAGATATATATGATAATAGCCTCTATATACAGGCAACTTGTTTTTCCACTCTACTGCTACTTTAAGAAGGTGCAACTCTTGGCACTTTTATCTGCGTCATCTCCTCAGCAGCCGCTGGAGAGGTGGGCGTGGCCTTTTTAAGACCCCCCTGGCTAGCTAACAGGAGAAGGAAAAGGGTGGAGTTTACCCAAGTACAAAAAAATACATGAACAGGCATGAGCGTCTCGTCAAATAATCATGTTTCCTGACAAGTAGGCAGGTGCGTCACCCTAAGGTGAACTTGATGCACCTTGAGGTTGCACCCTTTTTCCAAAAGAAAGACATATTTTAATGCATATGAGGGAGGCTTAGTTTGTTGCTTTTCAACTGTAAATGTGTCCTCTTGGTGCAGTTTCCTGCTGACTTCTGACTAAATGCATGAAATCAACTCCACGCCTTTGTGTTTAAAAGGTAGGGGGGTTGAGGTGTGTTTGGATTTGTTTTCAGGGATACGAGTGAAGCTGCAGCTCAGTGCTCTCCATGCACGAGTGACAATTCCTTTTCAATTTGTTGCACGTTCGCATCGCTCCTGCGGCGTTCTTATATGGAAAAAACGGTGGGGCACCAAACATTTCAGGGGGCGACTTACCAGGAAAACATGACTGTCGAATGGCTTTTTAAACCCTTTTAAAAGACTTTTTTGTCCTTCGAGGTACAAACCCCAAAACCAGTGAAGTTGTCACGTTGTGTAAATCGTGAATAAAAAGAGAATACAATGATTTGCAAATCCTTTTCAAGCTATATTCAATTGAATAGACTGCAAAGACAAGATTCTTAACGTTCGAATTGGAAAAGTGTGTTATTTTCTGCTAATATTAGCTCATTTGGAATGTGATGCCTGCAAAATGTTTCAAAAAAGCTGGCACAAGTGGTAAAGAAGACTGAGAAAGTCGAGGAATGCTCATCAAACACTTATTTGGAACATCCCACAGGTGAACAGGCTAATTGGGAACAGGTGGGTGCCATGGTTGGGTATAAAAGCAGGTTCCATGAATTGTTCAGTCATTCACAAACAAGGATGGGGCGAGAGTCCCCACTTTGTGAACAAATGCCTGAGCAAATTGTTTAACAACAACATTTCTCAACCAGCTATTGCAAGGAATTTAGGGATTTCCCCATTTACAGTCCTTAATATCATCAAAAGGTTCAGAGTATCTGGAGAAATCACTGCACGTAAGCAGCAAGGCCATACTTGCCAATCCTCCTGGATTTTCCGGGAGACTCCCGAAATTCAGCGCTTCTCCCGAAAACCTCCCGGGACAAATTTTCTCCCGAAAATCTCCCGAAATTCAGGCGGACCTGAGTGACGTGTCGACAGCCTGTTTTCACATCCGCTTTCCCACAATATAAACAGCGCACCTGCCCAATGACGTTATAACTGGAGAATGATCGAGGGCTAGTTCTTAGTTTCTTATGTGGGTTTATTGTTAGGCAGTTTCATTAACGTCCTCCCAGCGCGGCAACAACACACAACAGCAGTCATGTTTTCGTCTACCGTAAAGCAGTTCGTCTGCCGTAAACAGCAATGTTGTGACACACTTAAACAGGACAATACTGCCATCTACTGTACATGCATATGTGACAATAACATCTCGGGCTTTTAGAGAGTGCAGTGCACAACTGCGCACACAACAAGGAGATGAAGCAGAATGCATCATCAGAGAGGGTGTTCAGCATGGTTAGAAAAATAGTGACAGAGAATAGAACAAGGATGGACAATTCAACCCGTAACTCAACAATGAGTAGATGAGTGTTATGTGTGTGTATTTGTGTAAATAAATGAACACTGAATTTCAAGTATTTTTCATATATATATATATATATATATATATATATATATATATAATTCACTGAAAGTCAAGTATTTCTTATATATATATATATATATATGAAATACTTGACTTGGTAAATTCTAGCTGTAAATATACTCGTCCCCTCTTAACCGCGCCCCCCGACCACGTCCCCCCCCCCCCACCTCCCGAAATCGGAGGTCTCAAGGTTGGCAAGTATGAGCAAGGTTAAAAACCAACATTGAATGCCCGTGACTTTGGATCGCTCAGGCGGTACCGCATCAAAAAGCGACATCAGTGTGTAAAGGATATCACCACATGGGCTCAGGAACACTTCAGAAAACTACTGTCAGTAACTACAGTTCGTCGCTACATCTGTAAGTGCAAGTTAAAACTCTACAATGCAAAGCGAAAGCCATTTATCAACAACACCCAGAAACGCTTCGCTGAGTGTAAAAGTGTTCTCTGGTCTGACGAGTCCACATTTCAAATTGTTTTTGGAAACTGTGGACGCTGTGTCCTCTGGACCAAAGAGGGAAAGAACCATCCGTATACCATCTGTAATAGGCACAAAGTTCAAAAGCCAGCATCTATGATGGTATGGGGTGTATTAGTGCTGAAGTTGCTGAGATAGGCTCCAGCGCCCCCCGCGACCCCAAAGGGTATAAGCGGTAGAAAATGGATGGATGGATGGATGAATGGGTAACTTACACATCTGTGAAGGCACCATTAATGCTGAAAGGTACATACAGGTTTTGGAACAACATATGTTGCCATCCAAGCAACGTTATCATGGATGCCCCTGCTTATTTCAGCAAGACAATGCCAAGCAACATGTTACAACAGCGTGGCTTCGTAGTAAAAGAGTGCGGGTACTAGACTGGCCTGCCTGTAGTCCAGACCGGTCTCCCATTGAAAATGTGTGACACATTATGAAGCCTAAAATACCACAACAGAGACCCTGGACTGTTGAACAACTTAAGCTGTTCATCAATCAAGCAAGAATGGGAAAGAATTCCACCTGAAAAGCTTCGAAAATTTGTCACCTCAGTTCCCAAACGTTTACAGAGTGTTGTTAAAAGGAAAGGCCATGTAACACAGTGGTAAAAATGTTTTGCATTAAATTCTAAGTTAATGATTAGTTGCAAAAAAAATGTATTTTCTCAGTTAGAACATTAAATATGTTGTCTTTGCAGTCTATTCAATTGAATATACGTTGAAAAGGATTTGCAAATCATTGTAGTCCGTTTTTTTGTTTGTTTTTTTTACAAATTACACAACGTGCCAACTTCACTGGTTTTGGGTTTTGTACATTTTTGTTCTATTTTGCCATAGCTTTGTTTGTGGGGGTTTTTTTTTTACCAATAATTATCCAACATCCCAATATGATGCTTCAACAATTGTAGCTTCCCTACATCTCAGATTTATTTATTTTTAAGCATAATCCACGTACGTTTAGCCTAAATTAATCAAGCATAGCAGGAGCTAAATGAAGTGAAAATATCAACACTACAGTAGTATTGGCACCTAGACCGGAATTAAGCACACTTTTCAGTATCGTGTCCACTGATTGGCCCAGCCTCAGACAACATTACTGGGTGTAAAAGTGACTACGTGGGTGTTCTTTCATGTTGAGTGGGCTCTCATAATACAAAAAAAGTGGTCATACACAGTTTTTTTTACACTTAAGCTATTGAAATATTCAACATTGGTTGGTTGAAGTTTATTTCGAACATGTATAAATCGCATTATTTTCATTTCTCTTTACAAAATGTCCGAAAAGAAATAGGAAGAAGCAAAGCTTATTTAATCCTATCCCTTTTGCACTTATAGCAACTATTAACACATATATGTTCACGTCCTGTTCTCATTTTATAACACAAATTCTCAGTACAACAGTTCTCTTAAATAATTAGTTAGTTATGATTTACCTAATGAGATGAATTATTTCAAAACATTTCAAGACAATCTGATTTCTTCCTTGTACTTATACACAGTGTGAACAGCCTCTTAAAGGGGACCTATTATGCAAAACCAACATTTTACTTATTGGAATTTGCTGTTTATTTGAGATATGCATAAGTCCTAAAAAATTGAAATCAAACTTACTTTACAAACTGTTGGCTTGAGTTGTTGTGTAGCTAGCTTAGCCTTCTACTGTAAGACAAAAGTGTTACCGTCGTCTGGCAAAATAAAGAACGATTTTCCTAAGAACTACTATTAATTGGATCAGTGCCTACTTGGTTTGGCAATGAACCAGTTAGTACAGTGAAACATTTGGAGTTTTGTGTGTGCCAGAGTTCCTGCCACCCTCCTCAAAGTCACTAAGTGCCAGTAAAAGCGATACAGACCCCCTCAGGCCATGACAGAGGTGTCACTAATACTTGCCTCCATGGCGACAAATAAAGTACATCATCGCTGCGGGACGAGTAATAGCTAAACATGCTTCACTTCACACCGTAGGAGGATACAATAGCTAACCGCTAACAGCAAGCTAGCACTCCTGAATGTAAACAAATGTTATGGTTGGATCTAAGCAAACATCGGCTAATGATACCAAGTACAAGAGCCATACATAGTCAAGATTTTTTATTATCACAAAATGTTGTCTTTTTGTATTGTTTATAAACTCAGGATATAAGTCCCTGGACACATGAGAACTTTGATTAGGACCAATGTATGATCCTGTAACTACTTGGTAGCGAATTGATACCAAAATGTGTAATTTCAGCCAAAACTAATGTAAAGTGTGAAACAAGAGAATAATTAGAGATTATTACATTTGAACAGAAGTGTAGATAGAACATGTTGAAAAAGAAAGTAAGCCGATATTAACAGGAAATTAACAAGTACACTCTTAGAAATGAGGGTTCTAAGAAAGAGTTCTTCAGGGATTGTTGAAAGCATGGGTAAGATCCTGTGTCACCAGGGACATACTTCCTGATAACATTTGCCAATAATGGTGCCTATCTTTAAATAAATGTTTTTCTCATTAAAATGTTTTGAATGTTTGTTCAATGTCAACATGATAAATGACCACAATATAATATGAACTAAACTGATCTGTAGAATACAATATGGTTCTTTATAGAACCCTCAGAAGACAAGACGGTTATCGGTGAAAACCTTTGAAAAGGGATGTTTTTAGAACCCCCTGTGTCAGGTCTAGATGAAACCCTTGAAACATGAAAGAGTTCTTTGTGGAACTCCCTGTGTGGGTTCTAGATGAAACCTTTGAAACATGAAAGGGTTCTTAGTGGAACTCCCTGTGTGGGTTCTAGATGAAACCCTTGAAATACGAAAGGGTTCTTAGTGGAACTCCCTGCGTGGGTTCTAGATGAAAGTCTTGAAATACAAAAGGGTTCTTAGTGGAACTCCCTGTGTGGGTTCTAGATGAAACCCTTGAAATACGAAAGGGTTCTTAGTGGAACTCCCTGTGTAGGTTCTAGATGAAACCCTTGAAACATGAAAGGGTTCTTAGTGGAACTCCCTGCGTGGGTTCTTTATAGAACCTCTCATGGGGGGTTCTGGGTGGAACCTTACACACACAGTTCTAGGTAGAACCCTCCAAAAGGGTTCCAGGTGGAACCTTTATAAAAAGGTTCTACCTGGAGCCAAAAAGGGTTCTCCTATGAGGACGAGCTGAAGAACCTTATATGGTTCTACTTAGCACTTTTATTTCTAAGAGCGTAGATGAATAATTTTGACAAAATAAAAGCATGAGAAATGACACAATATGTTACTGCATACGTCAGCAGCCAATTAGGAGCCTTTGTTTGTTTATTTACTACTAAAAGACAAGTTGTCTTGTATGTTCACTATTTTATTTAATAACAAAATGATTCTTTAATTGCAATTAGCAATGCATGTTTAATGTGTAATAAGATTTTCCATTAAAATAAAGCCAATAATGTCATTTTGTTGAGGTCCCCTTTATTTTGAAGTTAGTTTTTAATCCAAAACTGACTGAAGGTCCTTGCTGTAGAAGTGATTGTTTGACTTTACAGTGACGGTTTATAAATGTGCATTTTTTTTAATCCCCATTTTTTTACTGGTCACTTTACGAGGACTTTAGTGCACCTGTGAGGAAGCCATCCTCAACACAGACTTTATTGATACAAATAGTAAATCAACATGCAGTTCCACAATTGAAAACATCATCATCATCTCCCCATGCGGACAATGTGGAATTTTCCATGAGCCACTTCTGAGTTTGCAGTGGAATGCAGACAAGACACAGCAAGTCTGCAGGAGCTCAGCATGTACACATCATGGCCGTGACCTTGTACAATAGTCTAGCTTTTTTCTACTGCTTTTGGTTGCCTGGTGAGTTGTGTGAATGCAGAGTGCCTTCAGAAGCACCTAAGTTCACCCCCAACAAGCAGAGGCGTCTCAATGCAGACCTGCTGGGGACGTTTACGAGCCACCACTAGAAGGGCCGCAGATTGCCATCTTTGCCTCAGAGCTACACACCTTGTAAAAGTTATACAACGCGGGCATGTGCCGACATAGCGTGCTCGCATATTTCATCCTCACGCAGGTGGGCCAAGTGCATGGAACTGTGAGGCGGAAGCAGGAATGAAGGCTATACGTCCAGAACATCCCTGATTGAACAGCATGTGAACGCATCACACAGCACATAAACAAGACTGCAGGCACAGGGTGCTTGCTGAAAATATTTCCTTTTTATGAAGTTTGCAGTGTTTTTTCCCCATTTAAATACAGCTGGATAATACAAATAAGACTGAATTACCAAAAAAATATGTTTATATTATTTGTCTTGTTTTTCAAATAAGGCTGCTGTAAATATTACGTGTTTTCTTTCTTTCTTTCTTTTTTACTAAAATAAAGCTTGTAGTGTTTATTTAACATTCAAATAAGACTGGATAATACATATGAGGCTGAATAAAAACAAATAAAAGAACGTTTTGAATTGTATTTATTTTTTTATTTTTTATTTAAATAGGCCTTCTGAAAAATGTACGTTTTATTATATTTACTAAAATGAAGCTTGTATTGATTATTCACCATTTAAATAGACCCGGATAGTAAACATAGGGCTGCATTAAAAAAAAAAAAAAAAAGTTTTGAAATGTTTATTTATTTATTCATTTATGTTTTTTAAATAAGGCTGCTGAAAATATTAAGTTCTTTATTAAATTTTTATAAAATGAAGCTTGTAGTGTTTATTCGTCATTTAAATAATGCCAGATACTAGAAATAAGGCTAAAAAAAAAAAAAACAGTTTTGAATTTAATGTATTTATTTATTTTTTTTTTAAATAAAGCTGATGAAAATATACACACACACACACATATATATACACACACACACACACACACACACACACACACACACACACACACACATATATATATATATATATATATATATATATATATATATATATATATATATATATATATATATATATATATATATATATATATATATATATATATGTATGTGTGTGTATATAAATTTTTTTTTAATTTTTTTTTTTTTGTCCTAAAATGAAATATGTAGATTTTGAATAATAATAAAAATAATAATCCAAAATAAGGCTAAATTCAAAAAAAATATATAATAAAAAGGTTTAGATTTTTTTTTACATTATTATTTTTTAAATAAGGCTACTGAAAATGTTTTTTTTCCCCATTTACTAAAATGAAGATTTTAGTGTTTATTCACCATTTAAATGAAGCCGGATAAAAAAACAAAACAAGGTTGAGTTTTTAAATTTAATGTTTTGAAAATGTTTATTTATTTATTTTTTTAAATAGGGCTGCATCTAGTCCTGACAAAGTTAGCACAAAAGACCCAGAGGGGGAGTTCCTACTGAGGCTTAAAATAAGTCAGCTTTATAGGAGCAGGGGCAGGAAATAGTGCCACCTGCTGGCAATGACTGGTATAACACAAACAACCGCCCGTAAAGCTGAACAATTTAGAGTTGAACCCAAAAATTCTGGAAAAAATACGCATCAAATTTCCATGGGCTTGGATGTTGCGCCAGACTTCAGCAAACCTCATGAGACTTCAGCTCAGAGAGCATCTCTGAGTTTAACTGCCCAAGGATGGTGGACTGCGACGATAGCCATAGAACCTTCCATCCATCCTGAGTGTACGTTATTGTGAGCCGGCATGTTGCACCAAATTCTTGGCCCCCAAGACACTTAAAGGGCCTCCAATCCAACCTTGAAGCCAACATCGCCACTCCATACACACACACACACACACGGTATGTTTACATGCACTAAAAAACGACATTATTGCATTGATTTGGTTGAAATTACCTTTTTAAAACAGATTTAAAAACTGAATTTTTTTTTTTTAAATTAGGATTTTTTTTTATTAAAGGGATTAACATATCTGGAACATATTTATATAAATCCCCTTATAATATGATTATTAATATTTAATGTTTCCTTTCATTAAAAATGTTT